>NC_091479.1:9711407-10056924 GCF_036971445.1 Narcine bancroftii | reverse complement strand
ACCCAATTATGGCTACAACTGATGAACAAAGGAAATATGATGCTAGTTTTAATCTGAAAGTGGTAGCATACTGGGGTAATGAGCTCTCTGCAGTAAATGCCAGACTTGGGGTAGTCTTACATACAGAGTATAGCTCAAACCCTACATTTTAAGTAGAAACTCTACTGGTCGTTGTATATACTAGTTGTCTTTATACGCTGACAAATAGTATGAAATTTTAGTTTTCATCAAAGAGCTCTATTTCCATTTTAAAAACAACTAGTTTCCTCATAATGGATTAATGCTTTTCATTAATATGCTTCCAACCAAGAACATTAATGGATTCAAGGAAGCAAAATAGCAGCATTCCTCGTGGAAGATTATGCATATCGGTTTTATTGTTTGAGTGCACACTAAATCTATTCTGCTTGAAGAGCTAAGATTTTAAAAAAACAAAGTAGCACTTAAATAGCAAGGCCGTCAGATGCAGAATTCACAAAAATCATTACACAGTAAGGGGCTTGTGCATTAATAATACAATATCTTTGCAAATATATTCACACAAAATAAGCTGCTGCAGGAAACAGCATATCAACATGTTAATTATAAAACATGTTACTCAATAGAAGGTTAATAAAATATTTAACCACTGGTCAGAAGTTATTTTATACAAATGATTTTTGATAGCTTGCACTACTCTATTGCTCAATTCATTGAAACTTTCAAGACTGATCCAGTAGATTTTTGTTAATCAAGGGAATGACCCCCCCAGAAGAAAAGCTGATGTAATTGAGCTTGGGTACAAAACAAACACAATTTCGAGCAGACATTCTCAACGGGGGCCAGAGTACATTTAAGTAAAAGCCTTGTTTTCTTTTCACCTCGTGTAGTCAGTAGGAGAGAAGCATGGAAGAAACCAAACCTTGACTGCTTTACAGTGAAGGGGGCTTATAAACTTTGAGCAGAGTCCTTGGGGGGACTTGGCTGAAAAAAAGGTTGAGAATGGCCCAATGGATCATTCTTCTATCACATTAATTTTAAGAATGATGAAAAGCAAACTGTAATTTAGAAAATGTCACAGTTAGTGCAACATTGTTACACCACCAGCGAATCCGGCGCTGTCTACAAGAAGTTTGTCTGTTTTCCCCATGTCTCCGTAGGTTTCTTCTATATGCTCAGGTTTCCTCCCACCCTTCAGGAAGAACGGGGGTTGTAGGTTAATTGGACAGCACGGGATCATGGGCTGCAAGGGCCTGTCACCATGTTGTATGTCTAAAGCAACACATTGGACATTAAAAATTCTCCTGCAGGTTAGATTTTTTTCATCTACAATGGTCATTGATGCCAAGGAAAGGATAAGCTAGAGCATTTCAATGTGTTAGTCACAAAAGTGAGAGAAAGGACAGTACAGGTTGATCACAAAAGCTATGTGAAAAAGTATGCAAAATTGCAGTGCCACATTGACAACAGATTACACTGAATTTAATACATTTAAAGCAAATGAACAAAGAAACAAAAATGGAAGAATAACACCATTTGTTTAAACAGGTTAAACATGCATCACTTAACGTCCATGTGAAATTGGACGTTATACAATGTTGACATTGTGCCACACCATATTATATACTTAACAAAACTATGTGGGATACTATACAGAACCTTTAAACTTTTTATTTGCAAGTATGGATCAGTGTGGGGACAGGGCTGTGGGGAGAGAGCGGGGCAGTGGGATCAGTGTGGGGACCAACCTGGGGCTGTGGGGATGGAACAGGGCAGTGGAATCAGTGTGGGAACCGACTAACAGGGCTGTGGCCAGAGAGGGGGCAGTGCGATCAGGGTGGGGACCAACAAGGGGCTGTGGGAGAGAGCGGGGCAGTGGGATCAGTGTGGGGACCAACCTGGGGCTGTGGGGATGGAACAGGGCAGTGGAATCAGTGTGGGAACCGACTAACAGGGCTGTGGCCAGAGAGGGGGCAGTGCGATCAGGGTGGGGACCAACAAGGGGCTGTGGGAGAGAGCGGGGCAGTCTGGATATACAGTATACAATTTCCTATAGCTAGCGATCAGTTTTTCTAAATTGTTGCAGACTTGCTCGCAGAAACTGATTATGGACCAGACACTGCCTGAATGGACGTTAAATTGCGTATATACCTGTATTCAAATATCACAAGCAACTTTACCTCCAAATTGAATGCGAATCATTCCAACGTCAAAATAAGTGAGATTTTTTGGTTTCCATAGGCACCATTTCTGAATGTTTTGGTTGAGCTCTGATCCGTGGCCGGGAAATGCCTGAGAGAATACATCAGACACCTCACACCAAGACAGATCTTCTTTACGCCATCACATTTCTTCTCGAATCTTGAATTAGTGTTTGATGTAAATAAACATGTTCAATAAATAAAATGCATAAGTTAGAACCAAAATACCTTGCTGTCTTTCATTCCTGCCAGGTGTTGAATCGCTCCTGAAATCCCAACAGCAATATAGAGTTCCTGTAAATTTTAAAAAAGAAAATATTATAGCATGAAAAGACTCTTACCCTTTACAATAATTTATACAGTCAATTCTACATCACACCATCACAGGTCAATATCCACCTCCAACAATTATCTGATTTTCAAAAAATATATTTTATTCTCAATAAATTATTTACAAACAAGAAAACCATTCAAGAGTTTTTACCTTCAAAATGTTAGTCATATCTATACATTCTCATTGTATGTACAGTTTACATTGTTCTCTCAATACACCATTACCACCACTGTGGCACCTTGTTTCTCCCTCTGTTGTTTGAGGGACTTCCCCTCAGTTTCAGCCTCTCAGTGCCTGGTAATGGGTGAGGTCCTTTTCCACAGCACCCTTGCCTTGGCTGCATCAAGGCTCAGTACATCCCTCAGCCCGTACTCCTGCAGTCTGGAATGCGCATGAGGTTCTACATTCTGGTATTCACAGTTGTGCTTTCGGTAACCCAGATCTTCACATTTTTAATCCCTATGTTTTAGACCAACCCTTTAGTCACTTGACCCAATAACTTCTTAGGTTGCTCAGATTCAAATTTTGTTCCTTCATGCCGACACGATGTGTTTTTAGACACTTTACCGGTGATACACATCCTTTCTAAGTTCAAGTTGTGGTTAAATAATTTCTCACATTGTCTATCCAATTAAAAAACAGCTTTATCATGTGATAGTGATTTCACATGCTTGAATAAACATAAATGCTGAAAATACTTTACAAATCAGGATTCCAAGTTAGTTGATTCACAGCAATGAGAACGAACACAATTATTGGTTTTAAAAAGTTACAAAGTTTGAACTTCCACTGCTTAGGTCAATCGTTTGAGTGCATAGATCAGATACAGGGAGAAAGGCTTTCAGCAGGTCACATAGCACCTGACCTTTTGGACTTGCTAAAAATTGTGTTGAGACAACACTCAATGAAAATCTCTTACTGAATGTAGAATAGAAATCTGGCTGAAATATCATGAACTGTGAAGACGTACAATTCCTGCTGAAGGATTTTCAACCCAAACCGTGGACTTCTACTGCTTCCCATCAATGCTGCCTGTCTGGATGAGTTTCTCCAGAACTTTTATAAATTAAAATTTAGACATACAGGTATTCCCCGGTACCACCTATGCGACTTATGGCCATCCAGACATATGACCAAATTTTTTTTTAAATAAAGACATAAAAATTACACATTTACAGGTAGAAGTCGGACCAATCTGTGGAAAATAACACCTCTCGCGAAAGGCTGGCAGCAGTGGCCAACCTCTCGCGAGAGCTGGCCCCCACATTGTACTTGACAAACAATAACACGGATACATTGCAATTCCAACATGTGTCCATTTCGAGGTATGATGGTTGGCCAGAATAGAGCACTGAAACAAGTTGAGGAGTACCTGTACAGCACGGTAACAGGCCCTTCTGGCCCACAAGTCTGTGCTGCCCAATTACACCCTACTGACCTAAAACCCCTGTATGCTTTGAAGGGGGAAGGAAACTGGAGCACCCGGAGGAAACCCACGCAGACACAGGGAGAACATACAAACTCCTTACAGAGAGCGCTGGTTTCGAACTCCAGTTGCACTAACCACTAAGGAAACCGTGCCGCCCTGTTTAGATATTTCTCCAGCTTTCTTGTATCTGTTAAACTCTTGTTTATTTCCTGGCTTAACAAATCACAAATCTAAATCATAAAACCATACAACACTTAAGTGTATTGGTTCTCTAGTTCTTGTCAAATCGACCTAGGCATAACAAGGGAACAAACTCCAAATTAAAGTTATTACTGAATGGCTTCTCTCACAAACAGGGCATTTGAAGTTGAGAGATCACAGAGAAAAAGTCATTCTCCACCCTGCCCTGAGTCCTAACACAAGAGATGTAGATGCTGGAATCTTGAGTGAACAAAGAGAAGCCGGAGACACTCAGTGGGTCAGGCAGCATCTGTGGAGAGAAATGTCTGGACAAGGAATCCCAATGCAAAACACTGCCCGGCTCACGGAATCGCTCCAGCTTCTCTTTGTTCATTCCTGTCAGTGCGAAGCTGATCGTCCAGTCTGCTCCAACAAGCCCTCTTAGAAGAAACAGCAATCTGAGCCACACTACTGCCCTGGTGTTCAACTCATTCCACTCCATTTTATTAAACTTAAAAGGAAGCACGACACATGCTAACGGTGGATTGTGAATTATGTAAACTCAGGCTGAAGACCAAAATATAGATCAAAATGAAATCAACATTTTTTCAGGAACAATGCTGAAAATTTTGTTCTAAACCATTTGTAGACATTTATTTTTCCACCTTAAAAAGGTGTTCAAAATAAAATAATCAAAAACAACAGGATAATGTTGTATTTTTTAAGTATTGCGGTCGACAAGAAAATCGTTTCAATTGGAAATGGCGCCGTATTACCTGACCATCAGTCATTAACAACTAAAATCTCATGATACACAATTCTTTGGGCTTGTACAAGTGTTCACTTTGTCTTAGCCTCTGCTAAATGGTTTAGTGTTCTGTCTTCGTCCGTCCCTAGACATCCACCCTGACCACTCCATTAAATATTGATGTTCTGCATTTTAACAAAAACTGAAGTGAGCTTGTTCACTGCCTAGTACTTATTCCATTGAGAAAAGTTGCACTCAAACCCAACACGAGTGGTGTAACAGCAAAATACCTGGGGTCATGGCAACATTCAGCAGGGCAGATAATGAATGCACATGGAGAGAGAAAAGAGTTAAGATTTAAAGTCAACAATTTTCATCCATCAGTCCTTCTTCAGAGCTGCCGAATTATAATCTCAAATTTCACATTTTCATAATTCCTTGACATTGGAAGGTTCCATTTGGTCCACACAGAGTCAATGCCAACTCCCAGAGCAATACCATTCCCCCCTTCCCTACCTATTCTCTCTCCCATGCCCACCATCTCATTTCCAAATTCTCATACTCCCCACCTACACACTTAGGGGATAATTTACATTAACCTACCAACCAGAACATCTTTGGATGTGGGACAATATCCACACTATCATGTGGAGAATATGTAAATGCAATCCAGTCAGCAGTAGTGGTGAGGATTAATAATGAGTTTGTTGTCGAATACTTATTTCCTCCAACCAAACAGGTACTTTGTTTAAAAAAAGACAAAACAATGAAAAAAATGACAACGGTAATACTTAAATTTTAAAAAAACAAAAAAAAAGCACATTATTGGAGCTGTAGCGCACCAATGCTCTCTGCTTGATCCAGGAATTTTATTTTTATTTCTGTTGCAGATGAACACAAGAACATAGAAATAGGAGCAGGGGTAGCCTGCTTCGCCATTCAATGAGATCATGGCTGATCTGATGATGGGCTCATCTCCACCTATCTGCCTTCCCAATATCCCTTAAAAATCTATCCAACCTTGTTTTATATTTACTGAGGTCGCCTCCACTGCTTCAATGGGCAGCGAATTCCACAGATTCACAACCCTCTGAGAAAAGCAGTTCCTCCTGTTAGGTCTGCTTTGTTCATGAATGAGTGAGACAAACACCAGGCTGAGTCGAAATCGGGGTTCTTTGTTCTTTATTACCGGATTGTAACACTTGCGACTAAACATTGTTAGTCGGAGAATGCATTCTGCCGTTATCAGCAAAATGGTGATTTTTTATACCCTTGGATATGTGCTTAGAACATCATCATATCATTACTTGTCCAATGACTAAAACTGTTGCTATCCTTTCCCTGCTAGCTTCCTGCCTCTCAATCCATCAATGTCTCTCTTATCTTGTAAGTACAAGGATGCATTCTGTTACTCCTTAGTACTGGGTGACTCCTTCTCCGGTCCCATCTCATGATGTTTTACCTAACAGGAGTACAAGGACACCTCCCCTTCTTGTTACTGCCCTGTACAGGGTAACTCCCTACACATTCCTATCTCATGATGTTTTACCTTACACTCCTCATCTCCGTCCTAAATCTACTGCCCTGAATTTTGAGGCTATGTCCCCTAGTTCTGGTCTCTCCTACCAATGGAAACAACTTACCTACCTCTATCTTATCTATGCCTTTCATAACTTTTTGTGCTTCCTATAAGATCTCCTCCCATTCTTCTAAATTCCAGCAAGTACAGTCCCAGATGATTCAATCTCTCCTCATAGGCCAACCCCTTCTTCTCTGGAATCAACCTGGTGAACTTTCTCTACAAACCTCCAAATCCAGTACATCCCTCCTCAAGTAAGGAGATGAGATTTGTACACAGTTCTCTAGATGCAGCTTCACCAGTACCTTGGTCAGTTGCAACGTAACCTTCCTGCTCCTAAGTTCAATTCCTCTAGCAATGAAGGCCCAACATTCCATTTGCCTTCTTGACAGCCCGCTGCTCTTGCAAACCAACCTTTTGTGATTCATCAGGGTTGGTAATGAATGGAGTTAGTGAATCTCAATTTGTGCAGAGGGAAACAAATCTCAAATTAGTGCTGGATTGAGGTCAGTAAGGGTGGGAAGAAAGACAGCAGTTAGAAAGCAAGGTCAGTGACACCCTCTTACTCTGGGAAGGTCATGTGCAAGGAACCAAAAACCTGTGCAGCTCAATCCAGTAATCAGTTGACTCTGCGATACTTATAGCTCATTCTTGAGTTTTATAGTAGTTATGTGTATGCAATAAGCAGAGCGAACACACAATCAATTGAATGTAGCAGTAACTCATCTAGACCAGGAACCTCTATCTTTAGTCCCCATTTTTCAGAAGACATCGCTTCTATCGACTCCACCCCATTCAAATGTTCATGAAAATATTGTACAGGAGGGATTCAGAAGGTGAAGCAGAGGGGATTCCAATCTTCTTTCAATGGTTCGAATTACAGACAGACCACAATTGGTGTGATACTTCCACATCCCAGTCTGATAGTCCAACAACGCACTGTCTTGGTTCATCCTTAACAGTGAGATAGCAGGAAATGGCAATATGAATGTGGATGAGCGAGCACTTCAAAGGTGCAAAGCAAATTAAATGAAAGTAATTTAGAGTGAAGATAATAAGACATTTATGTTACCGCCACCTCTCAGACTTCTTATGTCATCAGGACGTTTCAATAATTATCCATTTACAATTTAATCTATCTGATCCACAAGGATTCTACACATTTCCCATACAGAAGGAAATTGAGATTTATTAAACATGGCCTTGCTTTAAAAAGCAGATGAAAAGGTTAACGGTCTACATTTGTTTTAATTTGTAGCTATCTAATCACAAATGCCTCAAATCCCACATGAACTGGACAATTTAAACTTAGGAACAAATTATATTGCAAAGCAGATACGTAATATATTGTTGTGGGAAGATCAAATAAATTTTGTTAATCATTACTTTAGACTGTCGCGATTTAATTATGTGATAGCACAGAAGTGCCTTGGGGGGCCCTTCAAGCAACTTTGGAAACGTGCATATTTTTGAGGAAGGGTAGGGATCATGGCTACTGAAAATTCAGCTCAAAATTTTACACATATCAAGTATTGGAGACCAAAAAAAAGTTAACTAACAAGACAAGAGAACCATCTTATAAAATTATGCACCTCAAAATGGAAGAGCACCATTTCAACACATGATCAAAGTTACTAGCCCACACTGTGGAACATTCCTCATTGACCAAACTGAAGTGCAGAAGGCCGGTGAAACATCCCTCAACCCAGAAAGAGCAGGGTGCCATCTTGAAAGGTAGAACCTGTTTTGAGCGGTGAAGGGTGTGTGGAATGAGTGTGAGGGGACAAAGAAAAATAAAAGAGAAAAAAATAAAGGAGAAAAACAAGATCCCTTCCTCCCAAGACAAAGCTTTTTTTTGGATCACAGCACATTCACAGATGGGAGGAACATAAATTCACTTGTTTTGGCATTTTTGGTGAAGGTGGTTGTCTTGAAATTAAGCATTTCTTCCATCACTGCACTATTGTAACTACAAACTCAATATTGATAAACAATAAAGATAGTATTCTGACACTTCCATTCTTCAGAATTTCCCAAAGCCGCAGTCTTAATTTAATTCTACCACGGCAACACATTATCAAACTTTTTTTTTGAACAGAGTTCACTGTTTATTCAGCAAGGAGATTTCCAGATGGATATTTTCTTGATTCAATGCTCCATTTACAGGCAGACCTTACAAGGTATGACTTTATTACAAGTATCCTCTCAGACAAAATTTCACACTATGTTCATGTGCCAAGATAGTTGAAAGATTGAAGAGAATATTCGGTTTTAGTCACCAGTTTCTTTCATGCAAGAGGACAAAATGGCACAGATAAACTGATTTTGTTTTTAAATGGATGCATTTCAGTCAATCTGTCTTAGCTATTGTTTACATGGAAGATGATCCATTAAACATATGCTGTAGTAGATGAGGATGGGTGTCTGAGACACACATGGTGACACACAATATCCCATGCAGACTCACCAGCTAGCTCCCTTTCTGGAGAAGTTATAGTATTAGTCATTTCACTAAGAGGAATGCCCCATCAATAGTGAGCTTTGCCACACACCGTATCATGAAGGGTCAGTTACCAAGGCATTAATGTTGATAAGTTATGTGCTACATGAAGTTCTTCCCATCACTCAACACCAAAGAGGAGATTGGGCCATTTTTTTCAAAGTGGGAAAAAAAACACTGCATTAAGCTCATCAAGATAACCTTAGATGAAGTTTGATTAATAAGCTTTTTGCTATTTGAACAAGTTATTAGAAAGGAAATGATGTTGTGAATATGGAGCATGAGCCAGCGGTGCTCAATACTTGTTTCATCCCATTCCTACAATTCACTCCAGCTTCCATCAGAGACCATGTAATTACCCTGCCGATGAGTGCATAGGGTGTCTGCTGGAGAGAGAGAGGCCCCACACTTTTTCCTTCAGGGCTCCAGGGAGAAGCGCATCAATTGCTCTCAGCTAAATGCACTTGCGCATGAATATTTCAGTGCGATTTAATGTTTCTGTACAAACCCCTCAGGAGCAGAGCATCAATTTGTGAACAGAGCTCTCGTAGAGTTAAAAGCTGGACCATACACTGCAACATCAAAAAGTCCGAAAACCTGCTGGGAATTTATTTTTAGAGAGAGCAGGAGGTAGCGACAAAGCTAGGTTTTAAGGGCTTCCACTGCACACAAATATATTTAAAGGCTCTTGCTGTAACATCTCCAGGACACAGCCAAATAATTGTACTTTTTTTTCCCAAATACACTATCTGGATAGCGAAGAAATGTGCCAGGCCTGACCCAAAACCCTAAAGATACCTGCAACTGCCTGTGATTCCTTTATTCATAGTCACTGTACCATGTAAGCCCACATAATCTGCTACCCTATTAAGGAAAAAGATTAAAAGAAACCACTGCAAAAACTAACAGTACCTCCAATGGAACAATGGTTCAGGTGTTAGAAACAAGGTGTTGTAATGGAAGATTTAAACCGTGTTTTTTACTTTTGCAGCCTTTACATCTGCAAGGCTGAGAACCTGCTTGTTTTTAGAATCAGCAGACATCAGCTAAATTCCACCGAGGGGCCAGAGATGCAGTTATCTGAAGAAAGGACATCTGTGTACCAAGAACATTTAATCTTCCTGTTTGTTTTGGTCACAGACTGTCAGAGGCCTAGCCTTGATGCAAAATAAACCATTGTATTCAAAGTGATAAGCTGAAAATTACGTTATTCGATAGAAGCCTAGCATGCTAGCTTGCTCACTTATCTTTCTTGCTGTGCTGGGAATAGGTGCTTGGGTAAGCAGTTTTTGGGTAATTTAAGCCATGGTCCCGCTGCTGAAGTTTGAGACTCTCCGAGAGGTGGCAACATCCCTCAGCAAGAAGAAGAACTTCTAGAGTCCAGCCAACGTCCCGGTTGGGGGAGGTGGAGAAGCTGCTACCGGCGACCTGACAACCTACTACAGTCGTTGCCTCGCTTCGGCAGTTGGGACCAGTCCAGGCGTTGATAAGTATAGTTGGGAAGGGCTCGCATATTGTAGTTTGAAATCAGCTTTTGAATTTATAATAAACATTTGTATAAACTGAACTGCTCTCGGTGTGTGTGTCTATTTTCTTTCGGTAGCTCGAACACTGTGACCAATCTAAAACGAACAAAGGGAGAAGTACAAGTTTACCCAAGACAGCTGTGTCTCATTATTACGACTAGCTTAATCAGACACGTTCACACACTGCGGATATGTGAGGGTACAGCCAACGGATGCATTCTGCCACATACTCCCTTCTATTTGCAGCCTACCTTATGCCATCTGCCAATTTAAACCACCATTCAGTGAACAATATTTTACCAAATGAGCTTCAAAATGCATATTCCACAGCAGCACCAGTTGATACTAGTAACCATTAAAATAAAATTTGACACCTTACATCAGCACCTTTTATTGTGTGGACCTAACCTAGCAGCTTACTTGTATTCAAATAATATAACATCAGAGCTACAAAAAAAATACATTCCAGGAGATTGAATTGGCAACTCAGTATGTTGTTTTTTTTAAACCTGCTAGTTATGCTTTCAGCCAAATATTTACCATACACTTTAGACTGGTCTTTGTTATAAATGATTAAAAGGGCTCCAAAGAGAGTCATCCCAATTGTTTGATATTTCCAAAGAGCTTAAAAGTGACATTTTTAAAATATATTAATCAAGATCTGGTCAGTTATTTTATTCCTACTATATTTTAAATCGTTATCCTAAGCAGTTATGCATTCTATAAATAGTGATCTAAAAGCACTTGTTGCTATGGCATGTAAGAGGTTTTGATTTATAAGGAGTTATAATTATATTTATAAAAGTTAACAGATTTTATTTGAGACGCATTATATCCTAGGGTTAAAGTCCTTATGTCTATTTGTACATAATAGACACAAGTGAGAATTGATTAAAATTCCATTTTACACAATTAACTTTTTGAATGTCATTTCCTGAGTAAAATCTACCCTGATATTTTTTTCTTTTAGATACACCAGTAATTTATGTTGAAGGGAAATTACAGAACACCTTTCTGGCCTCATGACCACCTGCATCATTCAAGGCAACAAGAGCTCGGATGGCCGGGACTGGGTGGTAAGTTCACGTTTGGGGAGACGGCAGCTCAGATGTGCGGGTGCCGGGGCAAGGATCGGGAGTTCGGACGGGCGGGTGCTGAGGCAAGGATCTGGGGTTGGGAGTTCAGATCGTTGGGTGCTGGGGCGATGATCCGCAGTTGGGGGTTCGGATGGGCGGGCGCTGGGGCGAGGATCCATGGTCGTGGCTTCAGGTGAGCGGGCGCTGGGACGAGGGTCTGCGGTCAGGAGTTCAGATGGGTGGGCAGCAGGGGAGAGGATCCACAGTCGGGAGTTTGGGTGGGCAGATGCCAGAGCCAAAAATAGGGGGAGGGGGTCAACTTTTACACAAGACATACCAAAAACACCCAATTTTTAAGCCAAAAAGGGAGGTTGACTATAACACGGTATCGACAATTACACGAACAGTAATTCCAAAACACATTTAATTTTCTCTATTAGTTTATCTATTATTTTATCTTTCACCGTTTTATGAAATAGTCAGGCAAAAATCTAGGGTGATCAGACAAGAATATGTAACGCAAAACAAAATCCTCCATCCTTCCCAGTTATCAGTCACAGTATGCCTTAGTCATTTTAATCTTGAGCAATAAAATGGGTCAACCTCAACCTAACTAACCCAAACCAGCTCTCACTATCCAAGTTCGCTTATTTTGTTACAAGTTCAATTTTAATTACATTCTTTGTATCAGAGGGTTATCAACTGCTATCAAAAGTAATACACTTTTGAAGCAACCATGTATTCACAACCATGCACGTTCAACAAAGGAAAACCCTAGTGTTAGTTTCTAATTTATCTACATAATGAGAATGGCACACAACCATTTTAACTTTAACGTCATTCAGCTGAGGCATCAATTTTCTAATTATTACAATCTTGCAGCCAAAACTTGAGCAACATCAGCTCAAGCATTATACTTACAGGTGCTACGATTTTTCCAGTCTGTCCAACTTGTAAATCATTGGGAACAAATCCTGCATCCACCGCAGCTCGAGAAGCACCAACTGCATCATGTCGGGGGAAAAAAAAGCCAAGTTATTTCATGACAGAACTTGCAGGAAGTTCTAAAAACTGTAGGAATTTTTTTAAATGCAAAATTCTTTATGGTCTCAAAGAACTTTAGATCTTAATTCTGTGCATTTAACCAAATACAATCTCAAGAGCTAGTTCAAAAATTAGGGTTAATATACCTAGATTAAACTGTGATGACAAAATATTCACTTATTTTAAAATGTAGCTTTCAAATGTAATAGTTTATGTGCGATATGCACATTTTCTCATGGATATGTAATTGAATATGCTCATCAGTGATAGGAGATTAAAAGAAGTTCAGTTCATGAAAAGCAGTCAATAAATGATTTTAAAAGTGAAAAACTTATTGATATCACCAATTTATAATAAAAACTAATAGTACATTTACAATTGAAATTAGCCAAAAAATTTGACATGTGGCAATATGCCCTCACACCATAGATGACACTGCAGAACCACCAGAAATTGGAAGTACATAAATACCCTGTGATAAATATCATGTACCATGAAAGTCCTCAAGCTGTGTTTACTGGAGTCCCCTTTTGCAGGCTAAACAAGTTGGTAATTAACAGCAGTACAAACTGTTCAGCCCAAATGGAAATAATGCAACACACCTTTAAAAGATTTGGAAGGCTACCAGATCTCTGTTTGCCTTCATTGCGATCACAAGGACAGGACACAGGGATTCATAGCCCCAATAAATGTTAAAATGAAGAATATCCAATAATTTCAGAAATATATTAAGCAATAGTAAAACCAAAGACAAATTACATTTCATCTACAAGAATGAAAGGACTATCAAGCGAAAACACCCACCAGCCGCATGCAACTTATCAGCCAAGTCATACAGTAACTTGAAGTTGTCTCCACTTTTTAATCCCCGGCCTGAGAAGCAATGAAACAAAATAAACCATTTAAAGACCATTTACTGTAAACATAAGCAGTATAATACCAGAGAATATTTCATCTGGTGCAATAGAGGTACAAAGTCCCCCCAAAAAATCCAGAGCTTTTAATTTCTTTCCACTGGAAGATGATTTCTGAGCAATTCACTGCATTTTCTTTGCTTGAGATTGTTCCATAAATTGAGCTACTTGGTTAAATTTAATAAGCACACGACCTCTGGTTATGCAGGTTCATAACCATTAGGGCTGCCATTCTTTTTCCATTGCCAAAATAAATTCAAATAATCTGGCTGTGAAGACCAGATCGAACAGTCACAAAGCTACAGAAAATACAAATGTTTCACTAATAGCCTTCAGGGAAGGGAATTTTCCCCTTGCCTGTTCAGGCTTTGCATATCAGTCTATATGGAACTCTGAAGCACTCTAGGAATTTGCTCAATTGCATAAGTAATTACTGATTGACCACACTACGTGACAAAAATAATGAAATTTTAAAATTTTATATTTGTAACATTTAAAATTTAATTTTTTTTTATTCACAGCACGGTAGAAGCAAATTCCCGCCATTTAAACCCATGCCATCCAATTACACCTAAATTAACCTACAACCACCCCCCCATGTTTTGGGCAGTGGGAGGAAACCAGAGCACCCAGAGGAAACCCACGCAGACATGGGGAGAAAGTACAAACTCCTTACATCCAGCGTGGGATTCGAACCTGGGTCGCTGGTGCTGTAACAGCTCTGCTCTTAACAGCTATGCTAACCGTGCAGTCCTATTCATTCCAACCCATTTCTTAATTTAACATGACAGAATAAACACAAAATGCAAGAGATACTCAAAAATGTCAGCCAATATTTGTGGAAAAAGATTAGGAAACTGGGATATTATCTCTTTCCTCTCCCTCCAAAGTAGCTACACAACATTTCAAGGTTTTATTTCACATAAGCAACATTCAGAATATCCATTGTCCAATTATACATTTGTTACTTTACGTGGGTAAAGAAGAAAAATCAAAAGACTGTTAATTGGATTTAAATGCTTCTTTTTTTAAAACTCATATTTATTTTGTTAAACTAAATTGACTCCTAATAATCTAGGTTTTGTGACCCAAGTCGTGTCAAATCCAAAACAATTTCATCCAAGCATTCGGATCACAAGAGTCAGGCAAAAAAAGGGACAGTGGAAGCAGAACCTGTTACAAAATAAGACAATATTGAGATTATTATGTTAAACATTTTTACGATGCAGATCTATTGTTTGCTCTTGTAACACATGTAACCCTGGACTTCATCAAAAGTTGAAAAATTCAACCATTTCAACACCTCATATAAAGACTAAAATACTACAAAGTACCAGAAAGCTTACCCCCAGATATAACAATTTTGGCACTGCTTAGTTCTGGACGGTCACTTTTAGACAGATTTTGTTCCACCCATTCAGACAAACCAGCTCCAGGTGGAGCTGATACTAAAAACAAAAAAAAAAGAACAAAGATTACCTTTGGAAAGAAAATCAAAAATAAAATTTTGTTTGCTGGAAATCTGAAATAAAAGACAGTAAACTCTCAACAGTTCAGGTAGCATCTGTCTGCTCGAGGTTAATGATTCGGGTCTGGGACAATGTGATTCAGGTCATCGAATGCATACCTCAAAATTATTACCAGAAAACAACTTTCTCATGATCAAGTCTGTTCAGAGCATGAGAGTGGTAGCTATACAACAAATATTATACACGGATTACTGTTCTTCAGTGGTTATTTAGGATATTCTAAACAAATACAAATGTGGTGACCTTTGTTGAACTGATAAAGACAGTCTCTATATCGCACAGAGCAAGACTTCACAAATGCCAGGATAATGTATTATTGGCGGTATTGGTTTAGGATTGGAAGTTGGCCAAATGAAAACTCAACTCCACACATGGCACAGATTATTTTATGCACAGTTCAATGTCTTCTTCGAAAGACCCAACCACCCAATAATACATACTCCCACGTGACTTTGCTCTGTTGTAAGCCCACAGTTCACCTTCAAGTTGGGTTTTGATGCACAAAATTCAGACTCATTGGTTCCTCAGTATTACAACACAGGGCTGGAACAGTTTCTTAAAATAACACTGCGTAGCAATCAAAAGTAACTTGTACTCTCTCCAGTGTTACTATTAAACACAATCTGGTCAGAATTGCCGTTGCTTGTTCTCCAAGATTCACTGAAGCAGTTCTTTAGAATGGCAGCTTTCAACCTACTAAAATTTTAATTCTATTGATAGCCCACTGTTGTCTTTTTATAACTTCACTAATGCACAATCGCTTCAAAAGCCAATCAACCTCATTCCCAGGACTTGGCATGCCACGGTCCAAGGACCAGAGACTTACCTGTCCTTTTAAATAGGCAGTAAAGAATTAATGAAACACTTCAAAGCAGAGAGGGGCATTTTGCCACATATATTGATAAACATCGTTGTCACCCAAAAAAAAATGGATTATCTAGTTGACGTAATCCCATACTGAGATGCTTGTTTGAATGCATCCAAAAAAGTCTTCTGGGTTTTGTTAACAGTACTAAGAAACTGATACATGGTGAACAAGAACAACGCAGATCAGTTAACAAAGTGGTCAATAACAAGGCAACATGGATTTTAGTTAGTCATTCTAATGAAAAGGGAGAGGAAGCATATTTTTTTCACCCTAGTAAAGGGGGGATAAAACTTGCTGCCCAGAAGGGTAGTGAAGGCCGAGAGGTTCACCACATTTAAGATATAAATGGATAAGCATTTGAATGAACTGTATCCTTTAGAGACCAAGGCCTTCATGACTCTCATGGGTACAATTGGCTATTTAGTTCTGTGAACTATTCTAACTTCATAGAGTAATACTCAACTGCAAACCAATAGTCAAACCCAAACACAAGTTGGCAGGCAGAAGTATTTTTTGGAATATTTAATCAGCCTTCTTAGAGCATTTACCTTCCTCAGAACTTGCATCTACTCCATTCACAGCAGCAACTTCAAAAGCTGTACCTCGTACAGAGAACACTTTAACTTCATCACTAGACTTCACTGTGCATACAGCATTTCCTGTAAAGATCCAAGAATCAAGGAAAAAAACCCACAAGACTTCAAGGTAAACTTTGCAAGTTCAGAATCTTCTAAAATATTTCTGGCTATTTTTTTTAGTTACCATTAGTCTCAAATACACATAGATTACATCCAGATTTTTTTTAATTCAAAGAATCTAGCCCACATCCAAACCCCCAACCAATGCATAAATTCAAAGGAAACTACAATACCACATATACTTGTGTAATAGTCTAATTTTGAGGACAATTTTTAGGGTACAGTTTAGGAGGTCGATGATTACACACCTGCTACTTTAGACCAGATTAAGTACCTGCATGGCTTGAGGTGTCAGAGTTCTGATGGCCAGCCAGCAGGGGAAGGGTGTTAAGTCCATGTTTGGGGTGTCAGGTGCTCGGATGGTCAGGTAACCACAATAGTCCAGTCAGGGCATCAGGAGCTCCAGTGGGCTGGGGCCAAAAATAGGAGGGGTAGGGTTCGTCTCTTACACGCAAGATATGGAAAATTCCAGATTTTTGGGCCAAAAATAGGGAGTCGACTTTTGCATGAGCATATATAGCAAGTCCAGAAGTATAACACAGAAAGCAAAGCAATAATGCTGCCCGCAGTGTCCATCTTATCCAAAGAGTAGTCACATTGACCAGTCACTTCAAATGTACAGCTAATGCAAAAAAAAAATCAACTGTGGCTACTTAGTTCTGGAGTTCACAATTTCCCTCATATAAACAGCATATTTTTTTGGGTCATCACCCCTACCCTGCCAATGCATTCCTTGATGGCAGGGTCACCAATCACTGAAAACTATCTCTTCACTCAAGTGAAAAAGGGTGGATATCAAAGACAACTTCTGCATTCCACTCCATCTCTCCATTGCTCCCAGTTTATTGCCTTCTGATGCCATTCCAGCATTACTACCATGATGGTACTTGATTCCAAATACCATGCCTGCAAACAATATTTCCCAATATGATCTACAGGTATGTGCCATTTAACATCCATCCGGGCAACATCCAACTGCAACATCCAACATCATAGAGTTCAGTAAATCCCGATCGGAGAACACGACGTAGCAGATGTAACCGGATGTAAGCAACATGCATATATTGGTCTTTTGTATACAAAAGCTTATATATGTAGGTACTGTCAGCCAGGTCCCTCAGGCATTACAGAATGACAGTTCATCAATGGAGGTTATTCGACCTCAAACTCTTCCAGTGGATCATCGTGGTCACTAGGACGGAGGGTCACCAGGACGGAGGGTCACCAGGACGGAGGGTCACCAGGACGGAGGGTCACCAGGACGGAGGGTCACCAGGACGGAGGGTCACCAGGACGGAGGGTCACCAGGACGGAGGGTCACCAGGACGGAGGGTCACCAGGACGGAGGGTCACCAGGACGGAGGGTCACCAGGACGGAGGGTCACCAGGACGGAGGGTCACCAGGACGGAGGGTCACCAGGATCACGAGGATGAAGTTGAGAACACAGATGTGGATGAGCCTGACCCTCTTTGTTAAATTGTGTGTGACACAGGCGAAGAAAGTGTTTACATAAAAGTTTTAAAAAGTGAAAAAAAAATGAAAGTTTCAGTTTGCCTAAATTCAGTATCTTGTACAGCTTTGCTAAGTACCGTATATATCGTAATATGGTGTTCGCACAACGTCCACATCGCATAACACCCATTTTCACAGAACATTAAGTGGCGCATACCTGTACTTCAATTTGAAGTACAAAGCATGTACCAGACCAGCGTAACAATTTGTTCAACTTGTCTAAACAACTTATTCAAGACAGCACTATGCAAAGCCTTCTCACGTGCTTCCAAAGGAAGGTACATTACAAAGCTTCCTCTGAGAAAATGCGCAATGCTACGACATTTGATGGCTCTTGTCAAAAACTAAGTTACCCCCCCCCAACCATCCAACTTCTCAATTACATCCCCACTTGGATTGCTCTGTCTGGGCAAGTCCAACACTGCAGAACTGGGCCTGAATAACTCCACAACCCACCACAACAATCAGGTATCTAAAGGCTCCATGACATCACAACTCAAAGTTCACTTTTTACAAATCATTAGTCACGAAGCCCTAATCTCCACCAACTTCCATTGCAGTAAGACTCTCACCAGTGTCCTATCCTTTTAATTTTTAATTTAGATATACAGCATTGTAACAGGCCATCTTGGCCCACGTCGATGCCGCCCAATTAACCCTATGCCTCCCAATACGTACTCGTGGGCCGAAATGGCCTGTTACCGTGTTGTACGTCTAAATTAAAAATTAAAAGTTTGGCCACACCTGACCTAACGGATAGATAATCCCAACCCGATTCTCTCACCCCTTTCAAGCCCTCAAACCTAGTCTAATCCAGTCCACGTTACAGGATTGCTCCATTCACCCCCAGAATATATTTTCAGCTTCTATCCCAGATCTTTTTCTTTTAATCCACTGCTCATGCCATACATCTTAAATCCGACACCTCCACCCTCACGTTTTGTCCCTCCTCATGCTTGTGCCTTCTCAAAACCAACCCTTTCACCTTGCTTTTAACATCACCTCTTAAAATCCCAGATCTTGCTCCGGTGGTAAAATGCCTCCAGCACTCAAATGTCTCAGCTGCATACAAGCCACAGCAGGTGCAAGTTGTTGCACTAAGTGAAATATCCAACGATCTGCCTGCTTTTAACAATGGCAGTAACTACTGATTACAGCTTGCCCGTCCATACAGAACATTGCTTCAATCAAAAGGGAAATAAAAGATTTAGTGTAGCAGATGGAAGAAATGTAACAATAAAACCTTAAGTGGATTCGTCTTTGGTTCCCAGTCAAATTCTAGTGAATTATAGAAAAGAGTACAAATGGCTCCAGGAGTACTTCAAGAACCAAGTTAGGTTGTTCATTCAGTGAAAAGGAAAACTAAACTCTTATACCACTAACTTTCTGATACAGTAGAAGTCCAAAAATCCGGATGTCAGAAGTCCAGACTATCTGAGAATCCAGACTTCTCAAAAACTCTCAAACTTTTTAAACTTAGCGGGCTTTTGTGTGCATGCGTGCAAAAGCGTCACAGGTGCCCAGCGGCATTTTTACTTTTCTTTAAAACTGCTCATTTTAATAAGTGAACCACGCTGCATTTGCTACTGTATAAAGTATCAAAATTTACCTGCTCATCTCTTCTTTATTCCTCCTTAAATTTGAATTTTAAAAGTACTGCTCGAGAATCTGGAAAATCCAAGCCAACCCAATCCCCCGAGCAGTGCGGATTCTCAAACTTCTACTACATCATCAAGGCACTGTCGGGATCTATCTTGTTCCTACCTGCATAGATGGTTCTGACAAACACGTCAGGGGATTTAATTTCAATGATATCGGAGATGGCAGCAACGTCAAGTTTTGCAGCTATTCGAGGTAGAAGATTCTGCAAACAAATGGAAAGCTTAAATCAACTCTTCAGAACAAAATATAATAAAGATGTCTACACATTTTTAAGTCAAACCAATTCTTATTTATATATTTTAAAAAATAAACATCTGGAAAAGGAAATTAAGTGTCATCTTTTGTGGATGTAGTAAATGTAAATAAAAATATTGTGTTTTTGGTGAAAGGCACAGAAAATGAAAAAGAATAAATGCTTTTATATTCAGGTTATTTAATTAGATTCATCCACATCAACATTTCTCAGATATCTGGCTAATAAGACAACCAGTTACTAATACAAGTTATGAACAAAGGATAGTAAGGCATCATCAGATTCACTTTTAACACTCCATTACTCTATCGAAACTGCAACAAATTAGATGGGGATTCAAAGTATGCTTCATTGGCATCACGCCACACATGGCACCAAGTTAGCGTAACAGTGTTCAGAACGTTTTCTTCCTTCTCTCTCAAAATGTTCGGTAGCTTTTTGCAGCTAAGTGGACCTCCGGCATTTATTCTTTTTCATTTTCTATGCATTTGGTTGGGAAAAATTATACACCAAAAGCACGATATTTTTATTTACATTTCCTTCTTTGGCTTGGCTTCGCGGACGAAGATTTATGGAGGGGGTAAAAAGTCCACGTCAGCTGCAGACTCGTTTGTGGCTGACAAGTCCGATGCGGGACAGGCAGACATGATTGCAGCAGTTGCAGGGGAAAATTGGTTGGTTGGGGATGGGTGTTGGGTTTTTCCTCCTTTGCCTTTTGTCAGTGAGGTAGGCTCTGCGGTCTTCTTCAAAGGAGGTTGCTGCCCGCCAAACTGTGAGGCGCCAAGATGCACAGTTTGAGGCGATATCAGCCCACTGGCGGTGGTCAATGTGGCAGGCACCAAGAGATTTCTTTAGGCAGTCCTTGTACCTTTTCTTTGGTGCGCCTCTGTCACGGTGGCCAGTGGAGAGCTCGCCATATAACACGATCTTGGGAAGGCGATGGTCCTCCATTCTGGAGACGTGATCCATCCAGCGCAGCTGGATCTTCAGCAGCGTGGACTCGATGCTGTCGACCTCTGCCATCTCGAGTACTTCGACGTTAGGGATGTAAGCGCTCCAATGGATGTTGAGGATGGAGCGGAGACAACACTGGTGGAAGCGTTCTAGGAGCCGTAGGTGGTGCCGGTAGAGGACCCATGATTCGGAGCCGAACAGGAGTGTGGGTATGACAACGGCTCTGTATACGCTTATCTTTGTGAGGTTTTTCAGTTGGTTGTTTTTCCAGACTCTTTTGTGTAGTCTTCCAAAGGCGCTATTTGCCTTGGCGAGTCTGTTGTCTATCTCATTGTCGATCCTTGCATCTGATGAAATGGTGCAGCCGAGATAGGTAAACTGGTTGACCGTTTTGAGTTTTGTGTGCTAAATAGAATAATACCTAGTGTCGCCGAGAATATTCTCCCAGAATCACAGTGCGGCTTTCGCGCAAACAGAGGAACTACTGACATGGTCTTTGCCCTCAGACAGCTCCAAGAAAAATGCAGAGAACAAAACAAAGGACTCTACATCACCTTTGTTGACCTCACCAAAGCCTTCGACACCGTGAGCAAGAAAGGGCTTTGGCAAATACTAGAGCGCATCGGATGTCCCCCAAAGTTCCTCAACATGATTATCCAACTGCACGAAAACCAACAAGGTCGGGTCAGATACAGCAATGAGCTCTCTGAACCCTTCTCCATTAACAATGGCGTGAAGCAAGGCTGTGTTCTGGCACCAACCCTCTTTTCAATCTTCTTCAGCATGATGCTGAACCAAGCCATGAAAGACCCCAACAATGAAGACGCTGTTTACATCCGGTACCGCACGGATGGCAGTCTCTTCAATCTGAGGCGCCTGCAAGCTCACACCAAGACACAAGAGAAACTTGTCCGCGAACTACTCTTTGCAGACGATGCCGCTTTAGTTGCCCATTCAGAGCCAGCTCTTCAGTGCTTGACGTCCTGCTTTGCGGAAACTGCCAAAATGTTTGGCCTGGAAGTCAGCCTGAAGAAAACTGAGGTCAACCATCAGCCAGCTCCCCACCATCATTACCAGCCCCCCCACATCTCCATCGGGCACACAAAACTCAAAAAGGTCAACCAGTTTACCATGATTTACATTTACTACGTCCACAAAAGATGACACTTAATTTTCTTTTCTGGGTGTTTTTTTAATATATATATATATATTATATACATTTATATATTCTTAAAAGAATACAGCCCAGAGAAAAGAGCAGATCGAATTAAATAAAACAGAACTTATGATATATAATGCGCTGTGTAATGCACTGTAATTCAATTGAGATCCCATTAAGCAATTGATTTGACAGCTCCAAAACAATATGAAGGATTCCAAGGGATGTTGCAGGAAGTGTAATAGCAATTTAGGCCTCCGTTAAAGAACTGGAGAGCATTATCAACCACTAACCACATTAACCTTTTCGTCAAAGTGCAAGTGAACACTCTTTTTTAGGTTCCAATTTTACAATAGGTTTGGAATCACAATAAAACACTGCAAAACATTGTTCTTTGGAAATTCACCATGACAAATCTTATTCCTCTGCTCTTTTCCCTTTGTCCTAACACACACACTCATCGAGGCACAACATCCAAATCTCTTTAGGAAGTCGCTATTGAATCTGTCGCTCTCACCCTCTCGAGTAGCACATTCCCAATCACACGTACATCTGGTTAATTGAATTCAAACCTGATGTCCTATTTAATTCCATAATGGGATACATGACATGAGGGTGCAAAGTTATTTGAACAGAAACCAGCACATTTTACTGTAAAACAATTACACTGCACAGAAAATATTCTTGGAATAGATTAACATATTTTCAATTATTCACCTTAAACCTGTTAGACATGCATTAAAAAGGTAACATATAATGCAAAATGTAACGCACTATTCAGAAAATATCGAACAGTGTCACCTTCAATAATGAACAGTTCATTTTTGGCCTGGAAGTCAGCCTGAAGAAAACTGAGGTCCTCCATCAGCCAGCTCCCCACCATGACTACCAGCCCCCCCACATCTCCATCGGGCACACAAAACTCAAAACGGTCAACCAGTTTACCTATCTCGGCTGCACCATTTCATCAGATGCAAGGATCGACAATGAGATAGACAACAGACTCGCCAAGGCAAATAGCGCCTTTGGAAGACTACACAAAAGAGTCTGGAAAAACAACCAACTGAAAAACCTCACAAAGATAAGCGTATACAGAGCCGTTGTCATACCCACACTCCTGTTCGGCTCTGAATCATGGGTCCTCTACCGGCACCACCTACGGCTCCTAGAACGCTTCCACCAGCGTTGTCTCCGCTCCATCCTCAACATCCATTGGAGCGCTTTCATCCCTAACGTCGAAGTACTCGAGATGGCAGAGGTCGACAGCATCGAGTCCACGCTGCTGAAGATCCAGCTGCGCTGGATGGGTCACGTCTCCAGAATGGAGGACCATCGCCTTCCCAAGATCGTGTTATATGGCGAGCTCTCCACTGGTACAAGGACTGCCTAAAGAAATCTCTTGGTGCCTGCCACATTGACCACCGCCAGTGGGCTGATAACGCCTCAAACCGTGCATCTTGGCGCCTCACAGTTTGGCGGGCAGCAACCTCCTTTGAAGAAGACCGCAGAGCCCACCTCACTGACAAAAGGCAAAGGAGGAAAAACCCAACACCCAACCCCAACCAACCAATTTTCCCCTGCAACCGTGTCTGCCTGTCCCGCATCGGACTTGTCAGCCACAAACGAGCCTGCAGCTGACGTGGACTTTTTACCCCCTCCATAAATCTTCGTCCGCGAAGCCAAGCAAAGAAGAAGACATTAATTAGTCTGTTCCTCTCTCTAATAATCATGTTAATCCAACTATGATTACATTTACACATACTACTAGATTCAATTCGTGCAGAGTTAATTGGCTGTGATCTCCACAACCTTGGTGAAAAAACACACAAATGCTGGAGAAACTCAGCAGGTCAAACAGGGCCTTTATGTAGCAACGGGAAAGATACATCACCAACGTTCCGGGCTTGAGCTCTTCATCAAGATATGGGGGAACATGAGAGATAGCCGAACAAAAGAGGGATGTACAAAAAAAATACAATTGAATACACTAAATGACTCAATCTTTTATTGTAATTCAAACAGCAATTTTCAATGTGCGTACCTACGTCGAATTAACTATCCATATTAACCAAAGAACTATGGAATAATTCGTCCAATATCCTCAGTGAGAGAGGAAAAAAAATCAAAGGACTGAAGATGCTAAAAATCTGAAATAAAACCTGAAAATGATGGCAATACCCAGCAGCATCTGTACACAGAAAAACATTTCAGGTTGATGACCTTCCTGGAAGAGAAGTGGCAGTGAATTAAACAACCATCAAAAAGGAAGTTGCAGTTAATTCTGTTTGCCTCTCCTCGGGTTCAGGTTTTCACCAAGCATTTTTTTTTTTTATTTACCTCTCATGAGTTATTAAATGATAGATTATAAAGGTATGGATCAGTTTAATCTGTTTTAGAAGCAAGTGGATTTTGAGGCGTAGATAAATCAGCATCGACTCCTAAAATGAGTGTAACAGTTCGACTATGAACATCCTTATGCAAAACTCTAAACCAAAAGGAAAACCTTCCATGACAACTTTTACCAACAAGCTGGCTTATCTGAAATTCTGAATAATGTGGTTTTAAACAAAACTAAAATAGATTGGTTCAGTTGAAATCACCCATGAATGTTTTCTTGCCAGTGTTTAAAACTCACCTTTCCAAAAGCAGAGGCCCCTGCGCATATATGCGTGAATTTAAATTGTTTTTGTGTAGCCAAAACCAATGGTGTCAGTTCCTCTGTGAACAATACAGAAAACGTAACATTAAGGGTACAAATAGACTGAAAGCATCTACATTAGTCAAAAGAATATCAATGAACCCCAAAGCACATAAATCACCAAATGAAACATGTGCCACATGGGATTCAGGGCTTCATTAGTCAGAGCATTGAATGGTAGATCTGGGAGATCAACTTTATTTTTCAAAGTCAGACCTCAGCTGGAGTATTGCTTGCACATCTGGTCATCGCACTATAGGAAGGATGTGATAGCACTGAAGAGGATGCAAAGGAAATTCACCAGGATGTGGTCTAGGACGGAGCCTTTCAGTTGTGACAAAAAACTGGAGAGATTAGATCTGTCTTCCCTAAATCAGAGGGGATAAGAGGGGATGTATATGATGATGTAACATTATGAGGGATATAAACATAGGCCTGCAGGAATCTTTTTCCCTCATCCATTATACTTCCAAAAGTGGGATGAGTCCCCACTTCCACATATCGGGATGTAGCCTTTTCTACATTGTTGGCTTAGAAGAGCTATTTTATTTAAATGAAAAGATTCTAATCCACCTACTTTGGCTCTCTCAAATTATGTCATGTTTAGAGAAAGTTAGGAGTCGTACATTCGATATTTGTGTTAAATTTGAAGAGACACGGGAACCTTTTATAAATTATTTCCACACGACTTTGTTAGTAGAATTACTTTCCCTTCTGGACTATATTTATTTGTTTTCTCTTTGTTGGTAAAGGATAGGCTGTCCAGTCTCTTTTTTGTTTTAGTTTGGGTTTTTTTCTCTTAGATGAGGTGGGGTTTTATATAATAAAAATTTTCCTTTTTTGAACAGTTTGAGGAGATGAGGACATATTCATTGATTGTGGTGTAATGCAATATGTTTTATATATATATATATATATGATGTCATTTAGTGATTTTTTTTACCTTCTTGATTATGCACTCCTCCTCATGTATTGTTTACCTATAATAATGGTTAATAAAAAAGTTTTTAAAAAATAGGGGCAGGAGTTCATCCCGTCGAGTCTGCTCCACTATTCAATAAGATCACGGCTGATTTGATGAGAAGCTCACTTCCACCTACCTGCCTTTTTTCCCCATATCCTTTAATTCCCCTAACGTGAAAAATTCTATCCAACCTTGTCGTAAATATGTTTATGGACGTCACCTCCACTGCTTCAAAGGGCAGCAAATTCCATAGATTCACCACCCTCTGAGAAAAGCAGTTCCTCTGTCCCAAATCTACTACCCTGAATTTTGAGGCTAAGCCCCCTCGTTCTCGTCTCATTTCAAGATCACCACTTTGTTTCCATTATGTTCTGAGATAAAGAATCTATCGACTTCAGTTAGCAAGCTGGGCAGCCTGGTGGCACAGCAGTTGGTACTGCATCATCAGACCTGACCTTGGGTCTTATCAAATTCTTTCCATGATTTTCCACTGGGAGTTCCAGAGTCCACCCATGGGTTAACTGGCTACTGTAGAGTTATAAATTCAAACAGCACAGTCAGATTCTATGGACCACTGTGTCTATACTAATCCCATTATTCAGTACTCCATCATTACCATTTTATACCACATTTTAAGTGCTTGCATAAGTACTTTTCAAATGCAAATTAACCCTGCACTATGTTCTCTGATGGGAAGGCAAGACAATAAGATGCAGAATGGCAGATGGAATTTAATGCAGACTAGTGTGAGGTGTTGCATTTTGGAAGGACAAACCAAGGTAAGAAATACACAGTAAATGATAGGTCACTGAGGAGTACAGAGGAGCAGAGAGATCTGGGAATGCACAAATCTCTGAAAGTGGCATCTCAGGTGGATAGGGATGTAAAGAGAGCTTCTGGCATATTGGCCTTCATAAATCAAAGTATAGAGAATAGGAGCTGGGATATTATGGTACAAGACATTAGTGAGGCCAAATTGGAGTGCTGTGCGCAGTTTTAGAGACCTAACTACAGGAAAGATATCAATAAGAAAGTGTGCAGAGATTTACTAAGATATTGCCCGGACTTCAGGAACTGAGTTACAGAGAAAGGTTAAACAGGTTGGGACTTTATTCCCTGGAGCGTAGAAGAATGAGGGAAAATTTAATAGAAGTATTTAAAATGATGAGGGGGGACAGACGGAGTAAACATAGGTTGGCTTTTTCCACTGAGGGTAAATGAAATGCAAACCAGAGAACATGGGTTAAGGGTGAAAGGGCAAAAGTTTAGGGGGAAACTTCTTCATAGAGAGAGGTGGGAGCGTGGAACAAGTTGCCAGCTGAAATGGTGAATGCAGGCTCAATCTTAACGTTTAAGAAGAATTTAAACAGGTGTATGGATGGGAAAGATATGAAGGGCGACGGACTAGGTGTGGGTCAGCGGAACTACGCAAAAAAAGATGATTGGGCAGAGAGTTTTGTGCTATCGTGTTGTACAGTTCTGATTCTAAAAGGAAAACAAGGAGTTGGAAAGACCTAATGAGCCACATTTACCTCCCTCGGTGTCATAGTAAGTAAATCAAACACCCACCTGGTAGGAAACCTTTGAATAGGTCATTCTGTGCCACTAAAATCCTCTTGATCCCTTGCACTTTACTAACCTCTTCCACCACCTGTAAGAATTAAACAAACATTAGCTTTGAGCTGAATCTCGGGGAAATAATGCAGGAAATGCAGTGTGCAAAAATAAAAAAATCTGGGTTATATCAACGACACTGCTAAGGCAAAGAAACATGCTCCATTTTTCTACCTGACCTTGTTTTTATAGTCATGCCTCTAAACGTGCCTTTTTGACGAAGTCCTTTGGATCAGTTTCAGTTTTCACTGAGGTACCATAAAATGTTTTATTAAACATGTAATATAAATGCAATTTGTTGTGGGGGTCAGTAATGTCCTAGAGACATGACAGCGCAATGTTATAATGATTTTGAACCAGAAACGTCTTTAAGTTATGGCAAACACTTCCTACTTTGCTACAGTCTGTTCCAGCAACCAAGCAGGTCACATCTTCACCCAGCTGTTTCGCAGCAGTAACGGTATTGAGGGTAATTGGAGTCAACTGTTTATTATTGTGTTCTGCAAGCACAAGGGTGCTCTGAAGTCGCTGCAGATGGCAGATCTACAAAAGAAAGAAAAAATCATCTCAGAACTGTCGGGTTTGCTCCTTGTTAATTAAAAAAATACCAGAGTTAAAGGATTACAGTTGAGAACATTTTCTTTCATTCATTCTTGTGATATATATGACACTGGCAAGGCCAAAACATATTCACCCTTTTCTAATTTTCATGGAGATAATGTTGAGTCACCTTCTTGAATTCCCACACTACAATTAGAATCAAAATCTATGGTCATAAGCTTGTTGTTCTGCAGCAGGATCACAGTGAAACCATCTTACAAAATAGTGCAAGAAAATGTCAAAGGGAGGCGGTGTCTGTGATTCATTGTTCATTCAGGAATCTGATGGCGGAGGGGAAGAAGCCGTCCTTGTGTGGCTGAGTGAAGAGGGCATGGCCTGGGTGGTGGGGGTCTTTAAGGATAAGATACTGCCTCTTGTTGATGACCTCGATGGAGTGAAAACTAGTATCTGTGATGTCAAAGGCCAAGTTAACAACCCTCTGGAGTTCTTTTCTTGTCCTGAGCTTTGGCACCTCCAGGCAGTGATGAAACCAGACAGAATCCTCTCCACGGTAAACCTGTAGGTTTTCGAGAGGCTTCGGTGACAAAGAGAATCCCCTCACAAAGTATAGCTGCTGGCATTCCAGAATTCTGGCCATATGATGAACACTTGCCAATCAGAGAGGTTTGTGACTGAGAGGGAATCTCAATTGGTGTTGATCCCACGTATGTGATAATATATTGACGTCTGCGATGGTGAGCTCTTCAAGAAGAGATATAAATGGATTATCCAGTCAGCACATCTGGAATTTGTTGGAATTTAGGAGAATGAGGGGAATTTTCATTGAAATATTTCAAATGTTAAAAGGACAGAGTCGGGTTGCTTCCCATGGTGGAAGAGTCTAGGACAAGAAGGCACAACTTTAGGATTGAAGGGTGCCTGCGTGGAGCAGAGATGCAGAGAACTTTCTTTAGCCAGAGGGTGGTGAACCTGTTACCACAGGTAGTTTTGTGGAGGCCAAGCTATTGGGTGTATTCAGACAGAGATTGACAGGTCGCTGATTAGCCAGAGCAGCAATAGTTATGGGTCGAGGCCCAGGCAGTGCGGCTGAGTGGGGGAATGGATCAGATCATGATCGAATGGGGAGGCAGACTCTATCCGCTGAATAGCTTATTTCTGCTCCTATGTCTTAATGTCTTATCTGGAGCCCGTTGCCTTCTGTAATGGTGAGTACCTCCAGAGAACGCAAAAACTTGATCATCCAGTAAGTGCATCTGGTGAAGAAACATTTTAACCTTGCCTTTTGCATTCATCTTGGGCTCCACCCATATTGAGAATAAGGGATGCTCACAGAGCCTTCTCCTCCAACTAAATATCTAACTATCCATTATTATTTAAAATCAGATGTGGCAGCATTGTAAAACCATAATGCTGGTCATGCTATCCCATGTTTAATATGCACGCAATCCTGTGCTATAATCCCAGCAACCTGATGCCTCATTTAGTTCCTGCAGCAGTCTGGATGAAACCAGAAGTAGTTCAGTCACACAGAGGCATTGTAAAGTGAGGTGACTAGCTGTGAGGCATCTTCCTACCAATGGCAGGTTAGGGGGCATACTGGAAAAAAATCTGCTTTGATACCTGGGCAGCCCAATGGGATAGCAAGTCGAGCTGCCATCTTACTACTCCAGCAACCCAGATTCAATTCTCTGGTGTTATCCACAAATTCTCCAGCACACCATTGGTTTAACCTGGAGCCTCCAGTTTCCCCGTCAGTGCATTGGAAGAGGTTGAATCTGGGGAGAGTTGATCGCGTGGGGTGGGGGAAAAAAAGAGATTTATTTTGATTTGTGTGGACTCAATAGACTGAAGGGGCTATATATCTATGACACTCTCTCTTGGAACTGAAAATGGAATTAAACACCGAACAATGAAATTCATGCTCCAAATACTAGTTTTACATTGCTAAGTCTTTAAAATAAAAAAGTTTTAAAATTGTGGTGCTGTCAGAACTACTACAATAGTGGTACAGCTGCCAGTGAGAGCAGGGAGTGGAGACACAGCGCTCCTCCACAGGGTTCTACAACCCAGTCCTCCCACCGATGTCTCTGTTCAGGCTTTTAACAGCCTGTTAAAGGAGCCGACAGTTTTATTTTTAAATCCTGCGACCACAGGGCCTGCACCCAAGATGGCGCACCTGTGCTAGTAGTGGCCTCAAAGGGTTGCAGACTGCAGGGACCAGCGCATGGCACAGACTACTGGTGACTTGTGGTCAAAAGGCTCACACCAGGCGGCGGACTGCTGGACACTGGCTCAAGATTGGCCGAAAGGGTATCAGGCATCGGAACCAGGATGCGAGAAGGGCCTCAGGCACTGAATGCTCCCTGATTGTGTCAGAAGTTTGCATCTGGAGCTCGGGTTGCCGATGGTTTGGACTGAAGTCTGTGTGGCTGCTGGAGGAAAATTCATGAATACTTGGTGACTCTGAAGGGCCTTTGTTTTCCTTCTCATTCTCGAAACGCAAGGTGGGCCAGACAATTTCTGCTGACTGTGAATCTTATGGCAGTCTAAATACAATTTGGTGTAACGTTGCATCTGTTTTTAAATACATAAAAATAAAAGAATCTTCAAACTTGAAAAGTTTTTATTGTAAGAGAAAGATTTTGGTCAGTATACTGGGAGAATTTCTTCCAAAATATACATGGAATCTTTTTTCATCCATTTTATAGGACCTCAGTGTGGCGTCGCCCACAGAATATGCAAGAGCAACAATTGAGTAAACATTATTTCTCATTGTCAACATCAAGCTTCAGGTGTTGTGACATAATACTTTATTTCATTGCCAATACAAAGCCTTAGTAATGTTTATCCACAAGGGCAGTCAGGATAAATGATTAATGATTTCAGATCATTACTGGAGTCGTGAAATAATCTAAAATTAATAAAATCAGCTTTTCCTAATAATTAACAAGGGTGCATTCCTTCCCAAATAAAACATTGTGTTCAATTATCCCGTGAAGTTTGAAAATGCATAAATATATAACTGCTCTGCGACTGGTAAACTCTTCTTCTCTATGTGCAAAACATTCACTAATACAGTTTAAAGTTGTTCATAGAGCTCATATGTCTAAAGATAAACACCATCGCTTTTATTCTCATATCGATCCTATATGTGATAAATGTCAATTGGAAATAGCTTCCCTTACACATATGTTTTGGTCCTGTCCCTCTTTACAGAATTATTGGAAGGAAATTTTTTCCATTATATCTACTGTTTTGAATATTGATTTACAACCACATCCCATTACTGCAATTTTTGGATTACCTATGATAGATTTGACTTATTTATCTCTTCCTGCGGATCGTATGATTGCTTTTCTTACACTAATGGCTAGAAGATCTATACTATTAAATTGGAAAGAGGTAAATCCTCCCACTGTTTTCCAATGGTTTACCCAAACTATACTATGTTTAAATTTAGAGAAAATTAGAAACTCTGTCTATGAATCCCCTTCTAAGTTTGAGTTAACCTGGCGACCATTTATTCAATATTTTCATTTGTGGTGAGTTGATCTGGCTCTGTTTTCTTTCTATGATTATGTATGATAATTGGGCTGTAAGATGAGATCGGAGTGATCGGCGTGGTTTAGCTATATCTGTAGGTTTTTTTTAAAAAGTTTTTTTTAAGTTTTTTTAAATTCAGATTTGTTTTTTCTTCTTTTTTGGGGTTTTTTTTTCTCTTTTTTCATATATTGTTATTAATTATATCTTTTTTTTAGAGATAGTTCACACCCTAAACTGATCAAAATTTTTTTTTTATGATATATTTTTATTCTGTAATATTATTGTTTAATATCTCTGTATTAATTCATTATTTACTATGTATTTTTTTTATATCTCTTTGAACTGTATGTGTTTATAAATTATAATAATAATAAAAAGATTGAAAAAGAAAAAAGAATATATAACTGCATGTCAAAAATAACCTGATACAGTGACATCAGTTCAAATGATCCAATTGATTATTAGGCCTCTGCAGCCCATTACATCATATAAAAGAACAACAATTCTAAAAGCAAAAAGATGTGGAATAAGTAGCTACAATTCCCCTTCCTGGAAAGATAAATAGTTTCAGTTTAAATGTTTTTTTTTACAAAATGAAAAAATGGCGCACTGCCAGAGCTACGGCAATGGCAGCGCTCCCCCTGGTGTGGACCCGGGAGAGCAGAGACACAGTGCTGCTCCAAAGGGTTCAACTGCCCGGTCCTAACGCTGGCAGCTCTGTACGGGCTTTTCACAGCCTGTTCAAGGAGCCAGTGGTGTTTGTAAGTAAAACCCTGCAACCACAGGCATCTGTACCCAAGATGGAGACACCTGCGCACAACAGCAGCCACAAGGGAGTGCAGACTCCAGGGAGGCAGCATGGTACCAGAGAGGGGGAAGAGCAACCCCCCACCCCTCCCAGTTGAGAAAGAGAAGCAGAGGACGGGCTCAGTGGCTGAGGGACCCACATCGGCGGTGGGCTGCTGGAAAATGGTTCAAGGCTGGGGTTCAAGAGGATGCTGAGGCCAAGAAGGTCTCTAAATTATATCAGAGGTTTGGATCTGGAGCTTGGGCCTGCTAATGAATAGAACAGGAATCTGTGCAGCTAGCTGCGGAGGCTGCAGGACCACTGGAGGCAAATCCACGGACTCTCAGTGGGACTCTTTTGTTTGCCTCTCTTTCGCTCATACTGTAAGGGACACTGGGCAACAATTATGGCAACTTTGTCTGCCTTGCAACATGCTGAAGGCAATTTCGTACATGTTCTATACTATTACACGACCATCAAGGAATTTTGAACAGTGTTACATCTATCTGTAGTAAAACACGAAAGTCTGCAGGCACCATGGTTGAAGTAAAAATACAATTCTGGAGAAACGCCTCTTTTATATAGCAAAGATAAAGATACATAACCAGGCTTGAGCTGTTTCTCCAGCATTGTGGTTTTTTGCTTACATCTATTAGTGTTATATGGCGAGCTCTCCACTGGCCACCGTGACAGAGGTGCACCAAAGAAAAGGTACAAGGACTGCCTAAAGAAATCTCTTGGTGCCTGCCACATTGACCACCGCCAGTGGGCTGATATCGCCTCAAACCGTGCAGTTTGGCGGGCAGCAACCTCCTTTGAAGAAGACCGCAGAGCCCACCTCACTGACAAAAGGCAAAGGAGGAAAAACCCAACACCCAACCCACCAATTTACCCCTGCAACCGCTGCAACCGTGTCTGCCTGTCCCGCATCGGACTTGTCAGCCACAAACGAGCCTGCAGCTGTCGTGGACATTTACCCCCTCCATAAATCTTCGTCCGCGAAGCCAAGCCAAAGAAAGAAGAAGAAAGATTAGTCCCTGCACATTGAATGAGATACCCAGTTACTTCCATTTCCCCCTTTTATTTCCTCATGTTTTCAGCATTTATTCTACTGATAATACTTGTAAACATATCCCTCTATGCCAATAAAATTCAAAAGTCGTTCACATTTTAGAAGGTTAAATCTACTCCGAACCATCACAACTATAAAGGGACAAACTCTAACTTCTTTCATCCATCCAAATGATTCTCTTTCGTACATGACTCAATTCTAGCAATTCCTATCTGTACCCTCCAAGGTACTGATACCTCCAAAGACGGTGTGCAGAACAGGACTGTGATAAAGAAAGATTACCCAATGAATTACACCTGGAAGGCCTAATGATTCATAAAGATTTAGCCACCAGATGAAGTCTGCAGCCGTAAACAATTCCAATGGTCACAGATAGTTGCTTGATCTTTGACATCCTTCTGTGCGCTTATAAATCCAAAAACTGGCCTGGAGGATGTTATCAATAAGATTGGATTGCTCCCAAGTTCTCCTAAGATGAGTAGAATTAGTCACAGAGTAGGAAACATGACAGTTAAATTGGATACAGCATGCTCTTGGAAACTCTAATGTTCTGAGAAATAACATTTGAGATCTCTTGCATTCACCAACGAGCCATTATTTATGCTCACTTCCAAAACTACTCTGGGTCTGGTTTTCAAGCAGTTGAAGTGGGGTGGGGGAGACCAGCAAGGTACCTCACAATGGTTGGTAGACAAGTTGTTTCCATTGGTGGGGAGATGAGAACAAGATTCAGGGTAGGAGGTTTTAGATAGAGATGAGGAGGAACTGTTTTTCTCAGTGGGTGATGAATCTGTGGAATTTGCTGCCCCTTGAAGCAGTGGAAGCGACCTCAGTAAATATATTTTAAGATAAGATTGGATAGATTTCTACCTCGTAGGGGAAATTAAGGGATATGGGGAAAAGGCAGGTAGCTGAAGATGAGCCCATCATTAAATCAGCCATGATCTCTCTGAATGGCAGAGCAGGCTCAATGGGCCGAATGGCCTACTCTTGCTCTTTTTTCTTGTGTTCAGTTTTCAAAATACTTCTGGTGTTCCTCACAAAATAACCATTCTCTTTCACCCAACATAATTTAATACACATACACTAGATTGCCAGCCCAAGATCATATCCAAATATTCTACTTTACTCATGCCACATCTAAAGGGCTCAGATTCTCCATGATGCCCAAGAGCATGAAATAGAATACACTTTGGACATCTATCTACGCAACGCCAATTTTATTCAGTTTTAGAATTGCATCATTTGTTTTCCTTCTAACCCATCTGTCCTTGGGAATATCAATAAAATCACCAGATGAGGTTTTCCATTTTGATTTGATCTTAATTTTGACAAGGCAGAGTGGACAACAAGGGAAGAAAATTACATAAAAGAGGAATTTTTTTTAAATTAATGGGATCATAATATTACACACAAAAATACTCACAACACTCGATACGTCAACCCTATCAAAATTTCAATGTTTATCATCTCTGGACAATGTCCAAAGATACCAGCAAATAGTATTCAATAATCTATAACAAAGTAATCATTTCACTTCAACATCCTTCCCAACTCCCACAACCTACACTTGGTAAAGTAAGTCCGAGAAAGTATGGGGGGGGGATGTGTCAAATAATTAAGCTGCAAGGTTGTTGGATCAGGTGGACCAGCTCCAACTTAATTGCTCCAATTAGAACAATTACTTTGCAAAGATCGAGTGAATTGGAACATCAAACACCACAGCAATAGTACAAGCCCTTCGGCCCTCAATCTTGTGCCAACGCACATATTCCTTCCAAAAGAACCCTTCCTGCTTCATACCCTTGATTTTTCTTTCATTCATGTGCCTGTCTAAAAGTTTCTTAAATGCCCCTAATGTTTCAGCCTCCACCACTACCCCTGGTAAGGCATTCCAGGCACCTACAGCTCTCGGTGTGTAAAAACTTATCCCTGATCTCTCCCCTAAACTTCTCTCCCTTCTCTTTGTACGTGTATCCTCCAGTGTTTGCTATTCCGGCCCTGGGGAGAATTGTCTACCTAATAGAGAGCCAAAACCCAACAAGGAACCTTACAAGTCCAAGCCTCTTACCCCAAACAGGAGATATAGCATTCCTTTAAGAACCAAAAAGCATCAGGCCACCTGAGTGGCACAGTTAGCACAGCGGTTACCACAATCAGGATCAGGGTTAAGATTCTGCGCTGTCTCCAAGGAGTTTGTACTTTCTCCCTGTGTCTAGTTTCCTCCCACCCTTCAAAACATACCGGGGTTTGGAGGTCAATTGGATGTAACTGGGTATAATTGGGCAGCACAGCCTGTTACCATGCTGTAGGTCTAAATTTATTTCTTTTTTTATTAAATAAATTTTAGATCTAAAATGTAAATGTGTACGAGGAACTTTCATATTGGAAACATGCACAGTATTTCTGCATGATGTATCACAATTTATAGGAAATGTGTAACATTTGTAAAACCTCCTTTGACCGCAGAGCCCAAAAGACAAAGGAGGAAAAACCCAACACCCAACCCCAACCAACCAATTTTCCCCTGCAACCGTGTCTGCCTGTCCCGCATCGGACTCGTCAGCCACAATCGAGCCTGCAGCTGACGTGGACTTTTACCCCCTCCATAAATCTTCGTCCGCGAAGCCAAGCCAAAGAAAAGAATATGCCTGCACAATTTATAATGATGTATTTCGTGCTTGTTCTTGACAGGGTACAGTTGGAAGGTTAAATTCTATTGCCAGCATGTGGAGTTATAATTCACTCTGCTCAACTCCCAGAATGGAAACACATGAGATGGTAACAAATCCTTCTGAGCATTGTAAAGCAAATTTAGAAAGGGTTTTCCCCCACACACAATAAACAAATCAAAAGAACAAAATATTTGCTTTATTTTACTGAGAGAAAATTAACTTCCATGTTTCCTATTATTTTCAAACCAATTCAAAAGTTTAAAGCTCAATCAAAAAGGCTATTCCTTCTTCCACTGATTCCACATGGCCAGCTACATTCCCAGGTCTACCACTACCATCCGCGAGGATCGGAGTCCTTTAATGTTGAATAATCTACAAATATCCACTTGAGCATCTGCAGCCGTCTGGACCCTCCAACAACAGGAAAGAGCATCTCATCACCTGTTCAATCGTTGTAGAATCTCATATGGTTCAAAAGCATTACCTCTCATTCTTCAACTCCAATGGATACTAGGCAAATTCCTCACTCCTTTGTGGTAGGACTACCTAACTCCCCATTACGGAAATTACTGTGATGGAGAGTTGATCAGAATGTACTTTGTTTTCATTTCTCCACCACCCCACCCCCCCTCCTTCCACTCCCCCCCCCTTTTCAGCAACAATAGCCATTTGTTTGCACAGAAATACACATCTTGCCACGCACTTCATCGACTTCCAGTTGCAACAGGCCCTTCAGCCCATGATGCTGTGCTAACTCGTATAACTACCCAAAAAAATAAATCCTTCCTCCCTCGCATCCCTATCATCCATGGGCTGTCGAATAGTCTCCGAAATGCCCCCATTGGTCCAACCTCCACCACCACCCCAAGCAAGGCATCCCAGACACTCACAACTTTGTGTTTAAAAAAAAAAACCTTACCCCTAATGTCTCCCTGAAACTTTTTTTCCCTTCACTTTGTACAGATGTCCTTTGGTGTTTCCCACCCTGGGAGAAAGGTGCTGACAGTCCTCCTCTCAGAATCTTGTAGACCTCTATGGAGTCAACTCTCATCCTTCTTCACTCCAAAGAGGAAAGTCCCAGCTCTGTTAACCTAACCTCTGCACCTTTTCAATAGCTTGCACGTCCTTCCTGCAATGAGGTCACGGGAACTGAACGAAATATTCCAAGTGTGGTCTCACCAGCGATTTTCAGATCTGCCACCTTACCTCTCAACTCCTGAACTTCATTCCCCAATTAGTGAAGCCCAGCATACCAGAAGCCTTCTTAACTGTCCTATCAACCTGCACTTGTGGATTTGGACCCCAAGGTCCCTCTATTCTTCCATACCGTTAAGCATCCAACCATGCCCTCTGCCTTCAGGTTTGATCTTCCAAAATGCATCACCCGACGCTTATCCAGACTGAACACCCTCTGCCAGTTTTCTGCATCCTGTCTATATCCTTCGACGCCACCTAGAACGTCCCTCCACACCAGCCACAACTCCTCCGTACCGTCCACAAACCCGCCCCCCTTACATCTTCATCCCGGTCACAAAGCGGGAACAAAGCGGCAGTTGGCGCCACACCGTTGCGGCGTCAGCGACCGGGGTTCGAATCCGGCGCTGCCCGTACCCCCCCCCCCCCCCCCGTTCAAAACTCCACGGTGGTGGTGGTAGGCTAAATGGGCAGGACGGGCTCGAGGGCCAGCTACTGGGCTGCGCGTCCATGACACGCACCCAGATGGGCGTGCATTCAGTAAAGAGGGTGGTCCCCCCAGGATTCATACCCAGTGCTGTCTGTAAGGAGTTTGCACGTTCACCCCATGGGTTTCCTCCCACCCTTCAGGTTGCAGGTCAAATGGGCAGCACAGGGTCGAGGGGCAGAAGGGCCTGTTCCCTTGCTGGGTGTCCAGGTTTAAATTAAATCACCCAGGTGATTGCATTCGCTTCACTGCTGCAGAGGGTGAGCTCCACAGGTGCATCATGGGCCGCAACCGGCGCCAGGGTAATGCAGGTCTCGCACCGGACGCCCCTGGGACCCTGAACCGACGCCATGACACCCCCCCCCTCCCCCTCCCCCTCCCCCTCCCCCTCCCCCCCCTCAGCGCCGTCCACGCCGGCCCAAGGCCTCCTTCTGGCCGCGGCCCCGGCCCCCGCACTCACCGCCGCTGGAGCCGGGCCTCGGCGCGGCCGAAGGACTCGGAACATCTTCCCCGACGGCGAGTCCCGGGGAGATCTCGCGAGAGGTCGTGGGGGGGGCGGGGCGGGCCGCGCGAGAGAGCGTCCTGATTGGTGCGTCGTCACGGCGGGCCCTGATTCGCGCCGCGTGGGTCCGCATCGGCGTTATCGCCCCGTGCAGCAGCGAAGGCACGCCTGGTCACGTGCAGCTCTCGGTGCACGCCTGGACAGGAGCAGCCGGAGGTGCACACCTGGACGCATGCAGCTCTCGGTGCACATCTGGACACGAGCAGCAGTTGGTGCACACCTGGACGCATGCAATCTTGGTGCACGCCTGGTCACGTGCAGCTCTCGGTGCACGCCTGGTCACGTGCAGCTCTCGGTGCACGCCTGGTCACGTGCAGCTCTCGGTGCACGCCTGGTCACGTGCAGCTCTCGGTGCACGCCTGGTCACGTGCAGCTCTCGGTGCACGCCTGGTCACGTGCAGCTCTCGGTGCACGCCTGGTCACGTGCAGCTCTCGGTGCACGCCTGGACACGAGCAGCAGTTGGTGCACACCTGGACGCATGCAATCTTGGTGCATGCCTGGTCACGTGCAGCTCTCGGTGCACATCTGGACAGGAGCAGCCGGAGGTGCACACCTGGACGCATGCAATCTTGGTGCACACCTGGTCACGTGTAGCTCTCGGTGCACGCCTGGTCACGTGCAGCTCTCGGTGCACGCCTGGACGCGTGCAGCTCTCGGTGCACGCCTGGACGCGTGCAGCTCTCGGTGCACGCCTGGACGCGTGCAGCTCTCGGTGCACGCCTGGACGCGTGCAGCTCTCGGTGCACGCCTGGACGCGTGCAGCTCTCGGTGCACATCTGGACACGAGCAGCAGTTGGTGCACACCTGGACGCATGCAATTTTGGTGCACACCTGGTCACGTGTAGCTCTCGGTGCACATCTGGACAGGAGCAGCCGGAGGTGCACACCTGGACGCATGCAATCTTGGTGCACACCTGGTCACGTGTAGCTCTCGGTGCACATCTGGACAGGAGCAGCCGGAGGTGCATGCCTGGACGCATGCAGCTCTCGGTGCACATCTGGACACGAGCAGCAGTTGGTGCACACCTGGACACATGCAACTCTCAGTGCACAGTGCATACCTGGTCACGTACAGCTCTCGGTGCACATCTGGACATGAGCAGCCATGGGTGCACACCTGGACGCATGCAATCTCGGTGCTCATCTGGACACGAGCAGCCACAGGTGCACACCTGAACCCATGCAGCTCTCGATGCACATCTGGACACATGCAGCATTTGGTGCACACCTGGACCCACGCAGCACTCAGTGCCTGGCCAGCAAATCCCAATTAGCACCAGGATCATTTTATACCCCTGTCACATTCCCACCAACTCCCTCAGAATTCCACCACTCATCTACACAGAATGGCCAGTTCCATTCCACACAGCTTTCACGAAACTCCCATCCTGCACTCCTTTGCATGCAAATCTCTCTCACTCTTCATTCACGCCTGTCATGCACAACATCTCTTCCCCACGAGCTTCCCCTCTCTACATTGGAGAGACTGGGACATCACTTCACAGAGCACCTTCGCTCCATCCACATCAGTGACGGATATCCCAGTGGCCAACCATTTCAGTTCTGCACCCCACTCCCATGCTCCCATGTCTGTCCATGGCCTCATGTTCTATCCCACCAAGACCAGCTGCAAATTGGAGGAACAACACCTGGTTTTCCCTCTGGGCCCTCTCCAACCAGATAACATTAACATCAACTTCTCCAGTTTCTGCTAACCTGCTCTTCCGTCTCCCTCCACCCTACCCCACCTCGCTTCCATTTCCCTCAGGGGTTTATCTAGGGTATGGCAGGCATGGCATGTGCCCAGGACACCACTTGAAGGGGGGGCTGCCACTTAGGTGGGGGGACCCCACTTGAAGGGGGGGGGGGAAACCATCAACACGGACATTTGGAATGCACACCACACTCAGTACACTCGTCCTCCTTGTCCTAGCGTTTGTTCTCAATTATGCAATGCCAAGTACAACATGACAGCCATATCCTCGTGAGACTTCCCTGTCACTGTGTACTTTGATGCATTGGCCACCCCTGTTATAGGCACTACTTTGCCCCTGCTTCCCCCTGTCCTCTTTACCTCAGCTCTGGATCCCCTTTCCACCCAGCCATCCCTCCTCCCTTTGTTTGCTGCTGTGCACTCCCTCCCTTCTCCACCTAAAACCTTCCTTTGCTACCATGCTCCTCCCCCCATGCTTCCCCTTACCCTTTTTGTTCAGACGCCTACCGACATTTTTCTATACCTGGATGAAGAGCTCAAGCCCGAAACATTGGTTATGTATCTTTATTAAATTAGATTTAAATTTAGACATACTGCATAGTAACAGGTGCGCTGGTGCCGTAAAGATGTTGTACTAACCACTGTACCAACCATGTCGCTATGTAAAGGACACTGTTTGACCTGCTGAGTTTCTCCAGCTTTGTGTTTTTACTTCAACCAGGTAGTTGCAGACTTTCATGTTTTACTTCTTGAACAAATTTTCTTTTTTGTAAATAATTTATTATGAATTTTTGGGAAAAAATTCTTTTCGAGCATTCTTTACTTCAGACAGCCAAATACCGTGCTCATACTGAAGGCAGTATTGTAGTCCATTTCACGATAATATCTGTTAAAAGGTAGCTTGCAAGTTATTGAAAGAGGCTCACACTTTCCAAGACTCTTCATCATTTTTATTGTTGTCACAAAATTATAGCAGTAGAAGGAGGCCAATCAGCCCATCGTGTCTGCTCCTCCATTCTAATCATGAGCTGATCCATCCTCCCACTCAGCCCCACTCCCCAGTTTTCTCCCAATAACCCTTGATGCCCTGACTGATCAAATACCTGTCAACTTCTCCCTTAAATACACCCAATGTCCTCACTTCCACACCCACCTGTAGCAACAAGTTGCACAGACTCACAACCCTCTGGCTAAAGAATTTTTCCATATCTCTGTATTAAATTAATACCTGTTTATCTTGAAGGTGTGGCATCTTTTTTTTTAAACTTTATTTAAAATTTTATGACATGAATAAAATAAAAATTACATTTAAAGAAATAATAAAAAATAAGATAATAAAAATTAGAATACTACATCATTAAACTACACAAATTAACCCCCCCAATAATTATAACACAACATTAATCGTCTAATTTAAAATTAGTCCAACCCTCCCCCCAAAATAAAGAGTGAAGAATTAATTAACAATGTTGTAAATAAAATAGAAAAAAACCCACTTACAAAAAAAGGATAAAACTTAACAACAACAAAAATTGCTAACAACAAAAAAAAATATCAATACTAAAATAATACCCTTAAACATATATTTGAATCAAACATAATACATATATTTAACAAATGAAATCCACTTTAAAACTAAGTTCAAATATTAAAATCATATATCAACCACATATCTGTTATACAAAAAATCATAATTAATAATACATAAATACAGAATTTCCATTAATACCAAGTTTCCTTTATAATTCATCGAGAGAACAAAAACATCCCTTAGAAAAACAATCAGATAAACTTTTTATTCCCTTCCCCTCCCTTTATATAAAAAAAAGAAAAAAAAAGAAAAAAAAGTTCAAACTCTTATAAAATTCTCCATATTCTTCATTTATAACATCTTCAAAATTCTCTATCGAAATTAACTTAATTTTATTAAACTCTTCTCCCTCAATGTATTTGTAAGGTGTGGCCTCTTGTTCTAGATGCCCCGACCATGAGAAACATCCTTACCATATCTACTCTGTCCAGGCCTTTCAGCAATTGAAATACCTCTGTTTAGGTTTATACATTACTTCATCATTTTCCTTGTTTTGCAATTTGCTGTACATGTTTGTAATAAATTCTTTTACTATAGCAGTAATTGGAAAAGGACTGAAAAAGGTGTGAAGAGAATTGGGCCCTTTATTCATCATGACCTGTCTGCCCATGTCAATCAGATTTTGCAATGAAGAATTTGTCATTTTACTTTTACAACAGAGTTTAATACAATTAAGAACAATTTCAGAATTAAATATTAACTAGGATATATTTTCATTTGACCCTCCTAAATCAGTTACTGTGTACATGCATTTGAAATTTCCTGAATTTGATCTTCCTTTCAGTGACAAAAATCAAAACCAATTTGCTCTGTACACACCGTCCACTGCTGAGCCCTTGGTGAGGACTGGTTCATGTTCTCCTGGCTTCATAGCAGCTACTCTCAGGTAATCTTAGACTAGTTCCCAACTTTTCTTTAAAATATGTTTTCAACTGATAATATGAAAATATTGTACCATGTGATATTCCATATTTATTTTTCAAATGTTAATAAATTATTTCCCAAAAAGCAATCTTTTATACTTTTAATTCCTTTTCTTGCCCATTCCTTAAAAAAATAAATCGTCTATTGTAAAAGGTTTCGCGTTAGTAACATTTTTGGTATTTGATCATTTATCATCTTTTGCTCCAGATGTATTCTCTTCCATATTTTTAGTATAAGATGTAATATTGGTAGATTGTTGTGTTGCACCAGTTTCTCATCCCATTTATAGAGTAATTCTATCTTGAGCCAATCTGGTTTTTCTCCCGTCTGGTAAAATTCTGATAGATATCTTAACTGTGCTGCCCTGTCATAGTTTTTGAAATTTGGTAACTGCAATCCTCCTTGTTAATTTTTTCCAAAGCCTCCCTAGATTTTTTACCCTTACATAAAAACTTTCTTATTCATTTATTTACTTTCATTAAAAAATATCCCCCGTCAAGGGGCGTTTGGAACAAATACCGTAGCCGTGGAAATACATTCACCTTGATACAGTTTACTCTCCCTATTAAAGTTAATGGTAAATCTTTCCATTTCCCTAAATCTTCCTCTATTTCAATTTAATTTATACAAATGATTTAAATTATTATATATCCTGATGCCAAGATGGTGCATGGCCTGTGATTGCCATTTAAAAGGGGATTCCTTTTTACATTTTGTATAATCGACCTTGCTCATGGGCATCACTTCACTTTTATCAATATTAATCTTGTGTCCTGATATCGCCCCATATTCTTTCAATTTTGTATATAACTTTTTTATTGATTTATCTGGGTCTGTTAAATATAGTATAATATCATCTGCAAACAAGCTAATTTTAAATTTTACTTTTATTCCCTTTATCGTAGGTTCCCTTCTTATCAGCTCTGCCAATTATTCTATAGCCAAAGCAAGCAGGGAGGGTGATAATGGGCATCCCTGCCTTGTTGACCTACTCACTTTAAAGAGGTCTGAAACATATCGATTTGTTTGGTGGTGGGGGTCTTTGAGGATAAAGACTTCTTTCTTAAGACACCGCCTCTTGTAGATGTCCTCGATGGAGTGAAGACTGGAGCCTGTGATGTCGCAAGCGGAGTTAACAACCCTCTGGAGTTTTTTTCTGCCCTTGGCACCTCCATACCAGATGCAACCAATCAGAATACTCTCCATGGTACACCTGAAGATGTTTATAAGAGACTTGGTGACATACTGAATCTCCTCACAAAGTATAGCCACTGGCGAGCCTTCTTCATGATTGCATCGACATGGAGGTCCCAGGACAGATCCTCAGAGATGCTGACACCCAGGAATTTGGAATTCTTGACCCTCTCCACTGCTGAGCCCTTGGTGAGGACTGGTTCATGTTCTCCTGGCTTCCTCCTGAAGTCCACAATCATCCTTGGTGTTGCTAACATTGAGTTCAAGGCTGTTTCTCCTGGCTTCCTCCTAAAGTCCACAATCATCCTTGGTGTTGCTAACATTGAGTTCAAGGCTGTTTCTCCTGGCTTCCCTCTGAAGTCCACAATCATCCTTGGTGTTGCTAACATTGAGTTCAAGGCTGTTTCTCCTGGCTTCCTCCTGAAGTCCACAATCATCCTTGGGGTTGCTAACATTGAGTTCAAGGCTGTTGGCCATGCAGTCATGGGTGTAGAGCAAGTAGAGCCTTGTGCTTTATTAAATATTAATATATTTAACCCACATTCAATGTCACAAAATAATTTTTTTTCAATATATACTGCTGCATTTTCAACAGTGCAGCTGAAGAATTTTGAGAAGTTCTAGAAACGATACGAACATTTCAAGATAAATCAACACCAACTCTCCAAATTCTTATCAACTGCACTGCCTCTCACATTTATCGTGCAAGCTGCATAATGCATTGAAATTTGCCATTATTTTTAGATTTTGCAATTATGCAATGATTTATAAAATTTCACTCCAAACTACACATCAATTTGTTTATGTCAATGAACCTGCATTTTTTTAAAAACTTTATTTATTCGTTCAAAATGCAGATAGTAAGTAACATATATAACAATAAACCATAAACATGAACATTATATTTTATATATATATATATATAAAAGAAAGAAGAGAAAAAGAAAAGAACCCCCCCCCCCTTCAGCCAACTCTCCTAAGGAGAGCCATAAAGAAAAGAGAAAATAATATTAAGAAAAAATTAAGTATACATATTAAGATCTGATCAAAGTAAATCAAAATGTAAATATTCTGAATATAACAACCACTTATTAATAAAAAACTATAGTTATCACATGAAACACGTAATTTTTTCCATTATTAAACAATATTTCATCTCATGATGCCATCTGTTAATATCAATCATGTTCGTATCTTTCCACGTACTAGCAATATATTTTTTCGCTACAGATAAAGCTAAATATACAAAAGCAAGTTGAAATTGATCTAATCCCAAACCATTCAAAGGTTGCAAACTACCCAATAAAAATACTGTCGGATCTAAAGGTATCTTAATCTTATACAGGTATTCTAGAAACAGTTGAATTTTCTTCCAAAAAGATTGTATATGTATACACGACCAAACCGCATGGAAAAAAGTTCCAAAAAAGTTCCAAAAAAGTTTCCAAAAAGTTCCAAAAAATTTCCAAAAGTTCCAAAAAAGTTTCCAAAAAGTTTCCAAAAGTTCCAAAAAAGTTCCAAAAAAGTTTCCAAAAAGTTCCAAAAAGTTTCCAAAAGTTCCAAAAAAGTTCCAAAAAAGTTTCAACATCTAAAACACAAATCTGAACCTGCATGAATTAATAATAATTACAACAGCAAGATTTGGCCTGGCCCAAGAACAGGACTCAGTTTTATGGGTTTTGAGTGGTTTCTCAGAAGAAACATATTTAAATAGACTCTATCGGGCACACAAGGTTTAATTTAAAATACCAGAGGTATGGGCAGTTAGAACATGATAGTCCAGTGGACAATGAAGAGTCCCTGTATTGATAAAACATTGCCCTTGGAGAATATATCACACCAAATAGTTCATACCCACATAGAAGATTGAACAGCAGAACACAGGGGCACGCCCGTCTGTACCAAACTACAGTAAAAACCCTATTGCTTGCACACAACAGTTAAGTGTCCATCTCGAAGTCTCTTGTTTCAGGCTCCCACCACTTTCTGCAAACAAAACCTGCTCTCCTTGAAACGCCCACACAATAATATTAACAATATTAACAATTCAGTGCAGTAGATGGGACCTTTACTGGCCTCAATCCGCAATTAGGTGTGTGTTTCAGGGCGTATAGAGCAGTGGGACAATCCGTTCTATTATATTGTGGGAGTCTCTGGGTAACTCGTTCAAAAATAACACTATTCAAAGTGACCTTCCCTCGTTAGGAAATGCATAAAATATTATTCCACCCTTTTGACTCACCTGCCTTTTCTTCCAGCGATTATGTGCAGGCTTTGAAAGTTCTCATTTGCACCAACCAGGTTAAAATGACTTGATTTATCCCATCTGGCGACGTTCAGACTTTCGCTCTGTTCTACATGATGACCCTTCACCTGGACTTTTTGAACAGAATATATATATTTTTTTAAAAATAAAGCCTCCATTCATTTTGGTTTTAACCCGTTGCCTTCACCTTGGCCATGTCACCATCCAAAAGTCAAGCCCAACTCTCTGAACGGCCATCATTTTGGTCTCAAGACATGATTTCTTTTGATGTGTTGCGCCCCATACAAAAAAATAAACAAGGCTCCATATGTTTCAATGGGTTTGCAAATTGTGTCGCGAGAGCTGCTCGTAAATCTCACCCTTAACATTTCCCTGACGTTGACACATTTGAAGAAACCCAGCTCCATATGTTGAAATGCCTTTGATATACCCCTGACCTTGACGGATTTCCTTGCATGCACTCCAGGACCTAGATCAGGAAGATTCACAGGGGGATCCATTGATTCCAAGGAATCTGCAAGGTTATTGGTCGTCCCAGTCAACCATAAAAGCAGTGTGTGTGTGTGTGTCTGTGTGTGTCTGTGTGTGTGTGTGTGTGTGTGTGTGTGTGTGTGTCTGTGTGAGTGTGTGTGTGTGTCTGTGTGTGTGTGTCTGTGTGTGTGTCTGTGTGTGTGTGTCTGTGTGTGTGTGTCTGTGTGTGTGTCTGTGTGTGTGTGTGTCTGTGTGTGTGTCTGTGTGTGTGTGTGTGTCTGTGTGTGTGTCTGTGTGTGTGTGTGTGTCTGTGTGTGTCTGTGTGTGTGTGTGTGTCTGTGTGTGTGTGTGTGCGTGTGTGTGTGTGTGTGTCTGTGTGGACTTATGAACTTGGCCACCATGGATTATATTGTACATTGTTTCTATTGCTTCTATACAAGATGTTGCAAAATTGCTCTGTGCTTTCAGAACCCGTATTTGGTCCGGGAAATGTGTATCAATCAGGCCCAGGAGAATCTCAGGATGTCCCGGAAGGCTGTAAGTATTTAATCTGTGTGCACGAAGCTCAAGGATCTCAGAAATATAATTGCTTGTTTTCACTCATCAAACACGGAGGAGAAAGCAGTTAATGTGGAGTTAGGTGGCGGACAAGCTATGATATTACATAATAACAGGCATCTGTTTCTAACCATCATGTATTTCCTCTTTAAAAATACTTTTTAAAAACAAGATACGGTCCAATTCACGTGGTGAAAGATTTTGCCCCTTAAAAACAATGCAGGACGATGCAAGCTTCTGCTCATTTTAATTACATTTTTGTTATTTTCAAGATCTCGCTGATTTTGTTTTTTGCTTTATAATCACACGACTTGGGTCAAGAGCTGGAACACTCTCTCATTCATTCACACACACACACACACACAAACACAAACTCTCTCGCACGGCCACAAAAACACTTGCTCACTCAAAGACGCAGGCACACATCTACACACCCTCTCCCTCCCCTTCTCTCTCATAGACATTCGCACACACATCCCCTCACACACATTTCTCCCTCCACCCACCCCCTCTCACACACACAGACATTCACACACATCCCCTCACACACATTTCTCCCTCCACCCACCCCCTCACACACACACAGACATTCACACACATCCCCTCACACACATTTCCCCCTCCACCCCCCTCTCACACACACAGACATTCACACACATCCCCTGACACACATTTCTCCCTCCACCCACCCCCTCACACACACACACATTCACGCACACATCCCCTCACACACATTTCCCCCTCCACCCCCCCTCACACACACAGACATTCACACACATCCCCTCACACACATTTCCCCCTCCACCCCCCTCACACACACAGACATTCACACACATCCCCTCACACACATTTCCCCCTTCACCCACCCCCTCACACACACACAGACATTCGCACACACATCCCCTCACACTCACTTCCCCCTCCACCCACCCCCTCTCACACACACAGACATTCACACACATCCCCTCACACACATTTCTCCCTCCACCCACCCCTCACACACACACAGACATTCACACACACACATCCCCTCACACACATTTCCCCCTCCACCCACCCACCCCTCATACACACACAGACATTCACACACACACATCCCCTCACACACATTTCCCACTCCACCCACCCACCCCTCACACACACACACAGCATTCGCACACACATCCCCTCACACTCATTTCCCCCTCCACCCACCCCCTCTCACACACACAGACATTCATTCACACACATCCCCTCACACACATTTCTCCCTCCACCCACCCCTCACACACACACAGACATTCACACACACACATTCCCTCACACACATTTCCCCCTCCACCCACGCACCCCCTCACACACACACATCCCCTCACACACATTTCCCCCTTTACCCACCCCCTCACACACACACACACAGACATTCACACACACATCCCCTCACACACATTTCCCCCTCCACCCCCCTCACACACACAGACATTCACACACATCCCCTCACACACATTTCCCCCTTCACCCACCCCCTCACACACACACAGACATTCGCACACACATCCCCTCACACTCACTTCCCCCTCCACCCACCCCCTCTCACACACACAGACATTCACACACATCCCCTCACACACATTTCTCCCTCCACCCACCCCTCACACACACACAGACATTCACACACACACATCCCCTCACACACATTTCCCCCTCCACCCACCCACCCCTCATACACACACAGACATTCACACACACACATCCCCTCACACACATTTCCCCCTCCACCCACCCACCCCTCACACACACACACAGCATTCGCACACACATCCCCTCACACTCATTTCCCCCTCCACCCACCCCCTCTCACACACACAGACATTCATTCACACACATCCCCTCACACACATTTATCCCTCCACCCACCCCTCACACACACACAGACATTCACACACACACATCCCCTCACACACATTTCCCCCTCCACCCACGCACCCCCTCACTCACACACATCCCCTCACACACATTTCCCCCTTTACCCACCCCCTCACACACACACACACAGACATTCACACACACATCCCCTCACACACATTTCCCCCTCCACCCACCCACCCCTCACACACACACACAGACATTCACACACACATCCCCTCACACACATTTCCCCTCCACCCACGCACCCCCTCACACACACACATCCCCTCACACACATTTCCCCCTTAACCCACCCCCTCACACACACACACAGACATTCACACACACACATCCCCTCACACACATTTCCCCCTCCACCCACCCACCCCTCACACACACACACACAGACATTCACACACACTTCCCCTCACACACATTTCCCCCTCCACCCACCCACCCCTCATACACACACAGACATTCACACACACACATCCCCTCACACACATTTCCCCCTCCACCCACCCACCCCTCACACACACACACAGCATTCGCACACACATCCCCTCACACTCATTTCCCCCTCCACCCACCCCCTCTCACACACACAGACATTCATTCACACACATCCCCTCACACACATTTCTCCCTCCACCCACCCCTCACACACACACAGACATTCACACACACACATCCCCTCACACACATTTCCCCCTCCACCCACGCACCCCCTCACACACACACATCCCCTCACACACATTTCCCCCTTTACCCACCCCCTCACACACACACACACAGACATTCACACACACATCCCCTCACACACATTTCCCCCTCCACCCACCCACCCCTCACACACACACACAGACATTCACACACACATCCCCTCACACACATTTCCCCTCCACCCACGCACCCCCTCACACACACACATCCCCTCACACACATTTCCCCCTTAACCCACCCCCTCACACACACACACAGACATTCACACACACACATCCCCTCACACACATTTCCCCCTCCACCCACCCACCCCTCACACACACACACACAGACATTCACACACACTTCCCCTCACACACATTTCCCCCTCCACCCACCCACCCCTCATACACACACAGACATTCACACACACACATCCCCTCACACACATTTCCCCCTCCACCCACCCACCCCTCACACACACACACAGCATTCGCACACACATCCCCTCACACTCATTTCCCCCTCCACCCACCCCCTCTCACACACACAGACATTCATTCACACACATCCCCTCACACACATTTCTCCCTCCACCCACCCCTCACACACACACAGACATTCACACACACACATCCCCTCACACACATTTCCCCCTCCACCCACGCACCCCCTCACACACATACATCCCCTCACACACATTTCCCCCTTTACCCACCCCCTCACACACACACACACAGACATTCACACACACATCCCCTCACACACATTTCCCCCTCCACCCACCCACCCCTCACACACACACACAGACATTCACACACACATCCCCTCACACACATTTCCCCTCCACCCACGCACCCCCTCACACACACACATCCCCTCACACACATTTCCCCCTCCAGCCAGGCATCCCCTCATACACATTCACCCCCCCCCCCCCCACACACACACACACACACACACTCTTCAACCGGGGTCATGTGGTGTGGTATCATATACAAAGATAACTAAAGACGTTTTTCTGGGAACTGTCCCAGGGCGTCTCTAATAGCAAACTGTCCGTTTCAAACTTATTTCGTTGACGATGGTTAGAATTCAGTATCGTCGGCGTCTTGTTGATTCTCCCTCGTTCCTTCGTTCGTTCATTCTATTCCGTGGCCGTGTCAAGATCCCGGCATAATCGTAAAAATTAAGCAGCTGAGGGAGAAGTCTTCACAAAGGTGACTTCCATTCGACTATTTTCCATGGTGGAAGAGTGAAGGGACGTCCAAGGGACAGACTTTTAGCAATTGTAACTTAGGCTAAAAAAGGATCAGGTTAAAATTAAATGTGAAACGAGGTGCGAGTGGCAGTGTCCTCCAAGAGGAAGTTTGCTGGTTCAGTGGTTAGTACAATCCCCCCTGACTTAGGTTAAAACATTTCAGATTTACTTTGAAGTGTTCTGCTTTCGTTCCGATTTTTCTTTTGTAGCAGATCGAAAACGGTTCCTCTTTCTCTCTGAGCTCGTTCATGTGATTCTCAGCGTTAACAGTTCTTTGGGAGACCGAGGTGTGTGGGGGGGGGGGGGGGGGGGGGGGGTTGGGGGAGGGAGATTCGGCCCAACTTGTCCATGCCAACTAGAAGCTCGTCCCGTGTCCCTGCAACTGGCCCATGGGCGTCTAAACTTTCCCCGGAGGAACTCACCAAGTTGAGCTGCATCATTAGGAGAAAGAGAATGGTGAACATTTGGAGTTAAAACCCACGCTGTTGAGCATTTCAAGCAATCTCCATATCAGTTAATGATTTCCGAGTTATTGTCAGGGAACACACAGGACATCACATACAACCCTGAGATTCTTCTTGCTGCGGGCGCGGCAGAATGGTAGAGCAAACAAAAACTCTGCTCAATGTCAGCAAATAAAGAAATGTAAACAGATAACGAATGCAAACAAACTGACTGTGCAATACAATGCATATTGTAAGTAAAGCAAGGATGAGGTTGAAAAGTATGAAATAACCTTTGTCTTTTTTAATCAAAACCTACAAATTTGGCTTTCACACACAGGAGTTTGTTGAGGAGAGAGAGATGATGAAGAGAAGCCAGATTTGTCAAGGTATGGGAAATGTCAGTAGGCACTGTATTGTATTAAAACACACACAAAGCTGGAGAAACTCATACATAACCGATGTTTCGGGCTTGGGCCCTTCATCAAGTATGAAGGGCTCAGTCGTGGGACTAGCTCTTCCTCTTCCCTTTTCTCCCCCCCCCCCCCCATTCTTTTGTTCAGATGCCTACTGACATTTCCCATATCTTGACTAAGAGCTCAGGTTATGTATTTTCACCTTTGCTATAAGGGACACTGCTTGACCTGCTGGGTTTCTTCAGCTTTTTAATACATATCATCTGGCTTCTCTTAATCATCTGGATTCTGATTAAACAAGAAACAAAGCAAAGGTTATTTCATTGATCATTAGTTTCACCACCCCAGCCGGGTGTTAACAACTGCTAACATCTTAATATTTACCAACTAAGCTAAATGCAACCAAAATATTGGAGTAATTCCAAGTACAATCTAGATGCCATGAGGAGACAGCTAATGCGTTGTGTTTGTAACGGTTCATTGCTCCTTTTCTTTTGTTCAGTTGCTGATTAAGGACAATGAACTCTGAGTCCAAGGAGGTCGCTTTCAGACACTGCTGAGAGCGAGTACTCTTGCTTTTAAGAGTCGCTTTCGATTGCAAGTCTCTTGACTATTGGTGATAAGTCTTAAATGGTGTCGTAAATTACAGACAGGCACCTTTAAACACAAGAGTTCCCTTGGGTAGAGAAGGGAGAAAAAAAATCATTACCAGGTTTGGAGAAAAGTGCATTTGATGGAATAATTTGCAGTCTGGCTGTACAAATTACTGTGATTGAATTAGTGGATCAAAAAAGAATAATTCAATGAGAAAGCCCCCACATTAAAAATGTTCCTCTGTTTATATGTTTTTCCCCCCTGGCTTTCACGGCCTGGTGTGGGGTCACCAATACCCCTGAGCATAAAGCCCTGCAGAAGGTAGTGGACGCAGCCCAGGACATCACAGGCAGAACACTCCCCACTATAAGGAACGCTGCCGTCGGAGAGCAGCAGCGATCATCAAGGATCCACATCACCCAGCGCCCGCTCTGTCCTACCTCGCTGCTGCCATCAGGAAAGTGGTCGAGGGGGCCACAAGACTCACACCATCAGGTTCAGGAACAGCTGCTCCCCCTCCACCATCAGACTCCTTAACGACAAACTCAATCAGGGACTCGTTTAAGGCAATGCTGAAATGCCAGCATTGCCCCAGCAAATAAATTGGGCTGCAGGCCTGTGTGTGAGGATTCGAACAGTGAAGTGAATTCGCCTGCATCTTATAGGCTGTGGTTGCATTCTTGTGAATGTAGAAGTCGCCAAAGACCCTCAAAGACTTCTACATCACTGCCGGGTATGATGGGCAAAGGTACCCCAGGTGCCACGAGAGCGAAAATAACAACGAATATCCACGACCTGACTTCAGTGCCTGAAAGGGCAGAAGCAACTTCAATCGCGAGGGTTAGAAAGGAATTGGTAACCATCCGAGGTAAAATGACATCGAGGTTCTAGCAAGACATAAACATAAGCAACAAAAAGTCCCTCTTCCCTCCGTGCCAAAGCATTCCTACGATTCTATATTATGCTTTTGTGGGACTTAGTTCATATTGAGGTGGTGTCTTAAGAATGCAGCCTCTATCCTCAAGGACCCCCACCACCCAGGCCATCTTCACTCTGCTACCAATGGAGGTGCCCAACACTCAGGAGAAGAAAAAAACTCCAGAAGGTTGTATCTGGGTCTGCACCATCACATGCCCCACTCCTTCTAGGAGATCTACTGTGTCTTAAAGAAGCAACCTCTATCCTCAAAGACCCCCCGCCACCCAGGCCATCTTCACTCTGCTACCAATGGAGGTGCCCAACACTCAGGACAAGAAAAAAACTCCAGAGGGTTGTATCTGGGTCTGCATCATCACATGCCCCACTCCTTCTAGGAGATCTACTGTGTCTTAAAGAAGCAACCTCTATCCTCAAAGACCCCCGCCACCCAGGACATCTTCACTCTGCTACCAATGGAGGTGCCCAACACTCAGGACAAGAAAAAAAACTCCAGAGGGTTGTATCTGGGTCTGCACCATCACATGCCCCACTCCTTCTAGGAGATCTACTGTGTCTTAAAGAAGCAACCTCTATCCTCAAAGACCCCCCGCCACCCAGGCCATCTTCACTCTGCTACCAATGGAGGTGCCCAACACTCAGGACAAGAAAAAAAAACCCCAGAGGGTTGTATCTGGGTCTGCACCATCACATGCCCCACTCCTTCTAGGAGATCTTAAAGAAGCAACCTCCATCCTTAAGGATAGACCACCCCAGGCCATGCCCTCTTCACCATCGGGCAAAAGGTACAGGAGCTTGAAGGCGAGCAGCCAGCAGCTTCTTCCCCTCTGCCTTCAGATTCCGGAACCAGAGACCCTGCCTTAACTTTGACTTTTCTTTTCTTGCACCCTTTTTATTTACTTATTGTAAGATGGTTGAAAACAACGAATTTGGTCAAGGACAATAAGTTCTGCTTCTGATGTTCCGCACAAATGGGGGGGGAAAAAATCGTTACTTCTCCCCGGATTGATGGATACTTTACAGTTTTACCCCAATGGTAAACTACTGTCCGAATCTACAATCAGGTGCCTCGGGACAGCCTGTTTATGTCGTGTTAATGAAGATTTGATGCGTATCGGCAGTACATTTCAAATGATTAATTATTAAAGCGACCTTCCGTCTGGAGTTTCTGTGTCCGATTTATAATATTCCAGAAGGTAAGACTGAACAACCCGCTTCTAGTTGACAAACTAATGTGGAGATTTATACCTCAACCTGCCTCAAAGAGAGGGGCAGATCTTCATTATTTTTCAAACGTGCCTTTCGATAATATAAATAAGTTGGACATTCCCTCGAGTTTTTTTTTAAGGGGAACTTGGATCAGGTTTCGTCGTTTCGGGTTTCACATTTGGAATTTATTTTGGAGCGGAGTTCAGCTGGGGTCCAGGGAAGGTGGAAGATTTCTCCGTGGCCGGGAAGAAAGGGGACGTCGGCACTTCCTTGCACCCGGGCCAGCCCCCCTGGCACACTCCAACGCCAATTCATGCATGAGCTCCAGTCGCTCCCCACGGGCGTCTGGCATTTTTGTTGCGCCCGCATAAATCTTAATGAGGGAGTTCAGAATCAGAATTTACTGTCATGAACATGTCGGCAAATTCATTGCTTTACCATCTCACAAAAGAAATAAAAATGTTGCATGAGAAGTGGGGTGGGGGGGTGGTGGGATTCAGAGTAAGGCCGGGTCATTGCAATGGCAAGTGGGGAAGAAACCGTCCTTGTGCCGCTGGGTGCTCGTCTTCAGGCTCTTGTACCCTTTTCCCCGATGGTAGCAGAGTGATGGATCCTTGAGGATGGAGGCTGCTTTCTTAAGACACCGCCTCATGTAGATGATATAAACTAAATCCCACGAAAGCATTATATAGAATGCTTTGGCACAGAGGGAGGAGGAGGGCCTTTTTTCTTGCCTCTTGCCTCGATGTCAGTTTACCAATTCCTTTCTCATAAGTTGCTTCCCAGAGCAACCCCAATTTCTACAGGTTTTCCATGTGACCCCAGTTCCAGATCCCAGGTCCTTTTTGTGAATATGTTACGCGAGCTCTCTGATGCTCTCGAATTCTTCTCATAATCGAGGTCGACCGATTCTGAGAGACTGGCAACGCCTTTTTAACATCAGAGGACAAAGTGAAGGGAGGGAAGTTTAGGGGTAAACTTTTTTTATACTGAGCTGTGGGTGCCTGGAATCCCTTGCAAAGGGCGGTGGTAGAAAATGGGGGCATTTAAGAGACTCTTAATGAATGAACGAAAAATAGAGGAAGGTAGGAAGAGTTTATATTTTGTAGGAATATAGATCGACACAACATCGGGAGCATCTGTGCTGTAATATTCTAAATTCTGTGGCGCGGTGTCCAGACACGACACCCGCTGTAGAGGCGTTGAGCCCCTATTTCTGTTCATTCTCTACAAACAAGAATATTGTTAATTTTTTTTAATGATAGGGCCAAATGAAAGCTGGATCCTAAATTTGTTTATATTCGCCACTCTTAAAGAATGAGGGGGGGGGGGGGGTTCTCTATTCAGTTTCTCCGTCCAGTTTTATCACTCGAGTGCAGAAAGGTTTTCTGAACTCACTCTCCTCTCTCCAGGAACGGAGACTTTAAAAAGTAAGGGTTATCTTTTGGCGGCTCTCCTCTCGACCGAAGGGACACTTGGCTTCAAATTGCGGGGCATTGTGGCACCCAGGACACACAGGAACGGTGAACTCTCGTTTATCCCAATTCAGGTCTAGGAAACAATTCTGTTCGTCGTTGGATAATCTCCACGTCGAAAGGGTTGGCTTTTTAGCATCCTTATGTATTTAAAAACACACAAGTGAGAAGCCGCAGCAGGCTTTTGTACCAGTGATTTGTCATTATATTCAATCCCTGAGTCAAAGTTCTTCTCCACGGAAACAGACCCCTGGCCCAACTTGTCCTTGCCAACCAAGCTCGTCTCGCTTGTCTGCTTTTGGTCCAGTGGTCCTCAATCTCCCCCCCCCCCCCCCAAACTCACATACCACCTTAAGTAATCCCTTACTACCGTCGCATAGGATGTTCTGTGGTCAGTCAGTAAGGGATTACTTAAGGTGGTACCGGAGTTGAAGGAACTAAGTGCTGAGAAGCATCCAACTCGCACAGCTGCATCCTCGTCTCCGTCCGGTAACTAAACGGAGAGTTCCAATCATTTCTGTGTTCAGAACCGTCCAGATGTGGCAAAGGAAGAATCTAAACCATTGCAGCTACCGGAGTCATGTCACAGATGTTGGGCAGTGGTGGCTCCAACAGATAGAAGGGAAGAGGTCCACATAACAAAATACTGGCACTGGCAAGGTATTCTGAAAACATCCCCCGCCACATTTTAAATGCACTTCTGGGTTAAAAGAAAAACGGAGAAGAGGTCCTCCATTTGAAACGCGCTTTCCATCCCGCTCGCTGACCGACCTGCTGAGCAGTGTCCGTTTTTATTTCAGGTTTCCGGTATCTGCAGTATTTGACTTTGCCCCGAAAGTGGTGGGTTGAACACGAGATACCGTTCCGCGTCTTCCAAGAGACTTTAGTGGCTGCAAGGCGCGGGGTGAATGTGACCACCTCGAAGCTCACCCTGCCTTTTGTGGGGTTCTGGCTGGGGATTTGCCGCTGTAAATTTCTCCAGATCCAGTTCTTGGTGTTTTTCAGATCCGTTTATTGATCCTGAAATGTTTGGGGGCAGGTCGCGTAAATCGCTGATCACTTCTGACAGTTTCTAGACAAGGTGGGCGAGAACTTCGCTGCCTGTTCTATTCCCCCCCCCCTCCCCCCTCCCACGGAGAGCACACTTGTTCCACTGAGGATCATCGCCGGATACTTTCCCACTCCTCGTCCTCTTTATCTGCTCAATTCGATTTCATTTTCAGGGAGGAAGGTAAGGAGATTTTCCGGTCATCAGTGACTATTAACGATGACCTCACGATCAGCCACCAGGACAGTTTTCCCCTCTCATTTACCACTGATAAATAATGTGAAATTGAGAAACAATTGTGGAATGTATCTGTTATATCTCTTTGCTTCGAGCCAAACCCGGGGCTCGGTCAACCCAGGGTCATTAAAAAAATGTAGTTGTTCTACCATGAACTCTTCCCAGGAACTTCCTCAAGGTATCAGCAAGTTTGTAGCCTTGCTTTAAATTAATTTGATTGTTTTGTTCAGTGCAACGCCCACATTTAAAATAACGAGAGGCCTAGAAATCCATAAAATGCACCAGCTTGCACGTTTTTCCGGGAGACAACCAACGATTTTTCTGACTTGATTCAATGCTAAGTCTTCACTCGTTCCGGCTCTCGATGTTGTGCCGACCCATCTATTCTTACCAAAAAGAACATTCCTTCTTCGGAACTCTCTATTTTCCTTTCATCCGTGGGCCTGTCTAAGAGTCCCTTAAATGCCCCTAATGTTCCAGCTTCCATCACCACCCCCTGGCAAGGCATTCCAGGTACCCACAACTCTGTGTTAAAGAAAACTTACCCTGATGTCTCCCCTAAACTTTCCACCCTTCACTTTGTACAGATGTCCTCTGGTGTCTGCTACTCCCGCCCTGTCTATGCCCCTCCGAATCTTGTAGACTTCTATCAAGTCCCCTCTCATCCTTCTCCACTCCAGAGTCCCAACTCTGCTCACCTTGCCTCCTAAGACTCTTTCCAATCCAGGCTGCAACCTGGGATATCTCCTCTGCACTCTCTCTATTACCCCGACAACGGCCGCCCCTCCATTGCAGAGGGCGAATGATCCATGGATCTTACCAGCAACGGGGCAAATTCCCACGCTCTGATTGTCAGGAAAGTCTAGCCACTGGGCCAAATGACTTGAAACTAAACAGAAAATAAATGGTGACGGGCAAGTCCAACCTGCAACACGTTGGATCTGTCTATAAATTACACAAATGTCTGAACAGCGAGAACTTAAAGGAAACCGCAAACGCATTAAAATAGTTTGTGGGCAATAGAAATGTTTGTTCTCTTTATTCCACCAGGCGGCGCCCTAGCACGGCCTCTTTGGCATAGTCTAAATGACTGAGTCGCTGCAGCTCTTCTATAAAACCTATGAGTGTTGCATTTTTCAATGGTGTAGATTACATTGGTCCTTTTCACCAGGTAGAGCACGTGTGAACAGTTATCATATTCTATCTATCACCAAACAACTATTGGAAACTTGATTTACTCTTGCTTATCTCTGACCTGTGAACAATAATCAATCTGCCCACGAAAGTGGACGCATTAAAATGAGTCTTTGCATTAAAAATTCAAACCCTCTTTTTTTTTGGCAGGCGAATTCAAATTGGAAGTACCTTCATTTCAGATCACCGCCCAAACCTTTTTGCCATTTCAGAAGCATTAATATTTTATATGTATCGCAAGAGGAACAGATTTAATAGAACTCCGCGGTCAGAGAAACATCCAAGCATTTGTCTCTTATTTTGACTTAGTAAAGTCTCAAGGAAGGAAGTAAAACATGAAACTCTTCAGGCTCCGCGGTGGAAGGAAAAACACAGAATGGTGGAGAAACTCAGCAGGTCAGACAGTGTCCTTTATGTAGCAAAAAGATACAGGACCAACGTTTCGGGCTTGAGCCCTTCCTCAAGGCGCATTGAAGCGTTGGTTTTGTATCTTTCCCTTTATACTATTTGACCTGCTGAGTTTCTCCAGCATTGTGTGGGTTTTTTTTGCATGGAAAGACTGACCGTAAAAATGTAACAGCTAAAAAAAAAGGTCTTCTTTTAATGTGATAAATCTTCTCGCCAAAACGTCTTTCCAACAACTTATGTCGAACGAATTATGTCGAACAAATTTCCTGATTTCTTGGACATAATACTAGCGAGTTTGTCGGAGTAAAACACGAAATGTCGAAGTAAAACAGGGTCCTTTATACAGCAAAGATAAAGGATACTTAACCAAGGGGCTTGAGCCCTTCCTCAAGGTTGCAGCCTTGCTTTAAATTAATTTGAATGTTTTGTTCTGTGCAGCACCTACATTTAAAATAATGAGAGGGCGAGAAATCCATAAAATGCACCAACTTACACGTTTTTTTTCCGGGAGACAACCAACGATTTTTCTGACTTGATTCAATGCTCAGTCTTCCCTCGTTCCCGGTTCTTTTTGAAGGATAATTTCTCCACTTCATGCTCAAACTTGGATCACTGCAATAATTCACACGAAATTACAGGCAGGGGTGAAAGAAACGACGCCGTTTCACCCCACAAAATTGCTGGCCGTGACTGCTTTATTTTCACTCAGACCCCTATTTTGTTAGGCTCTAACGAGCTGAAACGCAGCCGCAAATAATACTCTCCTTGTCCACCACATCTTTAATCCACAAAGCATTGTGTTAATCGAAAAATAAACGATTGTATTTTAGAATGGTATATAAAACAGGAGACATGGGCTCATCCAGCCTCGTGGAGTCCATATAACCGTTTACAGCACGGAAACAGGCCATGTCGGTACCGGTTCACTTGAACAACTCCACTCGCTCCTCCGTAAGTCATCGGTCTGAATTTCTCCCCCAAAATCTCCTCCTCCAATCCCCTATGTCCCGAGTCCAATGCTCTTCAAGGCGCCGATTATAATACATCCCTATTCTTTCTTTCCCTGGTGTTGCCACGTTGTTTTTCTGAACTACCTTAAATCTTTAAACCTTAGATCTTTGCTTCTGGTTTTGTGTGTGTGTTCCAGGTTGACGAATTTATATATGGGTCTACAGTTGTCCACAATTGAACGCATTCCACCCCCTCCCTTTCTCAAACAGTGTCGTGCTCGATTATTGCAATACAACTCTCTTCATACTACGCCCCTGAGTGAACGGCAAACGAGATTTAAACACAGTCCTCAGTTTAAATTCAACAATCCCAGGGGTTTGAGCATTTAAGTGACTCACGTGTTATTTCTTTTTCTTCGGGTTAACAATAACACTGAGATTCGATATCTCCTCAAACCCTTCAAACTGTTGTAAACAAATTTTGCGGCCCTATATTACAATGTCATTTGTATTTTTAAATACGTTTTTTTTTCCCCCTGGTGCTTTCAACATAACCGTTTAATAAATACAGCATTGAAAATGCCAGATATATCTTCTGCTTGCAAGCATCGGAATACCTGCACGATATTTTAGTGAAATGCTGGCTACAAAACTCTCAGGGCAGGCAGGATCCAACTGGTTGCAAAACGGTTACAATCGGTCAATTTTGCAGGGGGGGGGGGGCGCGACTCTTTCCGACACATGAACATTTCCAGCCAATTGCTGGGCACCGCTCGGTGTATTTCACCCCCTCCCCACTTCCCTTTGTGATGTCAATATCTGGGCTCTCAAGCCCTGCGGTGGCTCCTTGCGTCGTGACGCCGTGGAGTGAGAAGGGGGCGTGGGGAGAAGGGGGGAGGGGAGGGGGAGAAAACACAATGTGCAGTTAACCCCAAAGACTTGTTATCAGGCATCTCCACAGTTTGCCGCCGATCTTTCACCGCAGTTTTAACACTTATGGTTGTTGGAATCGGTCTCTTAATCCTGTTCTGTATGGTGGACATTATTTTTAACACACCTTTCCTCGGTGCTATGGGGGATCGTTGCAAAAGTAAGTAACTTGCTTGCAAAAATGCAAAAATTCTTTCCCCCATAATATGCAGACTAATTTTTCCGACATATACAAATATCACACTATTCGACCAGCCACTGGCGCTATTTTTAAGCTAAAGTTGACATAACTGTGTGTATGTTCAGAAATGCGTCCTGATTGTTCAGATGCAACTGCAGAATGAGGTAAAGGTGCAAATATGTGGCCAAGTTCATGCTCAGTCGATGTTCTGTGCTGTCAGGGAAACATGGAATAGCCCTGTGCGTCGGCTGTGGAAGTCAGATCCACGACCAGTACATCCTCCGCGTCTCCCCGGATCTCGAGTGGCACGCCGCATGCCTCAAGTGCGCAGAATGCAGCGAGTACCTGGATGAGAGTTGCACTTGCTTCGTGAAGGACGGCAAGACTTACTGCAAAAGGGACTACATTCGGTGAGGAAAAGACGACTTCTCTTCAAAGGAAAAGGTGGGGAAGGGGGAATCAACTCAGGATGACATGGCAACAGTTGGAATGGAGTGGGAGCTCCGTTCAGAATCTGCGGCCACGCCAACCAACCAGCCCAATTCAACCGCTGAATTTGGGTCAACGCTTTTAGCTTTTTGCCAAATCCTTTCTGGCTGAGGTTCCTTTACAAATGTTTATTAGCATCTACCAGTCAAGTGATTGATTTCCAATCTGTTTAAAAAACCCTCCAATGTGGTCTTTCGCAGCTAAAATGCGGTGCTTTCTTTCCTCCCTTGTAGGTTATTTGGGACCAAGTGCGCCAAGTGTAACCTGACTTTCAGTAAGAATGATTTAGTTATGAGAGCCCGCAGTCGGGTCTATCACATCGAGTGTTTCCGCTGCGTGGCGTGCAGCCGCCAGCTTATCCCCGGCGATGAGTTCGCCCTCAGGGACGACGAATTGTTCTGCCGGGCCGATCACGACGTGGTGGAGAGAGCCTCGGCTGGGGGAGACCCCCTCAGCCCAGAGCCGACCAGCAGGTCCCTCCAGATGGCAGGTAAAGGAAAAAAAAAATCACCCACAGACAGATTGCATGACCTCCAGCATAAATCTCATGAGCACATTTTTCAATTAGCAAAAGAGGGTGATGGAGGAGCGAGAAAGTGCTGGAAAAACCGCGCAGCCACAAGGGGTTCGGGCAATCGCTGCTCCTCGGGATTGGAAATAATCAGAGATTTGAGCTCCAGCAGAAGTCGAAGCAATTGGAACAGGTCATAATCTTCCATTTTAATATTTGTGACGGTGAAAACAAACGCATTCGAAGGAATAAATGGAGCAGAAAACCCCCTAGAAAATTAGACTGTAAAAAGGGAATTATTAGATGTACAGAACCTATATTTGTGTGTGTGTATATGTGTGCCTATACAGTGTGTGTGTCTGTATATAGAGCACACATATATAGTACATATACAGTATATATATGTGTGTGTATATAGAGCACATATATATATATATAGTACATATGTGTGTTTATGTGTGGATATACAGTATATATATGTGTGTGTGTGTGGATATACAGTATATATATGTGTGTATAGAGCACACATAAATATGTGTGTGTATGTGGATATACAGTATATATATGTGTGTGTATATAGAGCACATATATATAGTACATATGTGTGTGTGTGTGTGGATATACAGTATATATGTGTGTGTGTATAGAGCACACATACATATACCCCTCCATAAATTCGTCCGCGAAGCCAAGCCAAAGAATCTATAGTACATATGTGTGTGTGAATATATAGTACAGAAATAACCAGACATAAAATGCGTCTGATTTTTTTTTAAAAAGGCTTACTTTGGTTAATTGTTGTAACCAGGTCAATCCAAACGAAAAGTTAAACGGCGGCGGGAAATGGACTAAATTCGCACACCGTTTTACCAATATTGTGCCAGATTTATCCCAGCCTTTAAAGGGGCTCGGAGCAAGGGGATTTACAAACGCTTGAGTTCAACTGTGATCCCCCCCAAAAATATTTGATTATCCCGAATTGTCTAGGATTAGAATTCGTTGAAGACGCTTTTAAATTGATGATTTGTAAATACCGATTTTTTCAAAGTCGTTTACCATCAATGTTTAATATAGGTAGCTTAAGGGTCATTTCAAATGCATGGGACTTCGGTCAAGCTATTGTGTGCCCTCGACATATTCTGATGAACTGTAAAATGTGCACACAAAATGAAGGGTTGGGGTGGGGGGGGGGGGGGATGCGTGCTCGTGGGAAGTCCATTTCAAGATCTGGGTCGGGGAATGTTACTCGATTTTTCAATAGAACTGCGAGGGGCAAATTTTCGGACATGCAAAACTTTGACGCAGAGTGTGTGGCTGTTGCTTTGCAGCTGAACCCCTCTCGGTTCGACAGCCCCCGCTGAGGTCTCATATTCACAAGCAGCAGGAGAAGACAACCCGGGTACGGACGGTGCTGAATGAGAAACAACTCCACACGTTACGAACCTGCTACGCGGCGAACCCCAGGCCGGACGCACTGATGAAGGAGCAGCTGGTTGAAATGACTGGTCTGAGCCCCAGGGTCATTAGGGTCTGGTTTCAGAACAAACGCTGCAAGGATAAAAAGAAAACGATTCTCATGAAACAAATTCAACATGGGGACAAAACTGTGAGTAACGGGCGCGAAAAGTGAGCGAAAGATTTGTGTTTCAACTCTTAGATACATTAAAGTTATTGAACGATTATGGATGTCGTTGGGAAAGAAATATCCTTATTTTGGGCTCAAGTCAAACACGGAAGTCTGTCGGGCAAACTTGACACAGCAGAGAGAAAGATCAAGGTTTTTGTTCGGGCGCCTGCCCACATTTTGCTCACGACACGTTGATTGTGTAGCTTTACTCTTGTTATAGAAAGGGCACGGAGTTTCTCCAGCATTGTCTGTGTTTTAAAATTGATTTTGGGGGCTTGCATTTGCTTGGTTTGCACTCCTGGAAAACGAGTAGCAGGAAGGTCTGGATTGGAAAGCATGCGTTTAAATTGAACTCATCGCCACCGTTGAGTCTGTCGTGTAAAGTTCTTAGGGAACTTGAAGAGTTTTAAATCAATGTACATATTCCAAGGAAAGCTTTAACCCATCTAAAATGACCGGAGAGTGAATGTTGGGTTAACTGGATATTGAAACAAAATGTTTTATATCTCTTAATCTAAAAAAGGAAGCGAGTTCCTGTTAGAAATCAACCTCACCCACAACCGCAACGGAAGGTCGCTTTTTATTTAAAAGATTGTTTTTTTTTAATCTGGTTGGAGACACATTCGGACCAAGGAGAAAGTCAGTGGCGTGGACTCGTTGGAGACACAGATGTCACCCAAAAATCAAGAGTGATTTAAAGGAGGGGGGTGGAGGAATGTTATAAAAGAAGGAGAAAGAGATTTAACTTTATATCACACATTTCTTTACTGTTGAGTCCCTTGCAACGGTTGGATTAAAATTCAAGCAATCTTTAGGAGAGCCTTGTTCTCTCCCGAGTGAAAATCCATGAGCAAGGATGTCTTTCTGGTTAAAACGGCTGAGACCATTCGTTTGGATTTTGCTGGAAATATTTGTTTGTTGCCGCGGCGCGATTTAAATGAGCAGTGTTACATCGGGGGGTGGGGGAGAGTCATTTACTGAAGGATTCTTGCGGGAGCCCCCTTTACCCGAATGCCCTGAACAGGAAACGTCTCGGCGGCTCAAAGCTTCGCCAATAAATTTGTGACTGGGTTTTCAATGGTGCGAGGGAGTAAAGTGGTCTCCCTCTCCCTCCCCCTCCCCTCCCTCTCTCTCTCTCTCTGTCTCTTTCATCCTCTTTCTATCTGTCTCATCCTCTGACCCTCTCTCTCTCTCTGTTTGCCTGTCTGTCTCTCTGTCTCTTTTATCCTCTTTCTATCTATCTCATTCTCTGACCCCCCCCTCTCTCTCTCTGTTTGCCTGTCTGTCTCTCTGTCTCTTTTATCCTCTTTCTATCTGTCTCATTCTCTGACCCTCTCTCTCTCTCTGTTTGCCTCTGTCTCTCTCTGTCTTTTTTATCCTCTTTCTATCTGTCTCATTCTCTGACCCTCTCTCTCTCTGTTTGCCTCTGTCTCTCTCTGTCTTTTTTATCCTCTTTCTATCTGTCTCATTCTCTGACCCTCTCTCTCTCTGTTTGCCTGTCTGTCTCTCTGTCTCTTTTATCCCCTTGCTGCCTGTCTCATTCTCTGACCCCCTCTCTCTCTGCTTCCCTGTCTGTCTCTCTGTCTCTTTTATACCCTTGCTGCCTGTCTCATTCTCTGACCCCCTCTCTCTGTCTCAGACTCCTCCTTTCTGTCTGCCTATCTCTCTCTCTCTCTGTTTGCCTGTCTGTCTCTCTCTGTCTCTTTTATCCTCTTTCTATCTGTCTCATTCTCTGACCCTCTCTCTCTCTGTTTGCCTGTCTGTCTCTCTGTCTCTTTTATCCCCTTGCTGCCTGTCTCATTCTCTGACCCCCCTCTCTCTGTTTGCCTGTCTGTCTCTCTCTGTCATCCCCTTTCTGTCTGTCTCATTCTCTGACCCACCCCCCCTCTCTGTCTCAGACTCCTCCTTTCTGTCTGCCTGTCTCTCTCTCTCTCTCTCTCTCTCTCTTCCTTCCTTCCTTGTCTATAATCCATTAAAGGGAGCGGCATGCGCTGAGTGCAGGAGAGGTGGTTTTATTGGAAATAAACAGTTTATTTAGACCGGCGCCACACAGAGGGGGGAAGGGCTGCGTTTGTTATTCACCCTTAAACACGCCGGATTATGTAACAATTTATATTGGCTTCGCTTCCCTGACAGTCTGGGCGCTTCTCGTGAAATGGATTTTCTCCTTTCACGAATTCTAAGATCCACGCCTGTGGCTTCCACTGTGTTTAACAGATCGGTCTCTACACCGCCAACGACCTCCAATCATCCAGAGCCAAATATCTAAGGATTCATCAAAACCCCGATAGGTTGATCAGATTACACTGTTAAATGTTTCTATTTTATTTTTTTACAATTAAAAAGAATGAGTATTGCAAAACATTATTTATACGACTGTTTACAAATAGTAGAAATACATATTGGAGACACTCAGCAGGTCGAAGTGTCCTTGGTAAAGCAAAGATAAAGATACATAACCAACGTTTCAAGGAAAGATCCTTATGTGCATGTACCTTTGCTATATCAAGGACACTGTTTGACCTGCTGAGTGTCTCCAGCCTCGTGTGTTTACTTCAACCACCATGTCTGCACAGTTACTTCCTTTCCTTGATACAGCTTATTCTCACAATGTAAAGAAAATACTTCACTCAAGAGGGAGGTGGACTGGAGAGGTTTTGAGTCTGGGGGAGAGGGGGGTTGTTTTCCTGGGTTTCAGATCTTGGTTTGGTCTCTCTCTCTCTCTCTCTCTCTACTTCCTGTTTACTCTTGGCATTGGGAGAGTGATTGAGAGGTCACACTTGCCCTTGTCCTCCCACAGAGCCTACAGGGCTTGACTGGGACGCCGATGGTAGCAGCCAGCCCCATCCGACATGACGGCTCCATCCAGGGGAACACCGTGGAGGTGCAGTCCTATCAACCACCCTGGAAAGCACTCAGTGAGTTTGCACTGCAGACTGACCCGGATCAACCTGCTTTTCAGCAACTGGTGAGTAAGGGGAACGAGGAAGAGAGGGGTGGAGTGATCGTTAATGCAAATCTCTGACCATAACTAGGGTTCCTGGAAAACAATGTGCTTTGGACAGATGCAATAGAAAATCCCTGCAGTCTATAGTTCTGTAAGATTTTGCCTGCAGTATAATTCTGCATTGCATTGTGTAGGTTTGTTATAAGTTCTGGGCTGTGAGCTTCCATGACAGCTAAATAAAAGACAGGTCAACATGCTTTCTGTCCTGGTAGTTTCTTGGGTCATGCACAGATTAACAGAGTTCAGATTCATTGTCAGAGTACATACAGGTTCTTTTTTTTCCTGTGGGCCAGGCAGAATTATTACTTATTAGTAGAGCAAAAAAAAACTGTACCCAACGTACACATGTAAACAACTAAATAGCGAATGTAAACAACAGAGAGAACTTTTTTAAATCAATAAAGTGCACGTACGAGTCCTTAAATGAGTCCCTGATTGAGTTTATTGTTGGGGAGTCAGATGGTAGAGGGGTAGCAGCTGTTGCTCAACCTGGTGGCCTTGTAGCACCGATACCTCTTTCCTGGGTCAAATTTCTTGGGCCATGTACAGTGCACAACCAACATGAAATGGAACTGGGTGATTTTAGAGCCTTAAAATGGGAGGCACAATATTTCTCTGCTGTCACATGCGATGTCCTGTTCTGTTATACTCAGGAGCCAGTTGAGAATTTTAATAGACATCTTCGTAGCATAGTTTAATTTACTGTTATTATTGTTTTGCTGGAGGCTTTATTGGGATGTAACTCTGTCCTCTCAGTCCTCTCATGTAGGTAAACCATCTTGTAGCACAACCATTCTCAACAGCATCCCTATGCTACCTCCCCACCCCACCAACCCTCCCCTGGGGCCGCAGCACATTTAAGTAAAACCCTTGTTTTCTTTTCACCTTGTGTAACATAAATATTCTTTTTTTTAATGTAGTGGGTAGGAGAGAATTACGGACTTGACGGCTTCACAGAGTAGGGAGCCCATAAGAGTCTCGGGGGGGGGGGGGGCATAGCTGAAGGAACGTTGAGAATGGATATAAATCTAGTGCTTGGTGTAGCATGCCTGGTCCCCCGTCGTTTGCTTTGCTGTCGGACACAAGGTATACAGCCGTGATCTTCATTATTGGTGTTCCCCCCCCCCCCTAAACTTGTCATGGACCTTTATATACTTAATATAGGGCTAATAATAGATCTCAGCATATCCTGGAATCATTCAGTGAGAAGGGCCATTGCATCAGCAGGGCAGATAAACCATGCCCTTGACCCAGTGACTGGTAACTGTGAGCTCAAAACTCAGCCCTGTTTAACACCATGTGTTCCTGGGCATTAGATAATATAAGACAAGAATATCAAATGTCCATCATTAAATTGAATGGGACTCCAATGCAATGAGCAAAAGATAAAACACTGGAGGAATTCAGAGACAATAAATCTAAAATCTGTGTTAGGTGCATCACTGCTGTCTTCCCTGTGATGAGTTAACATCTCTGCTAATATCCCTGTCCCTGCTTATGCCTTGAAGAAGGGTTCAGGCCCGAAACATCGGCAATATATCTTTTCCTTTGCAGAAAGACCAGCTGAGATCCTCCAGCATTTTGGTGTGTTTTTACCACACAGCATCTGCCGTGTTTCACTAATATTTAGTGCCAACCAATCAGATTTCAGATTTATTGTCTGAGTACATACAATGACATCACATACAAACCTGAGATTTGTTTTCCTGTGGGCGCGGCTTTTTTTTACCACTTACTAGTGGAGCCAAAAAGAGCTGCACACGTCGTACACATGTCAACAAATAAGACAAACTGACTGTGCAAATACAGAGAGGATTTTTGAAAAAACAATAAAATGCAAAAGTGAGAGTCTTTATACGAGTTCCTGATTGAGTTTGTGGTTGAGGAGTCTGATGGTGGAGGGGGAACAGCTGTTCCTGAACCTGGTGGTGCATAACAATTTATAGGGAATATGTGTAGCCTTTTAGCACAAAAAAATCTATGCATGCACAATTTCAAATGATGTATTTTGTGCACCATATGGAGAGAAGTCTTATATCTATGTTCTTCTTATGTTCTGTAAAATGTCTGAATTACACATAGAAACACACACACACACACACACATCTATATTTGTTATTATTTTTAACATACATACACATCTATCTATGGAGAGTCTTTCAAAATATATTTGGAATATATCAGACAGCATCAGTATTGCAAAGTTCAGAAAAAAAGCAGCAAATTGGGCCACAGAATTAGAACATAGGACAGTACAGGCTCTTTGGTCCTTGATGTTGTGCCAACCTATATATTCCTACCAAAAAGAAGTACTAAAAACCTCCTACCTCATAACCCTCTATTTTTCTTTCATCCCTGACTCTTAAATGCTCCTAATGTTCCAGCTTCCACCACCACACCAGCAAGGCATTCCAGGCACCCACAACTATCTGTTTTTTTAAAAAAACCTTACCCCTGATGTCTCCCCTAATCCTTCCTCCCTTCCCTTTGCACATACGCCCCTGGTGTGTGCTATCCCTACCCTGGGAAAAAGGTGCTGGCTGTCCACCTTATCAATGCCTCTCAGAATCTTGTAAACCACTATTAAGTCTCTTCTTCGCTCCAAAGAGAAAAGTCCCAGCTGTGTTAACTGCGCTCGTGTCATCATTCTTGTCAGCTCACTCGTCTGAGTGCTACTGGAACCATGTAACCTAGTACCACCTGTCGCATGGTAGGGTGATTGGTGACAAAACAGGCCCCCCCTCCACCAGGCTTGGTGCGGAGGGTGGGCTAGACACCCTGCAGGATGAAAAACCTGTCAAAGGGTGTGTGACCCCTCTCATGTGGTCAACGGCCATCTAGCAAGCAAGTGCCATGAAACACGGAAAGGGCATCCCTTGCATTGAAGCTTGGTCTGGCCACTAATTGTTGTCTTGGACCTCACCTGGATCTGGGAGGGGATGTCGAGAGGGTGGGTCTGGACCTGTGCAACCCCTACTCACCTAAATCCATTCACGCACACACTGTTCCTTTCACAGGAGTGGGGTATCCTCATATCAAACCCCATAAAGGAACCATCATCGTCCTATGGGACGGATAGCCAGAAGGAAGAAAGGCCTGTACTAGGTAAAGACCGACTACAGTATTTCATGGATTATCTTTTCCATGCTCTATTTCACTATGTAGGAAAGAAGCTAGAGTTATATTTCTTCCCCAAAATATCAGACTCAACCGGTGCTGTGAACCTGGGGGCCATTATGAGGGACAAACATCATAAAACAGGATGGCCACATTGAAAAGCAGCCTTGCTGATACACAGATAAAGGAAGAGTAACGGACTACCTTTACGACTTGGATGCTGATCTGTAAGATTCTGGCATGTTGTTGCTCATTCTTGGCATCTTCTTGGAAGGAAAATCTTCGAACTCAATAGTCCTCTCAGAAGCAAGGACATTAGTATTGATAAAGCTAAGGAAATGTTGCTGCCTTGCATGGGATAAAAAGCAGCTTCATCCCCAAGGATACACAATCGGGAATAGTGCCCTGAGTCAAAAGGCCACTTAGATGTCCACATCTCCCATTTAAAGGGATCTGATTGCCATGGTAAGGGAGTCTAGGACAAGGGGGCACAACTTCAGGATAAAAGAAGGTCAATTTAAAAGGGAGATATGAAAAAATCTCATTTGTCAGAAGGTCCTGAGTCTGTGGAAGTGAGGTCGTTGGGTGCATTTAAGGCAGAGATTGACCGGTATTTGATTAGTCAGGGCATAAAGGGTTATGGGGAGAAAGCTGGGGAGTGAGGCTGAGTGGAAGGATAGATCGGCTCATGATTAGGTTGGCAGAGCAGATTCGATGAGCCAATGGACCCTATTCTGCACCTATATCTTCTGGTGATGCAATGTGGGAAACAAGGCAAGGTAGTTTGGGATAAGCCACCAAGACTGTGGTTTGGGATAACCCACCAGGATGATCAGTGAGTTTAATAGCTCCTTAAGTACAAGTCAGTACCAAAGGCAAAGCAATTGAATTAAACATCCCCCAACATAATTAGCCTTCAGTTGTGGCATGTGTTAGACTCCCTTATTTAGTCATTAACAGGAATGAGGTACATGAAATGGTTTGAGCAACATTTCACAGCTGGATATCCATGGCAACCAATCAGCCATATATAATATTTATGCTCAGAACATATTTAGGTGGATCATAAATTGCAGTAGATTCTGTATTGATCATATATTTGTGCATTAACAACATATATATGTCCAGGTTCTACATATATACTGTATAAAGACATCATATGTACAATAAATATTTATATCTGATATTATTTCCCTGTACAATATATTTCTGAATCATTTAAGAAAAGCTGGACTGCTTTTTGGTTGCCTCTGTGATTGGAGAAATCCTGTGCTGCATGTCAAATGTTGATGGAGAGGGCCTCAGTTTAACAACTCATCTGACATATGCCAGTCTCTGCAGGGTCATATTTTGCAGCAACAACAAGCTCCGCATTAAATGAAAACCCAATTACATTTTCCAGCAATAGGCACATCGTCAAGTAAATATAAATTTGTGGAGTTTTTTTTTACAAGATATCCAGTTTATTAAAATCTTTACCCATTCATTACGCAAAAACCCACTGAAATACTGGAGGAACTTAGCTGGTCTTTTCCTTAGCGTGTCTATAGAAGACAAAGATAGGGTGCCAATGTTTTGAGCTTAAACCCCTTCTCCAAGGAATGAAGATCCATTATACAGACCAGGTCATGGAAACTTGCCTTTACAGAATTTATGTCAGGAAAAAAAAACTAAAGAAATACATACACCATAGAAACTACAACCTTGTCAATTGTCCAACCCCTTTATATTGTGGGGTGTAAGGAATAGCAACAGCTTTGACCATCACACACTATTGAAGCATATTGAACACTCTGGTATTCTTGTCTGAAGGATGTAGACAGATCACACCAGAAAATAGAAGTGGTCCATTCTGCCACGATACTCCGCAAAACCTCTCTTGCCCTGAAAATGAATGCTTGGAATCACAGAGCTTCCATCAAATTTTAATTATTATCAGAGATTTAAATAAAAATAACAGTACATCAGTCTCCTTTATTAAAACAGTCTTCTTCTACTTTGTTTCCCTTTCTCTATTTGGTTTGACAATCCTGTTCAGAGTCTGAGAGACTAAAAATACTGGGTTTTTTTTTCAGTCTGACCTTTCAAGATCATACTCAGTTATTTATTCCAATTTACTTCTGGCCCAAATGTTTATTGGCGTTGGGCATTTTTTAGACAGTTATCAAATCAAGTCTCAAGTCAAGTTTATTGTCATCTAGTACAAGGTCAACCCAACAAATCTCTGGTCCTCGGTGCAAAACCCACAGACACACAACCAGATATAACACACATACAGACAAACAATATTTATGCAGGAAAATGTTTTTAATCTACACCAATAAAGAAATGAATAAATTTTATTTTGTACATACGAGAATCTCAGATGGTTAGTGGAAGTAGTTCCTTTGGTCATTCAGCATTCTCACGGCCCGTAGGAAGTGAGAACTAGTTTGGTTATTGCATGTCTCCTTGGAAACAGTAGTAAAAAGTGTTGGAAGGAGTTATTAAGAGTTGGACGAGTTTAGATGGACCATTTAATAGAGAACAGTGCTCCGTGCTTTGTGAGCTATACTCTCCCCTCAGTGAAAAGATGGAGGAGCTCAATGGGTCAGACATCCGTGGCCAGTCAACTGTTTGGGTCCAGGTTAATTGAGAGATAAGGGGTCCCGACTTCAGTCGTTGACTGACTATTTCCACCCATTGATGCTGTCTGGCCCACCGCGTCCTCCCTCTTCCCCACTGTTTGCTCTAGATTTCAACATCTGCCCTTTCTGTGTCTCTCGCCTCTTGGTATCAGGTCTCAAAACAGAACAAAGCAAAGACACAAAATCAAAAGTGAAAATAGAATCAGGTGCGGAAATGGGGAATCTGGATGTGAGAAACTCCATCTGAAGGTGAAAGCTGCCATCTCACTGCTTGAGTTTAGAGGAGATTTGTCATCAGTACCTAATAGGCATGAGCAATGATTCCCTTTCTAGGGTCTCTTTAAACTTTACATGGAAGGATGCGAGTAATTGGAAAAAGCTTTAAACAATAACACTGGAAAATTTTTTCAAAAGATTTGCTTTCTGAAGGAAGTTAGTTCAACCGACCTAAAAATGTTTTGCGGCCGATTTTCGTTTGTACTCAGCATCTGATGCCTCTCCTGTCAGTGTCCCGTTAATGGATTCCAGTTGCCCTGACACGCTTTTCCAGGGTAGCAAAGGGAAGGAGTCCAAGTGGGAATGCAGGAAATTAATTTTCAATAACATGTTACACTTCATGTCTTTTTTTTACATGCTTGAAGTAGACTTAAAATACAATAGGAAATCACAAGAAGGGTTATATCTAAAAAGCGTACTTCATAGGAAACTTTCAGGAGATTTTCGCGATCAGCGATCCAAAATCCATAAAATACACCCCAAAATGTTCAGGAAGCAAAATCTTCGTTGTCATTTGAGCAGGTTATGCATCGTCATTCATTATAACAGCCTCCTGCCCATCTGTAAGTAATTGATTTGACCGTGATTTATTTTGGAAGGGTTTCTTTTCGGATTATGAGTTTGTTAGCTCAAGGTGCAACGCCAGGTTTTAGTATCTGACTTAAAGCGCGTTCATTCTTTCATTGGGGACAAACTAAAGGCAATCAGTTCGTCGACAGAGGTTTTAATCCCTGTGAACGCGGCGGGTTTTTAAATAGCGGCGCGTGTTTTACAATCTACAAGCCATGTGTGTTTGGGATTCTCCGCAGGTCACCTTTTCGGAATCGGGCTCCTTACCGAACTCCTCTGGAACTGATGTGACCTCCCTGTCCTCGCAGTTGCCGGATACCCCGAACAGCATGGTTCCCAGCCCCGTGGAGACGTGAAGTGTGGAGTCCGCAGGACCCCTGCCTCGGATGAGGTCGCCGCATGCTCCCGACAACCCCGCATGATCGGAGCGCATCTCCAAGCAAACGAACGGCCCTCCTCGCTCCCGGTTTGGTCTCCTGGAAGGAGACTCGTCATGACTGCCAAAAACAAAACGCACGTGGATTTTTGTTTCAAACTGCCACTCCTCGTTGATCCCCGCGAGTTGTAAATATTGTACATGGAAGCCAAATTAGTCGATGGGAACGGGGGGAGAGAGAGAGAGATACGGTGGGCGCCGGTCTCTTGACAGCCGGACGAGCGAGAAGGGAAAAAAAGGGTTGTTTCCTTACAAACGCCCAGATTGTTGGAACAGCTGATCCCCAGCTTGAAAGTGTTGCATCTCATCCAGAGACCTGATGGGCCATTTCCCGTGACTGGATCCAGGCCGATCCTCTCTCCTCTCCCCTCCCAGAAGTTTAGTTCGTCTTCCGCTCGACCGATTCTGGAGAGATCCTCGACCCAATCTCCTCCCGCTACCCTCACTTTGGTTAAGTCGGCATGACTGGAAAAATCGTGTAATCGTCGGAAACTCTGCCTCCCACCCCCTTCACAAGTTGTAAAGTATATATGCACCAATATGACCGGAGGACAACCCCTTCGTGGACCGAGTAAGTTATTGCTATTTATTGTAAGAACCGCGATTGACACTGGGATTAAATATTTGATCTTAATAAAGAAAATACGTGTCAACTCTGCAGTGTCGTGGAATGCACGCAAATGTCTCAACCACAGCACAACTCCAGATCCAGGGCGAAGCCGAGCTGCCCCCCGGAGGGGGGGGGGTGGGGGGCTGCAGAAGGGAGCGAACGCGTGAGCCCAGAACGTCCGCCCGATTACAAATGGCACAACATCTCTTCGTGACTTTGCCTCCACCGGCCTCTGGTTTGGCTCCAAAAATTAGAGTATAAAATACCTCCAGCGGACGAAAGCAAAAAATCCGCTGAGCAGCATTTAAAAATATATAACCGCCAGCGATATTTAAAACCATTTCAGGCCGATCTATTAAAGGCATCACGAGAAGTTGTGCCAATTCAGCCCTGGACGAGTTTAAGCGGGGGTCCATTTCCTCAACAAATGAAGTCAGACAATGAGACAAAGACAGCCCAACCACTTAATAATGGGCGAGATATAGATAAAAATCCTCCAGCGTCCAATTTATGACCAGAATATTTCCTTCGGGACGAATCGAAATGACAGACGATTTACAAACAGGAGGTTGAGAGATGAAACTCTGATTTCCCAGTCAAACTATTTCTGTTCCATTGGACGCAGAGTTGTAAATCACCTGGGAATGTCTATGAGTGACCACTCGGCCGGGTCCATGCGATCCTGCCGGCGAGGAGCACCATGTGCGCTCACCGGCCTGGACCAGGACGTGGCAATGAATAGATTAAGATTCATGAACGAGGGTTATTAAAGGACCCGCGTACCACACACGCGGAGCCACGACTCAGACCGGCGAACAGTCCAGTGGGGCTGATCAATCCTATCTGTTCACTCACAGGCGATGTATTTATAGACAGACTCGAGTGAACAGATGTGCACTGATTTTGTTTTTTCCAACTTACTATATATAGGTGTAATATCATTTATCTCTCTCTCTCTCGCTCTGTCTGTGTGTGTTGAGGAAGGGGCGAGAAAGTCGTTGCCAACGAAGGTTACATTGGGTTGGGTCAGAGCGTTGCCATTTGGTGGAAATGGGATATTTGGAATTCCCCTCCTGCTCCAGAAGTGACTGGGATCAGGTATCCACTTCACACAGATCTCACGTTCATTGAAAACAGACTTGTTTTCCACTGAGCGCCTTGTTCCATTTCCCCTGAAAAGAAAGTAATTTAGGACTTGGTTTCGCTTTCGACGTGGAAACACAAGACTATTCGTTGGTAAATGGACAATTTCAGATTCATTTTAACAACAAGAAATGCGCAAAAGTAAATCCAAAGTAGTTTGTAACAACCCTTCCTTTTTGCAATATTAGTTCCCAACTTGGGTAACAAAAGCGATGCTTTCAGACCATGGGATAACTTTTTTAAAATTTTTCACACTATAAACCACATTGATCAAGATACATACATTTTCCTTTTCAAATATATACAGTGTCGTTTTCTCCCCCCACCCCCCCCCCCTTCCCCTCCCACCCTCCTTACCTCCACCATGGAATAACTGATGAAAATTAACCTCAGCTTCGTTACAAGTTGCAACTGATGTCTTAATGTCTCTTTTAATGTGGTAACATCATGTGTGCATCACACAGGCAGCTGTTAATACGAACTAAAGGCATTATTTGTTTCTGCCGTGACATAAGACTTAAGTCGGGGGTATAACTTTAAAAAAACGACAGTGAGCCGAAATATTTTGGCTTTTTGGGTTAAGACTGAAATATTTGATTTTCAAATTTGCTTTTATCATCAGGTTGGCTCGTTTTTCAGAAAGGTGGTGCCCCATCCCCCACACCCAAAAAAAAGCTGTTCTTGGGGTATTTCACCCGAAATGGTGGCATTTGGAATAGAAGGCTCAACACCTCCCCAAAAGAACGAGCCACCGAGCAATCGATTGCGCATTGAGGCCAGCACCTGTTCCGCTGTTAGTGCCCGAGTGGACCTTACCTTATGAAGATCGATCAGCAGTATTATTGCCGATAGCTGGTTCTAACAGTCTCAATGAGAACACCACACGCAGGCCCCCTATCACACCCTACAGCCACCCAACCACCCCCACACACACACATTCACACACACACACTCCCACACCCATCCAACCACCCCCACACACACATTCACACACACACCCACATTCACACACACACACACACTCCCACACCCACCCAACCACCCCCACACACACACATTCACACACACACACTCCCACACCCACCCAACCCCCCCACACACACACATTCACACACACACCCACATTCACACACACACACTCCCACACCCACCCAACCCCCCACCCACCCAACCACCCCCCACACACACACACACACATTCACACACACTCCCACACCCACCCAACCCCCCACACACACATTCACACACACACACCCACATTCACACACACTCCCACACCCACCCAACCACCACCCCACACACATATTCACACACACACACACTCCCACACCCACCCAACCACCCCCACACACACACATTCACACACACACACTCCCACACCCACCCAACCCCCCCCACACACACACCCACATTCTCACACATTCCCACACCCACCCAACCACCCCCCCCACACACACACCCACATTCACACACACACTCCCACACCCACCCAACCACCCACACACACACCCACATTCACACACACACTCCCACACCCACCCAACCCCCACACACACAGACACTCACCCACACACACACTCCCACACCCACCAACCACCCCCCACACACACCCACATTCACACACACACACTCCCACACCCACCCAACCCCCCACCCACCCAACCACCCCCCACACACACACACACACATTCACACACACTCCCACACCCACCCAACCCCCCACACACACATTCACACACACACACCCACATTCACACACACTCCCACACCCACCCAACCACCACCCCACACACATATTCACACACACACACACACTCCCACACCCACCCAACCACCCCCACACACACACATTCACACACACACACTCCCACACCCACCCAACCCCCCCACACACACACCCACATTCTCACACATTCCCACACCCACCCAACCACCCCCCCCACACACACACCCACATTCACACACACACTCCCACACCCACCCAACCACCCACACACACACCCACATTCACACACACACTCCCACACCCACCCAACCCCCACACACACACTCCCACACCCACCAACCACCCCCCACACACACCCACATTCACACACACACACTCCCACACCCACCCAACCCCCCACCCACCCACACACACAGACACTCACCCACACACACCCACCCCTCACACACACTCCCACACCCATCAACCACCCCCACACACACACCCACATTCACACACACACTCCCACACCCACCCAACCCCCACACACACAGACACTCACCCACACACACACTCCCACACCCATCAACCACCCCCACACACACACCCACATTCACACACACACTCCCACACCCACCCAACCACCCACACACACACCCACATTCACACACACACTCCCACACCCACCCAACCCCCACACACACAGACACTCACCCACACACACACTCCCACACCCACCAACCACCCCCCACACACACCCACATTCACACACACACACTCCCACACCCACCCAACCCCCCACCCACCCAACCACCCCCCCCCACACACACACACACATTCACACACACTCCCACACCCACCCAACCCCCCACACACACATTCACACACACACACCCACATTCACACACACACACTCCCACACCCACTCAACCACCACCCCCACACACACTCACACACACAATCACACACACACCCACTCCCACCCAACCACCCACCCACACGGTTTCCTAGCACGCTGCTTTTCACTGGAGGCTTTAAAGCAAGTTTGAACATCACGTTTACACTCTCCTGGAAGTGAAGGAAGAGGTTTGTGAAAGTAGCCTCCGACTCAATTAGGCGCCGGTGGCCCTCAGACCACTTCTGCCGGGACTCTCCAGAGAGGCAGCGCTTCGTTTGAAGAAGCCTTTAGAAAATACATTTGATTCCGCAATGAGTTTCCCTGAATTACATTTTGACAAGTGAACACGTTTTATTCACTTGACCATCAGTCAGACAGTAAAGGGAAAGTTTCAACGACACCCACCCAAAACCCAAAGTTTTTCTTTAGCGACGTTTAACTGATAACTCGTGCTTGAAATTTAATTGAAACGGGGACCCTTTGGACGTTGGGAATGTCCTGAATGAATGATATTTGGGTCCTAAAATCCAATTCACTAACGTATTCGATGACGCCTCTTTGTGTGTAATGTAGCTGAACGATGAAGACTCCGTTATTACCTTCAACTTAGTATTTTAAACATTCACATTATCTCAAACCATCCCATTGTTGTTTGGGACAACCGTATTAATGTCAAGTGAAACGGATTCACGTGAGAGTATTCTCAAACTCAGACAGCCTTGTCAGTGGTGTTCTACCCCGTTGGAATAATGTTAGAGTTTCCACTATCGCACACCTTGAGGGGAAGCTGTAGGGGTGCAGGGCGTTCTCATCTTTGAGGGTCAGAGAGAGGCGCTGAGTTTGCTCTGATCATCAAATATCCATTAAAACAAAACTTTCTCCACAAATACCCCGCCCGACACGCCAAGGGCCTCTTAACACCGGCCAATTACACTTCGAAACCCGAACGAGTAGAGGGAGAAGGTTCAAACTCCCCAGCGGAGGTCGCGATCGAACCGGCCTCACAGGGAACTGGGAGGGGGAAAATAACACGGAGCATTTTCGATCCAAAAGGAGGAGGCATTTCTTCAGAGTGAAATTTCTCCCATTCAGCACATCCAAGATCGTCAATGACGACTGGTAGTTAACAAGCCAACCAAGCAAGGTGGAAAATGCAAATAAATGGAGGGTCAATAAATGGCAGCGTCGAGTCGAGGGGCCGAGTGGCATGCCCTGCCCCCATGTTTTCTGTTCTTAGCGACTCAATGTCTCCCACTTCCTCTCCAACAATGCAGGATTGTGTGTGTATGTAAGAGGGGGGGGGGGGGGGGGGAGAGAGAGAGAGAGAGTGGAGGGAGGGACAGACAGAGAGAGAGAGAGAGCGAGCGAGGTGTACTGTGACTTGCCTGCTCAGTTTCACTTGTTTAATGTAAGTCTAGACAAAGTAGGACGATTGGCGGCTTCTTATCTCTTTCTGGCATCACCTGCAAACGATACATTGAGTCAGGGCCACAACAGAACACCGTTTGTTAGCTGCGGGTTCCACTGGACCGAGCGTAGCGTGTCCTGGTTTATTTTGCTTTGAGACAGACAGATCTGTCTGTCCATTTCCAGCGAAGAACACTCTTGATGGTGATATTGACCGCTGTGGAACTCCGACAGGCGATAGCCGCTGGTCATTGAAATGACCCGGTCAGTCTTTATGGCTTAAACGAGCTCCTTGTTATCCAGGACTTGGTCAAAGGAAGATGAAGAGAATGGTTATTTAGACACCTTTGGAGCAGTGAAGTCTGTATCAAACTGGGAGCCTCAAATGTTTAACTTCCAAATTGCATTAGATCTGTATCCAATTGAAAGTTACGTTCTGTGTATCTCAATGCCCTTGACAAGACCTATTTTAATCGGTAAAAGTACAACGCTGAAGAAACTCAGCAGGTCAAACAGTGTCCTTGATATAACAAATATAAAGATACCTAACCAACGATTCGGGCTTGAGCCCTTTATCAAGGCATGGAAGAATATTTACTTGATCTGCCGAGTTTCTCCAGCATTTTGTGCTTTGACTTCAACCACGGTGTTTGCCGACCTCCGTGTTTTACTAAATGTATGGGTGCATATTTTGCTACCATTCTGAACGTGAGTGTGGGATAAGTTCCCCCACACTGGCAGGAAATAACTCGCTTGATGTCAATAAAAGTGACTGGAAATGGGTAAAAGCCCGTTTTTGAGAAGCCCAGGTACCAAGCACATACTCCTGTGTCACGTAGCTTTTCTTGTTCGATTCCAAAGCCGTTTGCCCAGTGATAGCCCGACAGCATTCGAGAAATGGATAAGCACAAATTCAACGAAACAAATGGTCTTCTTGTAACATTCACCGAAGACAAGTATGCAATGACCCCCACACAGAACGGGGGCTTCGAAACGTGAACAATTTTGACCGCAAGTCGTTTAATTTTTTAAAGCATTTATAATTTCACTTAAACGAGACTTTGCAAATATGTATCAATTCTAAAGCACTGCATTCTCGTGTCGCTTTCCACATTCCGAGCATTCTCCGGGCAATGAACTTTTCTCTTGAATTTCAATTACGAGAAACTCCACGGACCCTCTTATTTCGATGCACGGTGAATGCCCCCCCCCCCCCCCCACCCACCCCAGCAGACGGGGGTTGGAGCTGTCGAATGAAAGTTGCACATCAGACTCGGGTGGGCTCTAGACCCCACAGGAGGCCTTCACTCAGAGCATCTGTTCGGTCGTGGGAAAAATCCAAGTGACACACTCATGCATTTGCAAAATTACAATGTCACCTATTTCTCTCTGGCTCAGGATATTTTGGAAATCGGGACGGACTCAGTTTCAAATTTCGAGTCCTCGACGAGGTTTCTGGAGAGGTTGAGCATTTTGGAATAGGAAGCGTAAACAGGCCCTGGTGCCTGAGGTTAGTACATGAAATCTTCGCTCGTTCTGTCCGGCAAAGCTCAGGCGAAAGCCGCATCAAACGTGGATCACTGAGAATAATCTCAATGTAAATGAAATATGAACGGTGCTCATGGAATGATGCGGGCAACCTCCGATTGACTGCTTAGACCGTCATCAATTGTTATTTTATTGCTTTCTAGTAAAACTCAACCCCATATCTTTACACACGAAACGATAAGGGAGCGGAAACTCAATGCTGGAGGGAACTTAACAGATAAAGGTATCTCTTTATTTTTGCTCTATACGTTGAGCTTGACCTGCTGAGTTTCTCCAGCAACGTGTCTGCAGACTTTCACGTCCGACCTAACGGTTAAAGGAACTTGGGATTTAATAGGGTGAGGTGCTCAATGACTGTGTGGCTCGAAATGCAACAAGAGTTGCAAGGTCTCCCAGAAAAGGAGCGAAACACAAGGGCTGACCGCAACAAAAAGGAGCAATGTTTGCTTTTGCGTTCACATTCCAGTCCAACAGGACTGAGAGAGTGGAGGAAAGAGGACCATCTCCACTTTTTCCCCACATCCCTTCATTCCGCTACTTTGTACACGTCTATCCAACCAAATCTTAAATATATATTTATTGAGGTCTTCAATGTTACAATATTTAACCCGTTTTCTCAAAATGATCGGAGACCCGTCCTCAGTACTGGGCCGCTTGATCTAAACCTACTGCTGACCAGGATAGCCCTTGAACCAATGTTCTACAGCATCTCCATCCTTTCGGGGAAGGGGTTGGGGGGGGGGGGGGGGGAAACGGACATCCATTTATCTGGCGATCAGGTGGCATCTTTCCACGTTCCCGGGTTGATTCCAAAAAATAAACGCCGGCCTCTGGACTTCAGGGGAACAGAATTGTCCTCCAAAAAAAGGTGCACCCTCGAACGGACATCGCTTATCTGTGTGCTAACCACATCTAGCATTGCTGTCTCATGTAACGTGTCCATTCATTAATCTGTTTGTCAGAAATGTTAATGCAAACGAAAACAGTATTCTTTTGTTTTGCGGTCGGCGACTGGGAATGTCTCAAAGTGTGTTCTGAGCTCACTTCTGAGAGAGTTCGTTGCATTTCTCTAAACACAAAGTTCTTGGGCGCATTAAAACCCACCCCCCCCCCCCCCCCCCCAGCCGGTTCCTTTTTGGATAAGATGATATGGGGTTGAGTTTTAATAGAAAGCAAAAAGATAAAGATTGGTTACGGCTGAAACGAGAGAGGGAAACTTCAGTGTGTCGTCCCCCCCCCCCCCCCCACCCTTTCAGCATTTCTGGGCGGGCTGGAGAAGAGCTAAAGTTTCCGGGCCGCTCTCACGCCAGGAATTCTCTCTCTCACCCAGGTTCAGATGTCTGCCACATTTAAGGTGCCAGGGACATTTTATAAATCAGGGTTGAAACAGAGTCAGGGTCGCACTGGTCCAGGAGCGAGCGTGACGAAGGCTCTTTTGAACTTCCAAGTTCTCATTTTGTTTGAGCTTGGAATTATAAAAACATGGTTACAGAGCCAACACCACCAGGCTGAGGACGGCTTCTTCCCACCGGCGGTGAGAACGCTGAACGACCATCCGAGACTCTCCAATTCACGAACCGATTATCTATTTAATATCTGTACCGCTTAAATACTTGTCCTGCACATGTGCTATTTGTCTGTCCCGTGCGTTATGTCTGGATGGGTGCGGAGAACACTGTTTCTTCGGGTTGTACTTGTACAATCAGACGATAATGTACTTGACGTGTCCTGGACCTTTGGATAATCAGACTGGGGTTGGTTATGAGATCTGTGGGCAGCAATCTGATTATTATAGAGTGCCCACGACCGAGTTCTAGGTCCGAATGCCATCAAAGAAACCGGCCAGTTGATTTACAGTTATAAACCCCAAATATGGTGGGGAGAATTCCCTGGATCAATGGGACAGAAGGAATCGCGTTTTGTTGCTGAGGTGCATTGCTGGAACAGTTGCGCTGGGTGAGACGCTGGGTCCATGACATGGGGACACAAGACAGCAGATGGGTTGTCTGTATGGGATGTTTAGACCATTCGATTAGAAACGATGCCAGAGGTGCAACACATCTGCGAGGCGATCAACGGATGACTTTGGGAGGGTGCTTTATATTTAGATAGATGAACCCATGCAGCGATCTCGCCTGTTTCACGTTGCTCTGACCAGTATGTTAGAACATAAGAAAGAGGATCAAGTGTAGGCCATCCATCTCAATGAGGTCATGGCTGATCTGATGATAGGCTCATCTCCACCTTTTCCCCATATCCCTTCATTCCGCTACTTTGTAAACGTCTATCCAACCAAATCTTAAATATATTTATTGAGGTCACCTCCACTGCTTCAATGGGCAGCGAGTTCCACAGATTCACCACCACCCCCCCCCCCCCTCATCTCCGTCCTAAATCTACTACCTTGAGGCTATGGCCCTAGTCTCCCCACCAATGGAAACAACTCTATATTATCTATGCCTTTCATAATTTTACATGTCTCTCACTTTTCTAAATTCAAAGGAGTACAGTCCCAGTCGACTCGGTCTCGCCTCAGAGGCCAACCCCCTCACCTCAGGAATTAACCATGAACCTCCTCCAAAGCCAGTACATCCTTCCTCAAGAAACAGGATCCTCCAGATCTTGTCCTCACCAGTACATTGTACAGTTGCAGCATAACTTCTCTATTCTGGATTTCTTGTGAAGCTTTGCATAAGCTAAACCTTCGTCCCCCCACCCCCACCATGCACGTACTCTACAAACCTTCCCATGGCCCGAACCCCAAGCTGCAAGAGACACCAGACTGAAGATGCTTGAATCTGGATCAGCAAGTCAAGAAGTGCCTTGTGGAAACCAAGAAATGGTTTCGGTTCAGGACCCTACAACAGGACTGAGAGAGTGGAGGAAAGAGGACCAGTATGAAGAGGTGAGAGCTCTTGCCACCTCTCACTCGCAGGCCCCTGTCTCTACCCGCCAGATTCCATAATCACGTACCAACCCCACTCTCCTTTCTACTGAATCCTTGCATTTTGCTAGTCCAAGGTTTGGGCCCTCTGTTTCCACAGATGCTGCCTGACCAGTTGACTTCTTCCAGATGTTTGCATTCCAGCGACTCTACTTCCTCAGGAGTTTGCGGAGGTTTGGTATGACATCGGAAATCCTGGCAAATTTCTACAGATGTGCGGTGGAAAGCGTGCTGACATCACGGTCTGGTACGGGCACACCCAATGCTCACGAACCGAATGCTCTCCAAAAGGTAGTGAGGACATCACAGGCAAAACCCTCCCAGCCATCGGAGAGCAGCAGCAATCATCAAGGATTCTCACCACGCTCTGTTCTCGCTGCTGCCATCAGGAAAGAGGTGTCGGGGCCAAAAGACTCGCACCCCCAGGTTCAGGAACAGCGGCTCCCCCGCCACCCACAAACTCAATCAGGGACTCTTTTAAGGACTCGGACTTCTGCATAAGCTAACCCCCCCCCCCCCCCGTGTTGCACAGTCAGTCTGTTTACATTTCTTCATCTGTTTACGTTGAGTAGTTTTCTTTTGCACTTTTAATAAGTGATAATTCTGCCTGGCCCGCAGGAAATAGAATCTCAGGGTTGTATGTCATTGCATGTATGTACCCTGACTATAAATCGGAATACATTTATTTGGTCCTTTTCCCCTCTGATTCTCCCTTCCGCCCGCCACCAGCCTTTTCCCTGGAATAATGTTGCGGGCGCCTGGCTCGCCGTATCATATCTGTCCGTGGGCGGTCTGAGCAATCGTCTCCGTCTTTCTCCCCCCCACCCCCGTGTGCTCTGTATTTATACGAGGGAGCGGTCTCATCCTCTCCAAGTGTGATTGACAGCTGTCTCCCCCTTCGTGGCTTCCACAACGCCTCCAGCGAGAGCGACGTGCTAGGACGGGTTCTCCAACCGGCCGAGTCCCCCCAGGGTTTCTGCGGCGATTCGAGCTCCAGTCGCAGCCTTCTGCTTTCTCGGTTCCAGCACCCTCCCCCAGTTCCTCGAGGTTTTGCATTCTCTTTGAGGCGAATCAAGGCGATAGACGGTAAATCAGTAGAAGAAAGATTCTTCTCGGGCTGTTTCATTTTGACGAGTTCTGATTTGTAGCCTCTTCCCCTCAGAGCGAGCTGGCAGCGGCCTCCAACAGGCAGGGGCAGGATGGACATAAACGTGCTATTTGATTCATAGGAACACATGGGGTAAACTATGACCGATTTGTATTATGACACGACTAAACGTTTTGGTAGGGAGCAAATTATCTAGTTTTAAATCTTTTTCAATTCGCATTTATGCGAAATTCCCCCAAATCTGATATACTGCTGCTAACCCCAGCCCTGCCTGGACTGAACAAGCCCAAGGTAAGCTCACATGGCATTCAGGTCTTGGAGGCACCGCCTGATTCACACTGAGGGATTATGTATCAAGTCAGACTCAACGTGCGAGCTTGGACTGCAAAATTCGGAAAGCTCCCGTGGCGAAGGATGAATCGTGACTTCTTTTCGGGTGTTCTGATTCAGGTGCCATACCCAAGTCTGATGCAGTACCGAGGGAGTGCCGTTGTGTCCGAGGACGTTTTGGAAGGCAGGAAGAGTGATTTTCATGTTCTGCCCAAAGTCTACACTTCTACCCACACAGTGGGACGATCACATTCCAGTCTCCGGGAACTTTCCCTGTGAAAATAGCTTGCCCGTTCACCACAAAGGCGATTGCGATTAATGGCCAGCAAAATCTCCCCTTCCCCCTATCCCGAGGATGCTAAGCACAGGTCTTTTTTAGTCAGGAGGGTCAATCGTTGCCATCGGATTCGACATTCATCTGTTTGCGCGGGGTCGCGATGATCTCGGCTCCTCACCCGAGGGCACGTGTGCAAAGTGAAGGGAGGATCGTTTCGGGGGTAAGTGGTTTTCTTTAAAGCTAGAGAGTTGTGGGTGCCTTGCCAGGGGTGGAGGCCGGAGCATTAGAGGCATTTAAGAGAGACATGGGTGGAAGTAGGATAGAGTGGAAAAGATTTAGTAATTTTTAAAATATAGGAATATATGGGTCGGCACCACATCGAGGGCCGAAGGGCCTCTACGCCCGACTGTCGGGTCTTCTTCAGGGAATGTCCTTGGCGCGGGAACCAGGCAGGGAAGAATCCCAGAGCTGGATTCGTTCCGTGCTGACACTTCCTTTCGGAAAGCACTGCTTCATTGGAATCTGTTCCCGAGGGTCGCACAGGGTGCATTGGAATCTGCTCCCGAGGGTCGCACAGGGTGAACCCTAATACGTCTGCACCCCCACCGTTTGCCCTCTTTTCTGACTTGCCAGCACTGGGAGTGCAGCGGATGAAGGCTATCAGCTGGTACAGTTCCCCACACTGGTTCAATCGACTTTCGACTGAAAGGAACAACGCGTTTTAAATTCACGAGGATATTTGGACGAACTGAACGATACCTATTTTCCCCTCTCCAGCCCCACTGCAAAACTGTCCTGGACCAATTTTTTTCCTTTCCACACTCAGCTTCCTAAGCACAGAGCCCCTATGTCGCAGGATGTCAGACTAAGGGATTGATTAAGGTGTGGGTGGAAAGAAAAAAGGTTGGGAACTCGTCTCCAGCGTCCACTCGTGGGCGACCCTTGGCGCACAATCTTTTTCAGGGTTGACCTCGAGCCTTAGCCCCCTTCAAGCCTCCGCGTTTCGTTTCAATTCATCCACTTCCTCAATGTCATCGAGAGTGCCTGCCTCGTACTCACTTTGCTTTCCTGGCACCGCGGGCGCCAACACCGCGGAGGACAGTGGCTCGGGAGCCAAAGTATCCAAGTTACTGTCGTTAAAGCAGATACATTCTCGCATTCCACTTCTGATCTGGGATCCACGTCACTTTGGCCACGGAGCATTGGATTTGAGTCTCAGCAAGAATGGCCCAGGATCAGACATGCCACGCATCCGATGAACTAATCGCCAAGGCCTCAGGGAACTGAGCGTCACGGACTATCAATTAAACCAGTTTCTCTCCCTGAATTGGATCGCTTTGTGCTCCTAATTAACAGTCTCGATAAAGGGCCCTGATCCAAAAGATTGCTGAAGAAACAGTGCACTTTATGTGGCAAAAACAAAGGTTTCGGGCTTCAGGGTAGAAGCAAAATGTTGGCAGGCGCCCGAACAAAACGCTGACTGTCCATTTCTCTACTGCCTGCCTCGCCTTGTTCAAGATTCCAGCCATTTGCAGATGTTTTTAAAAAATCTCCAGTCTTCCGAATTAATAGGGATTCGGACCGAGCTTTAAAACGACCGTGTTGGGGCCCCCTTAACGTGAGATGTCAAACCCCACAGATGTGAAATTGAAAGAAAATGAATATCACAAAAGAATTTGTTAAAATAGCCCCAGCGGTCGCTAGAAAATGTGTGGCAGTAACTTGGAAATCAGATGTGAATCTGGGAACGGCCCGACTGACTGAGTTGGACACCACTTGAAAACAATGACATTTAATTTCTAAAACAAATAGGAAACCTTGGAACAAATTTGGGAATCGTATTTGGGAAAATTGAGTTGTAATCGTCCAACCTGAGCCTTCCGACTTCTAAAATCAAGACATTTTAGATTTTATTTGATAGTTTTTATAAATACTATCCAGATGTTTTCTTTCATCTGTTTTTCTTGATGGGAAGAGGGGGAGTTTGAAACAAAATCACCATGTATCGATTTTCATTTATGTATAAGTTTTAATGCATATGTGAAATTAAATTTTCAAAAAAAGGAGAAAAGATGTCAACCCCCTCCCCCCCCCGGTGAAACATGATCCAGATTGAAGCGGGGCGGCGACGATCGGACAAGAACATTCCAAATTTAATTTCACATATGCATTAAAACTTATACATAAATGAAAATCGATACATCGTGATTTTTTGTTTAAAATTTCCCCTCTTCCCGACAACCCAATAGAAAAGAAAAACAGATGAAAGAAAACATCTGGATAGTACTCCGAAAAACTTATTAAAACGATTAAATTAAATCTAAAATGTCTTGAACAAACAAAACGCCGGAAGAACTCTGGGGCGAGCAGCATCTGTGGAGGCAAAAAGCTGGGTCAGTCGCACTGCCGCCTTCTTTCCCTCTTCAGGCAGTATCTTGTCATTGATGGGTGCTTCTCAAGATTCAGTACAGGGTCCCGAGCCGCCACGTTGACTGAGCACGTCTATCCTCCAGCTTCTCAAGATTGCAACGCCTGCCGTTCTCGTTCCCCACTTCCAGCACACGTGGATTGCAAAGTACGAAGGCGCTAGGACCCAGAGGAGACGGATTTCCCCTCTCGCCAGCTGACTGTTCCGCGACAAACTCTCCAACTTGCCTTGGACGAGGAGGGCACGGCTGGAGTCTTCCCACTGCCGAGGGGCCGAGGGGAGGTCCCGTCCACCAGAGTGGTGACAATGGTGCAAATGGACTCGAGTCCAACGAGGCACCTGACGGGAATGTATAGCTATGAAACCAAGGGTGGCAGACTCTGAACGGTTTAAAATAACTTAATTGTGGATAAAATGTATTTTAATGGGGAAGAAATGCCATCATAAATTGGGAAACCGTTTATGGGAGTGTGCAAAGTCATTCTTCCCTGAAACGCACAAACTGTTTCCAACATAAGCAGCAGGCAGTGTCCACCCGTGATGGTTCAGGAACGTCGCGCTCCGAGGCACCGAGCGGTAACCGGCCAGTCCGGTGACATCCCCTTGCCTCTGGACACTTCGAACCCGCGCCATCCTGCCAACACGGCTTCAGCACCCGTCTCTCCAATCCTCCACAGCCGATGGGCAACATTAAACAGGCCGCCGGCGCTGCCATTGTACTTTCCGCAAAGATGCTGGAGAAACCCAGCCAGTTCGTGGTGTCGGAGAGATACATAACCACAAAAATAAGCTGGAAGCATTAACTCTCCATTTCCCCCCCACAGATGCTGCCTGAGGTTCCTCCAGTCTGGCCCACAATCCCTTCAACTCTTTCCTACCAGAGAACCAAAGTGTCTTTTAAAATGTTGCCTGAAGCCCTTGACCAACTCACCTTTGGAAACACGTACTTGTTGACTGCATCACAGCGTGGGCTGGGAAGCGCTCTGCTCGAAATCAGAAGGTGCCGAATGACCTCTTCCCTTCCATGGACTACATCGGCATTTCCCGCTGCCACAGCCCACGGACTGAAGGACATACACCCCCCAGCCCCCGCTCTGATACACCCTCCTCCCGAGGGGTGGTGTAAGCAAGCATGGGGGTGGGGGGCTTAAGGATAGTTTCATCAGGCTCTCCCCCCCCCCCCCCCAACCACTGTATTGCCGTTGCTTGGTGCTGATTGATAGATCTTTTCAATACAACCTTAAACTCTGTAAATTGTGCTTTTTACGCAGTGCGAGTTCAAGACTTGCTGCAGAACTCTTCTCACCGTACTACAGTCATTACATTATTACGGTCAAATAGTTAAAGTAAATGGAAGTCTACCACCCCCACCCCATTGCAGAGATCCAGGAGGGTCAGAGCCAGCTCCACCAGGCTGAGCAACAGCCTCTTCCCACGGGCAGTGAGACCCTGAACGACCAAAGGAGTTGCTTACACGGACCATCCGAGACCCTCATGTTCATCAAGCACATCTATTTATTTGTAGAGATAAAATACTTGTCCTGCATATGCATCTTTTGTCTGTACCTGTGTTATGTCTGGTTGTGTGTCTGCATGTTTTGCACCGAGGACCGGAGATTGGTTTCATTCGGTGGAAGGATGCTGGATAAAAACTGAAAGCAGCTGAGAGAGAAATATTTATGGAGCTGAATTCATAAAACTACAAAATGTTGGATTGTAAACATGTAACTGCCACTATTTATAAGCACTTAACACAGATCTGAATTATTTAAAATATATGGTTGTTCCAAAATTCTGCCCAGAGGCACAAGTTGCATGTGTGGAAGGTCAACAGAGAATGACAGGTGTCCTGTATTCCCACACATTCCTGTCTCCAGTTATACCATCAGTAAATTGCCAACAAGGTACCCAACTGTAAGGAAGTTGAGCCAAGCAGAGAATGACACGTGTCCTGCATTCCCACACATTCCTGTCTCCAGTTATACCATCAGTAAATTGCCAACAAGGTACCCAACTGTAAGGAAGTTGAGCCAAGCAGAGAATGACACGTGTCCTGCATTCCCACACATTCCTGTCTCCAGTTATACCATCAGTAAATTGCCAACAAGGTACCCAACTGTAAGGAAGTTGAGCCAAGCAGAGAATGACACGTGTCCTGCATTCCCACACATTCCTGTCTCCAGTTATACCATCAGTAAATTGCCAACAAGGTACCCAACTGTAAGGAAGTTGAGCCAAGCAGAGAATGACACGTGTCCTGCATTCCCACACATTCCTGTCTCCAGTTATACCATCAGGAAATTGCAAACAAGGTAACTAACTGTAAGGAAGTTGAGCCAAGCAGAGAATGACACGTGTCCTGAATTCCCACACATTCCTGTCTCCAGTTATACCATCAGTAAATTGCCAACAAGGTACCCAACTGTAAGGAAGTTGAGCCAAGCAGAGAATGACACGTGTCCTGCACTCCCACATATTCCTGTCTCCAGTTATACCATCAGTAAATTGCCAACAAGGTACCCAACTGTAAGAAAGTTGAGCCAAGCAGAGAATGACACGTGTCCTGCATTCCCACACATTCCTGTCTCCAGTTATACCATCAGGAAATTGCAAACAAGGTACCTAACTGTAAGGAAGTTGAGCCAAGCAGAGAATGACACGTGTCCTGAATTCCCACACATTCCTGTCTCCAGTTATTCCATCAGTAAATTGCCAACAAGGTACCCAACTGTAAGGAAGTTGAGCCAAGCAGAGAATGACAGGTGTCCTGCACTCCCACATATTCCTGTCTCCAGTTATACCATCAGTAAATTGCAAACAAGGTACCCAAATGTAAGGAAGTTGAGCAAAGCATGAATCCTATCATTCAACATGCCAGTAGTTAATCTTTCCTTTCATGGAGTGTTCAGTCATTACATCTGCAATTTCTCTTTGAAATGAACTAATTAGTTCTCACTCCCTGCACTTTTCCCACAACTATGAAAAACAATTCCCCTTCTCGAATTCCGATGAAATGTCTTCAACCTGAAATGCATTATTTCTCTTAACATAGATGCTGCCTGACTGGCTGAGATTTTTCCAGCATTATCTGTTTTTATTTGACCTCTTTTATCAAATTTCATTACATCTGCTTCCAACGTGCAGATCACAACTATTTACTGCATAAAACAAAACTTATCCATCTCTGATTCTCCATAGTCCCTCCTGCCATGTTTTTTTGTTTTTTCCTTCTTTGCACTTCCTTGAGAAAGAGAAGCAGGTGAAGGGGACCGCCATTCAATAATATCACTTGCCACTTGTCGCGTTGGGAAGAATATCAGGTTTGGTGGGTTCACAGAGAGACGAGTCTGCATACAAGTGTTACAATCACACGTAACTAATTAACACACGGGAGACAACCAGGGGAGATTACAACATTATGGAATAATTTAATAAAATTATGATAAAATATACTTGAAAGGGTAAGATTGTGAGGTTTAGTTATTAGGTCACATTTCACAAGCGTCTCATTTGCCATGCAAGAGCTGTGCAACAGTAGACTCCATGTCCGCGGTTGGCTTTGCAAAGACAATGGGAAGGGCTTGTGAGAGTTTCACGTAGGTTTGAACAGGGTCCAGGTTCAAGAACCGAGAAGTCTTTTGCTGCTAGACTGGTGCCAGAGTTTGAAATTTCTGGTTGAAGTTTGCTTGCCCTAAGAGGGGCCACGTGGCTTTTGAGTCCTTTGGGCTTGTAACAACTATTTCACATGATAGAGGTATACAAGCTATTAAGGAGAATAGATAGAGTGGACAGCCAGCGTCTCTTTCCCAGGGCACCACTGCTCAATACAAGAGGGCATGGCTTTAATGGGTGGGAAGTTCAAGGGAGCTATTAGAGGAAGGTTTTTTTAATCCAGAGAGTGGTGGGTGGAATGAACTACCTGGGGCAGTGGTGGAGGCAGAGACTATTAGACAAGCATAAGGAGGAATTTAACGTGCAGGGTTATATGGGAGGCAGGGTGTAAATGTTGGCACAACATTGTGGGTCAAAGGGCCTGTTCTATGTTAAGGAATGATATAGACATTCACCTCGGACCTAGGTTGGACTCTGACAATAGTGAACTCGTACTCACCAAGCTCACATACTGCACACAGGGACTCTTGCACACACTTGGCTCCCTGTACCAATGGGGTGCAGCTCTCTGCAAGTTTCGATCTATTGCAATACTACGGCTCAGCTTAAGTGTAGTGTACACCTTACCAGTGACACTTCCATCAATGTTTACAGTGGTGACCTGGCCTGAAGCGATGTCCAGAGTTTGGACCACGAGGCACAGAGAGAGAGAGAGAGAGAGAGAGAGAGAGAGAGAGAGAGAGAGAGAGAGAGAATGTGCTATGTATCGATGTTTTATACAGTTCTGATCTGGATGTCTAGCCAATAATGAACCCGGGGATTTAAATTAGCCAACGGCAAGGTGTGCACTAACAAGAGGCAAGAGCCCAACTTTGACTGGCAGGTGATATGACTTCCAAATAAGTTTTAGACAGGGAGGACATGTGACCACCTGCAATACACACATTCCAGACAGGGAGGGAGGCCACATTTCCTCCACACACACCATGCTCAATATTTGCTCAATGTGCCTTGATTTCTTTGCCTTCTAAAAATCTATTTTCATCTTGAATGCACTGTGTTTAAGCCCCCAGCCCTCTTGGATGGAGTATTCAAGAGAGTCATGATCCTCTGCGTGAAGAAATTTCCCCTCATAGCTTTCACAATAGGTGACCCCTTTTTTCTCTGCTTGACACCTCAGATATGGGTAAAGATTAGCTGTACATCTGTCCCATCAAGACAGATGTATGGGCTTTGCATCCTTCAGTGAACGTTGCTGGACAACTCTGTGATTCTTCTAAACTCAATGGAGTGTAGACCTGGCCTGGTTCAATCCAAATTTATTTCATCTGATTGCACAAATACAACCTGTTCTATAGTCCTCGGTGCAAAACATGCATGCACTCCACCAGACACAACACACATATTGATAAACAACATTGCTTACCATTCTTCATAGGGCAAATCCATCACCCCAGGACTCAATTTGATGCATCTTTGCCGCATTCCCTCAGTATCCTCTTTAGATAGAGAGCAAGACCAACACACACATTGCAAGGGTGGACCCATTTGAATTCACATTCTTGAAGCAATAACTATCTGCTTTTGTACTCAAATCCTCTTGTTTTAAAGGTTATCATTATACTTGCCTTCCTAATTGTTTGCTGTACCCACCCTTGAATTGTGCAAAGGACATCAAGATCCCTCCGAACAGCGATCTTTAAAAGTTTTTAAAGTACAACAAACTTTTATTAAGAAAGACCAAGGCGTAACTGCAGGACACATGCTTTCAAAATAGTTGGAAATGAAGAGAAGTACATTTCATTGGAGAGGAGGATTCAGCTTGATAATAACAGTCCAGGTTCATTCCAATCATTACCATTGCTTCTTCAGTGTCCCTCTGCAAGGGGGATGACTTGTTTCCATTCTAGTTTTGGAGGTTCTGAGGCAATTAATGAGAACAATATGGGGGCCACAGATCTTCCACAGATGGGGCAGGACAATTAATAGTTTGCTCAGTTGTCTTCCTCTTTTGCCACTTAACCGGGCTTCGTGTGTCCTCCTGATGCATGATCTTGAGGTTCACACCACCGCCACCCCAAAGTTCCATCTCCATTTTAAGTGGTCATTGTTCAAAGATCCCTAAAATTCAACAAAGTTTTGAACACATTCTTGAATTCTATTTTTTTTGTCCACCAGCTTAATCTTCTCCCTTGATTGAGTTCAGGAAGGTCTCTTTCTTTTGGGAGTTTGTCATCGGACATGTAAGCACGCCCTGCCCAATCTAGTTGAACATAGTAAATGGGGCTTGAATGCAGAGAACACTGGCCTGGGAGGTGATCTGATATTGATGATGACCTTTTGGTCAATGTGGAGCACCATTCTCCAGTGTCTTGAGTTGCTTGTTGTAGATCATCGAGGTCTTAGAATTATAAATGAGGGCAAGGGTCACTGGTTCCTGGCAGGCCACAGGTTCTGTGCTAGATCAGAGAACTTGGTGCAAACTGAAGGATCGGGGAACATTGAATAATGGTGACTACAGTATTCATCCACCAGTCTGTTGGTCATAGCTACATTTCATAAGTTCTGACCAAGAAATATTAATGAGAATTGCCAGAGTGTCATTTCCATACCAATGACTTACATATATACTTCAGGGTATGAATCTATCAGTTTTCTAGTTCGGCACTCAGGCGACTCTAGTTCCACACAAGAGGGTTGACAATTTAATGCCTTCTAAAATGGTCTCAGTTCATTATCTCATGGATACTAGGGTAATCCTACTAAACAGTATTTTATTCATTACCATTTTGGGATAAATGCATATGTAGATTAAAACAAACATATCACTATTCATGTTGGTACAGATGAAAATAAATAATTTTATTGTGTCAGTGTATCTGAGCCACCAACTTAACTTCTAATAAATTAAATTAATTAATTCAATCCCAAGGGAACTGCTGTATTATTCTAACAACCAAAAACAAAACAGATAATTCTCTATGCACATATGCTAGAAATGCTCACTTATAAATTGTCAAAAACTCATTACAATTAAGATCTTATATACATCAGGTACTATATACAGTTTGTGCAAATCATACAAGAATGTTGTAGAACATAAATATCAGTGAGTGAGTTTGAAGACTATTTTGAATCATTCCCCTTTCTCCCCCCCCCCCCGGCCCCCCCACCCCCACCCCCCCTCCCCCACCCCAACTCCCTTTAGGAAATTGGCTCTTTCTGCAGAAAGAATTTCCGGGCATCGTCCCACATCTCATGGGGAAATCTGTTAGAAAATTCAAGGTAGTCTTGACCTCCAGGAACTCCCACTGAAATGAGAGGACAGCATTACATTGTTAAAGTCAATGCTGCCGTAATTTGGCATGAGTCGACAATAAATCTATGATACTCACCTCCTTGGTGAGAAGGAGGCTTCGTGTCAGCTTGACTTGAATTCTGTGCAAAATCCTAATGGAAGAAAAACCCCGCACATTATTTGTTTATTTCATCCACTTTGTAATTTTAAGTTTTTTTTCCCCCACTGGTTTCATTCTTCTTTTACCATTCTGTCAATTTTTGATATCCCAGACCACACAAGAAAACAGCAATTAATGAAATCGCATTGAATACGACAGAGCGCAGAGCAACAAGACAGAATTTCGGAACTTCCTTCAAGGATATTGAGGTTAGGAATCTACATAGTACCAGTGGAATTCATTTTTCAAAATCCCAATCTCCTTATGAAAGTTAACATGTCCATCCAGATCAATGCACTGATTAACAATATAGTAAGTTGTATAGGGGAAATAAAGAGTTAAAAAAAATCAAAATGATACAGGTAATGTATAAAGTAACCAGGGCAGAGGGGCTTGTGTTAGATATGTGTTTGGTAATAAAGCCAATAAATACATCAGTTAGCTGACTATCAGACTGGAGAATGCAAGTTCTTGGAGAACTACACGATCTGAAAGTGGCAAATGAAAGTTGCACGGTTATTTAAAAAAAAATAACTTTCTCTGCTTAATTTATTTAAATAAATTAATATACAAAACAGACTAAATGGATAATAACCAAGTTAAAGTCTTTATATCTTCGTTTCCATGCGTTTCTCAGTACCTCATCTGGTCTTCCTTTTGATATAAATGGAAATAGAGAAGAAACTCAAAGTGACTGACATGGTTAGAGACAAGAACATTTGTTCAAGACAACACATAGAGGTGGTTTTAGTATAACCCAGAGTATTAAAGGGCTAACAAGGTGTTGTTTCAAGGCGGTTCGGTTAGTGCAACACCGTTACAGCGCCAGTGACTGGGATTCAAATTCTCTTTAGGGAGTTTGTATATTCTCCCCGTGTCTGTGTGGTTTCCTCCGGGTGCTCCAGATTCCTCCCACCCTTTCAAGCGTACTGGAGCTTCTAGGTGAATTGGATGTAATTGGTGGCACGGGCTTGTGGGATGAAAGGGCCTGTTACCATGCTGTATGCCTAAATTAAAATTAAAGCACTCACACCACAGGAGCAAAGTGCACCAAGACTGAATCAAATCTGAAAGGATTTCAGGAAAATGGCTGGATTTCAAAGGTATGATCAAAGTTGACTTATAAAAGAAAAATTATCTCAGATTTCTCTGTCTCGCCTTCAACATTTCCAGATGCCAGTGAGGAACTTGCACCCTCTCCCTGACTTGGTGACCTTGCTCCTGTTAACCACACCACAGCACAAATTGGATGGTCTGTGTTCATCGCTATGCAAAGAACTTCACGAAGTATTTCAATTTTTATACATCAAGTTCTGTCAAAACACCAATGCAATAGAAGGAGTTAATTCTCTTGATGACGCAGCAAGATAAACATGGTCAATGGCATGGAAGAGAGCCCAGGTTGCTCTTGAAACAGTGTAACAGGAAATTTTCCTTCCACCCAACAGAAGATGGGATAAAAATTCAACATTTCATTCTAAAAAAAACTGCTCCCTTGATAGAGCTGCATTCTCTCAGAAATACAATGGAATGTCATTTTGGATTAAAGGCTCAAGTAATGAACACAGAAAACGTTGATGCTTAGCAGACCAAATCTTCAGCTGTGAAGATAAAAGCAGTACGATGAAAGATCTACAAGACCATAAGATAGAGCAGCAGAAATAGGCCATTCAGCCCATTGAGTCTGCTCCACCCATTCCAATCAATGAGCTGATCCATTTTCCCATCGAGGATTGAGGCCCCACTGCCCGGCCTTCTCCTCATAACCTTTGATGTCCTGGCTAATCAAGAACCTATCCATCTTCACCCAATGACATGGCCTCCACAATTTATAAGTGGTAAATGCTCTTTTATCTCCACAGATGCTGCCCTATCATATTTAGTATTTACACTATATTTATATTTTATTTTTCCAGTAGCCACAGTATTTAGAAATTAATTTCTCAAATATCAGTAGTGGGATTTGAACCTACAATCCTCTGAATGGCTGTATTGAGGATTGTAGAGGATCATGTGCCCCCCCCCCCTTCCATCTACAACCTGATGGGAATGTGGATTGTAGAGGGTCATGTGACCCCCCTCTAACAGGAACGTGGATTGTGGAGAGTCTTGTGACCTCTTCATCTGGAACCTAGTCGGACGGCACCTCACCTGCCAACCAAGGTCAAGGCTTGCCCACAGGAGAGCGTATACCTGGTCATTGGCTCCTTTCATTGCTTCATCAATACCTGGGTTGGACTCTCCAGCTGATGGCACTACAAAGCCCATCACGTGTGAGCCATCTGCCTCTTTTTCTTCTGGGATAAACCCGAGCTCCACTCCAGGTTGCGAACTGCAGGCAACGCTAGAGAGCCGTTGGTAAGGTGTACGCAGACAAAGGGTTGGGAGCTATAGTACCGCGTGTCTAGGAATCACTGTCCCTAGTTTAGTTTAGTTAAGAACCACACCTGCTAGAGATATGAAAGGGTGGCTGTATTGTACGTTGTGACTTGATTTCTATCTACGTGTGCGTAAGTGTGTCTTTTACCCCTGTTGTGCGTGAAAATATAAAACTACTGTTCAACCAGCCCACATTCAGATTAATTGCCCTTGGGACCCGTCGAACCGGTTTTACACGACTTTGGGCCACAGGACTTTGAAGCAGACACCAGTCCTAAAGCAGGACATAGTGTCGTATTACCCACATTTACCTGGATAAAGGTAGCCAGTAGAATGCAGCTCATCTCCTGTTCTAGGATGACTTTGTTCTGTGGGTTGTTGTAACAAGCTGTGATCAGTGTTGGGAATAGGATTTTGATTAAACGCTGGTCACTGAAGTATTGAAAAGGCAGCTGGCAGAGCTTCTGAAGAACTGTAGGATGGCGTCCTGACTGCACTGTTACCTGAAAGAAAGGTGTTGATAAAATAATTTAGCAAAAAAAATCAGGGAGAGAATTTATAATATACAGCTATCTTACAAATCGTCTGTGTAATTTTCCAGTCCATGTTATGTTTTTGAGACACTCTTTTACCAACTTTCCTCATTGAATAGATCTATTATGTGCACATCGCATTGTAATTCTGCTTCTCCAAGGCTCCAGTTTAGGGGAGAACGGGGGGGGGGGGGGAATTAAAAAAAAACAGAGAGTTGCGGGTGCCTGGAAGGCCTTGCCGGGAGTAGTGGTGGAGGCTGAAACATTAGGGGCATTCAAGCTACACTTAGGCAGGGTCACGAATGAAAGAAAAATAGAGGGTTAAGAGATAGGGAGGGCTTAGTTTTGTTTTTGTTAGGAATATATAGGCCGGCACAACATCGAGGGCCGAAGGGCCTGTACTGTACTGCTGTAGCGTTCTATGAGTGGCATTACCATAATGCTTGCTTCTCACCTTGCCAGCCCCCTTAGCTCAAGTGAGACAGAACATTTTCTGCTCAATCATTTCTCATGTTGCAGTCGGCCTCACAAATGTGACAAGATCTAAATGGCAAGCTTGGAAATGCTACTATCTGGGTATCCCGGCAGGTAATTTGAAAAACTGCTATCATTTATTGCGGAGACACCTGAATATCAAGGGAAGAAGGTACACTTCGGTATTAAACAGACCATGCACAACAGTCTCAGCATCCTGCGTAACCACAGAACAAGTCAAATTTTTTATCATCTGATTGGACAAGTAGAACCTGACGAAACAGTGTTCTCTGGCCCTCAGTGCAAGTCACAGAAACACAACCAGACATAAAACAGTAACTATTAAAAAAATAAAAATCAAATCAAATATTCAAAATGGAAGTGATGAATAAAAAGTAAAAAGTAAAAAGTAAAAAAAGTAAACTAAGTAAAAAAAATAAACTAATTTCAATTCATGAGTTTTCATAACTCTTTATAGGCAATTTGTCCACCTGCATATTTCTGTATTTGGATCAGATTTTCATCTTTTCCTATTACCTTCTCCTCGACTCATGAGCTGCCTGACAGCATTTAGTGCGCTGCCCGTTACATGAAAACCCTTTGCGTTACTGCATTCCAAAAATGGACAAGAGAGATTAGTAAACCACACTATTACAAGTGGGTGTGTCATTACCTTGAACTGTTTAGAATTGTGTCAAAAGGCAGCAAAATGGGATACGAGACAACCCAGATGCCAGAGCAGGGAAGTGGTTACCTCCAAATGACCGCATCAATGGAAACGGGTCGAAGGTCATGCATGACATGGCAGAGGAAACAGCTCTGGAATGTCCCATTCTGCAGTACAATAATAACCTTTAAGAAGCCCTGGGCTATGAAAGCATTTGTGGCAACCGTTCCATAAACTGTTGCAAGAGTTTCAATTCCCCATTCTTAATTCAATAAATTGTTAGCTGCTAGCCAGCAGAATTGAATTCCTGGTTAAGGTCTAGAAAATATCAAGTTTTCTGATTTTTACCTTTGTTCTATGACATAATTGGAAATTCACCTGTCAGGGGGGAACAAATTGGACAGATGCGATGCTTTGCCTAGTCAAATAGGAGGCATTTATTTTCTCAGTAAAAACACAATACAGGTGGAACAGAGTGCTTTATATCGCACAGTAAAGATCCATAACTAACATTTTGGGCATCAATGTCCTTGACACCTCAAGCCCGAAACGTTGGTTAGGGGTCTTTACTGTGCGATATAAAGGACGCTGGACCTGCTAAGTTTCTTGGGCATTGTTTTCACTTTGACCACTGTGTCTGCAGACTTTCATGTTTTACATTTGTTTTCTAGACTCATACATAAAGATTAGCTATTAGCTAAATTACTAGAGTCCTGGAAATTAACCCCACAAGAGTTCTGATGAAGGATCTTCAACCTTTTGTTAATGATTAATTGTGTTGCTTTTCCCAGTGATTCTGCCTTACCTCATGAGTATTTCCGATATTTGCAGATTTTACCCCACCCAGCAAGAATCTGAACTTTCCAAATCAACGGGGAGAAAACTGAACAAAATTCAAATGCATTAATTGCTTTTCCAAGTCCAGACACAAGGTTCCCTTTTGGGAAAACTCCCAATATTGTTAATGCTCGACATCATGAACCTACCACAGGAGCCACGTTAAACTGACCAGTCACTAAAAGCATCACTTCTTCTTTACCCAACGGCACAAAACTTCCGCGATTTTGTTTGGGAGCCTTCCCACATAATTTTGATCAGACCTTGATAAAGGGCTCAAGTCTGAAACATTGGTTATGAATCTTTACTAAATAAAGTACGCTATTTGACCGGCTGAGTTTTCCCCAGTGTCATTGATAGGATTCTCAATCCAATGTAAAAATACAATTCATTATTATGCAATTCAGATTTAAATATCATGCAATTCAGACATTTCATTCCAATTTCCAGACAAAAATGATGAAATTAAGTGATATCTCGAGTCAAGTATATTTGGTGATTCCCAGCTGAGATAACACGTTTCTGCTGTTCATTGCTTCAGTCCACCTTTTCTTTTAATGCCTGTCAGATCGACAAAGTTTTCTGATGCGAAGACTGAAATTTCACTTTAAAATCGGAATTGCAGGAAATAACTTTGGGAAATAGGATTCTGAGAAGGGTGCTTTGGGAAACTGAACACAAGAGATGGTGATGGTAAATCCATGCAAGACGTCAGTAAGGTAGCAAGCAGCTGGGATACTGAGTAGCTCATGCACAGTCTATACAGTTTTGTAAGATCTATGGAACTGGTTAAATGATTCCACGATGAAGCCCATCCTTGGATTATTTCATATACATTTCAGACTTTGAGAAAAATGACCTTCCTCCCCCAACTTTTTAGCAGTCAAGTTGAACAGCCGTGGACTCCAAAGGAACAGCGGTACCCAATTAAACTCCTGGTCCAAATGTACCACCAGTTTTCTGCCTGAGGAATACTGAGAGCAGCTCAGTATTCCCGGAGACTTTTACAGAAGACCATGTGAAAAGGCATGCAGCGTTAGAAAGTTGGTGGTGTTGAGAAGGATGGGGGGTGGTGCTGGGAAGGGGGAAGGGGAAGAAGACTGAAAATCACTTCAAAAAAATTCCACTGATGTCGCCATTCGTTTTTCTTATCACTTCTCTCATCAGCTCAGCAGAGTCAAGAGTAAGACTGTTTAGACTAATGGGACTTGTCATAAAGCAGGCCAAGTTTACAGAGGGACTTGCACACATTAAGGAATGAAACACTACCACTAATGGAACCTCGCTGTGCCCACATCCTGTTAGTTCCACAGAACCTTTTCAATCAAGTCATTAAATTCAACTAACTGATATTAAAATCAAATCACTCCCAGGTTAGGCTGATTACTGATGAACAACAAGGAAACATAAATTGCCCAGGAATAGTGTTTCTTCAGCCTGGGAGGTAGGCAGGGCTAGGCCTCAAGGAGCAGTAAAACTGCAGCTCAGGATTGTAAATTGTGGATTGGCAAAACACAAGCTTTCAGGGCATATGCACTCACATTGACTACCACCCAAATTAAAGCCAGAGGTGCTGCTGCAGGAGACAAAGGAGCCCGTGACAACATAAATTTCAGGGCTTTACAAGATTTCTTTCAAAGGATTTTTCACAGCTGCTGCAGAATATACAGGCCCACTGATCATGTACTTGAGTTGTAAGAATGCAAGTAAACAAATCCAAGTTTTAGGCACGAGAGTGAGAGAGACCTGCTGCCAAAGGTTGTAAAATATTGTGAGCAACAAATATGTGACACACGACTTAACACTGCACGCTGTGCGAGAAACCGGAAGATCAAGCAAGCAGTGATTTACAGTGAGAGATGAAAGGAAAGAGTACTGGAAAATTTAAAAGAAATATAAATCCAAAGTACAGAAGATACCAGAGAAACGAATCAGGCAAGATTAGTGCTCTACTTGTACCCAAATGACATTTTTTCATACCTTGATCAATCCTGAAACATTGGTTCATTATTTTTATCTTTGCTATGTAAAGAACACTGTTTGACCTGCTGAGTTTCTCCAGCAATGTGCTCTTACTGTGAAATGAACATAGTTTTTTTATTGGAGAAACGCAAGAACTGCAAATCATTGAACAATGGAAAACCTGGAGGGGATCAGCGGGTCTGAGAGCATCCATTGAGAGAAATGGTCCAGTCAACGCTTTGGGTTGGGACCTTTTGCTGAGACAGTGTTTACTGGGTTGAGATAGGTTCTGGTGGCATAGCAACATCCCATCTTCATGTTTGGAGGAAATAAAAACACTCGGAATGTGGACCATGATTGTTGGAAAGAATAACATTTTAGCTTGAGCCCTTTTTCAGAAATGGTTCAAGGACAGACTGTTTTCAAGTGTTCAATTTTTCTGAAATGTATTCTCATCACTTTACACCATTTCTTCTGTGGACATAGACATAAAAGATCCCAGGAGACTATCTTGAAGAAGAAGAGAGTTGTCCTTCCCAGTGCACGGGACTATATTTATCCCTCAACCAACATGACGAGAACAGATTATCTGGAAGTTATTAAATGCCATTTACAGGGACTAGCTGTGCACAAATTGGCTGCTCTGCTTCCTACATTGCAGCAGTGAATGCATTTCCAAAGTACTTAATTGTCTATAAAAGGCTTTGGGACATCCTTAGGTCATGACAGATAGTCTATAGTGCAAGGTTTTTTATAAAATCAGTAAATATTGGGGAAAAAGAAAGAAAATAAAATGAATAAAACATTCTGCTAAATTAAGTGACACACTGCAAAGATTAACAATGAGTAACTATTTTTCAGTAACTACTGAATCGGTTCAACATTTTCACTGACCGATGTGAAAATGCGCCAGAAAATAATGAAACATGGAGTATCTTACAACTTCACCGTTCAATAGACATTAACAGTTACTAGCCAACAAATGGTCTTGGTTTTAAAATAAAATGTGCTCCTTTCACTTGAGATCAGTACTGATTTTCTGAAAATGTATTTGGGTACAAGTAAAGCAGATGTTATATGGTTTGAGCACACAAAAGGAGCTAACATTGTTATCAGGCGGCAACTTTCACCTTGCAGCACCCTTTTCTCTGACCGACTTCAGTGGCTACAGTATTTAGAGAGTTTCGTTAAATTTCTGGTCCCCATTGACGCCAGGATATCGCTAATGTGGGATGATTTTGCCATTTCCAGCTGGGCATTTGGCATGGATAGCAGAGTTATCTGACAAATTACGAAGTGAACAGAACAATCCGCAGGGAATATCCAAGTTTCTGACCTTGTTGAAGGAAAGGTCACTGAGGAAGCAAGTAAAAGTTGTTCTGGGACACTGTCCTGTGGCAATGTCTGGGGTTGAGATCATGGGTTTTCCAAGCTTTGCCTCAGTATGAAGTACAATTCCAGCCAAGTAGAGAGGTTTCCTCTGGTTCTCATAGACTTCAACTTTATGAGAGTTCTTCGATGTCACGCTCCTCACCCCCACTTCACTTGGACTTAGCATGGCATCACAGGATGTTTTACTGCATCAGAGAAAGAATATAAAGGCACACCTGGTATTCTGGGCTGAGATCCTGGTTCTGGGTTCTCCCGCCATTGGGAATGTTCTGTCTGTCATCTACTCTACTCAGTTCTCTGAGGATTTTATAGGTTTCTAGGAGACTCTCAGTCTTCTAAGATCCCATGAATATAGGTCTTTTTTGAAAAAAAAAAATTAAAAGTTTTGGATACATGTAATAATATCCAGGTTTAAAATATATCATTTAATATCAAATCGATTACATGATGATATAAACTGCAAACCCCCCCCCAATATAGGTCTTTTCGATACTATTTCTCTTCATGTCAGTTCTGCTATCAAAGGAATCTGTTTAATAAACCTTAAATACACTACCTTCATGTCAAAGACATCCTATTGGGAGATTAAAATTGGCACATCAACCTCTAGATGGATTCTCAACCCAGGCAAGACATCGGAATTTCTGAACACAAATCGTCTTGTAATCAAGATCAAATACCTTTCACTGTACCAATTACTCTCTGCATCTGAGTACTTGCTTTCTGTGACTGGTGTGCACAGACATTCAGGGTTACACCTCCCTTTCTTCCATTTTATCGCCATTTTGAAAATAATCTATTGTCCTGCTTTTAGAACCAAAGTGGATAACTTCACACTTATAGCTGTTAAAATGCATTAGTTGAGTATTCACCAAATCAGCTGAATCATGTGGAGGCATCTTTAAATCTATCTCTCAGCTCTCAATTCTCTCCTAGTTTGTGGTATTAACTTACAAAGGTTACAGTTAGTTTCCTCATCCAAGTGAACGGATGTAAATTTTGAATAGGTGGGGTCTGAGTACTCCAACATTCTACCTGCCATCTGTATTTCTACTCTCCATTTCCTATCAACTCAGTCTCAATCCGTGCCAGACATTGCCCACAAATCTATAATCTTTACCATAACTTCTTGCATGGAATTTTACAAAAAGCCAAATATACCACATTCTGTGATTCTCCCCATAAAGATTTTTCAAAGATGTTACATTTTCACTGCAAAGATTTGACCTTGTATGAATATTTATGTGGGTTCACATAAAATAATGATGTAAAAATATATATATTTTTACAATTTTATTAATAGATTAAATAAACAAGTTATCACCATTTATGGTTGCAATTTTGTACAAGCCATTGCATTATCTGTGGTTCCACTCATTGGAATTCAGGACAAAGCAAATTTATTTTGGAGCTCCCAAGTTGTAGTAGTTCCCTGCAGTGATTCTCAACCTTTTTCTTTCCACTCACATACCACTTTAAGTCATCCCTATGCCAGAGGTGCTCTGTGATTAGTGGAAAGAAAAAGGTTGAGAATCACTGCAGGGAACTACTACAACTTGGGAGCTCCAAAATAAATGGCATGTACATGCCATGTACATGGTATTAGCAGATAGCTTTTAAGATTTGGCAAGAAAACATTGCACAATTTAAAATCTTTTCAAAGTACCTTAAACAATTCCTTACTAATCACAGAGCATATTTGGCCTAGGGATTACTTAAAGTGGTAGGTGAGTGGAAAGGAAAAGGTTGAGAACCACTGATCGAGAGTTCAGAATGGTTGGTCCAGTGAAGGTAGGTAGCAGCTACAAATTGCCTTTGGAATTCTGTTGAGTTTACTTCAGGGTATTTTTATAGAAAGCAGCTGAGGGCGGCCAAGAACTGCTGCAATTCATCTTCATGCAATTGAGTATTTGGATATTGAGTTAAACTTGCAGGTTTAACAGTTTCAGGTGTGACCTTGGGGAAAAAATCTGTGCAACTTCAAAAAAGTTTTGGACATATTTTATAAGCAACTGACAATCAAAGGTATTTGTTTCCCTCACTTTTCACCTGTGCAGAGAGTATCCACAATTACACCAGCCTATAATCAAGTGGTAAATACACAATGGTGGAGAAACTCAGCAGGTCAAACAGTGTACTTTACGTACCAAAGATAAAGAGACATGCGGTGATACAACCACAGTACTGGGCTGCGTGCCCACAAGCCTACTGCGGGGGACGACTTCTGTACCTGCAGGAAGACCACCTGGCAGGCTCTCAATCACTGACCTGTATATAGACTTGAGCCGGCTGCTCCCGGGCCAATCACACGTGGAGCCATCGAGACTACTACTGGTGGATTAAAGCCTGTCGTAGTCTTTTCTGTCTGCTTGTTGTACCACAGTGCACCACAATAAATAACCAATGTATTGGGCTTGAGCCCTTCAACAGGCATGGACTGTTAGAAAGTGTTCCTGTCCCTTCCCCCCCCACCCCCCCATTATTTTGTGCCTACATTTTGCTCATACTTTAATGAAGGGCTCAAGCCCGAAACATTGGTTACGTTCTTTATCTTTGCTATGTAAATACACAGTACCTAATAGCCTGAATATGCCTGAGATTGTCTGAAGCAGACTCAGGACTGGTCAGTACTTGGAGGGAAGACCACCTAGGAACACCAGGTGCTGTAAGTTTCTGTGAGGGGTCTGGGCAAAGTGGTGACTCTCTGCCTACCTTACGGTAGACAAAAGTTAATGAATTTAACGTCTGTTACATTCTAAATGTAGTATTATGCGACAATAATGGAACCTTTATCTTTACCCTGTTTGCTTGAGCTCCAGCATTGTGTTTTTACTTCAACCACTGTGTCTGCAGACAGACGTTCGTGCTTTACCTCTGTAATCAAGTGGTCCAAGGTATCCAGCTTTTCAGAGGAAGGTGGAACTCGCAGGATTTGTATGCTTGTAATAGAGCATGGGTTGTGACATCAACCAAGAAATGCACCATTGAATATCGAGGTAATCAGCTTTTTGAAACAGTTCAGTGAGAGAACAGTCAGGGGTTCGATTCTTGATCAGCAGTAGCTTGTCTGGAAATGTGACGACTGCCCTTTGATCTCGGAACAATGTGTTGGGCAAGGCTTGGGAGGAATTTCTCACATTTTTAAATTCTGTGATTTTGCTATGGCATTTTAGACAGAAAAGAAACCTCTAATTAAACATTGAAAGTTTCAATGTGGCTTCAATTGATATTTAGAGCTGCGTCAATTACTCAGCCTGGTCCACAACCAGGCACTTTGCAAAGCTCAGACAGCTGGATCGACATTTCTAACGGCAAAGATTACAATGGTGTCTTGATCCACTGGAATGGCACCTGGCACGAGGGCAGATAGTCAGTCTTTTCCCCAGGGTCGGAAAAACTAGAACTATAGGAGATAGGTGTGTGTGGTGTGGTGGGTGGCATTTAAAAGGGATTTGAGTAGCAATTTTTTCCACACAGAGGCTGGTTCCTATATGGAATGAGATGTCAGATGTCAAATAATTTGGACAGGTATATAAATAAAAAAGCATTAGGGGGATATGGCCAAGCATAGTCAAATGGGACTCGTTCAGTTGGCATAGACAAGTGAGGCAGAAGGGCCTGTTTCTGTGCTGTATAACCCCATGACTCAAACAAGAACAGCACACCTTAGTTGACCACAGTGGCATTTAAACGAGGCTAATACTGGGCATGAGGGTCTATTTGCACATTCAAAGATAAAACCGTCTATGTTGCTAGTCATGGTCCCTTTAACTGCTTTAATAACCTCTCTAATGCCAACTCTGATAAATCCAACCAGATCCTGCAACTTTGCCCTCATAAGAACAAGAAATAGGAGCAGGAGTCGGCCATCCGTCCCTGCTCCACCATTTGACTTGCCTTTCCCCTATATCCCTTTAATTCCCTTACGATGTAATAATCTATCCAATCTTGACAAATATATTTACTGAGGTCGTCTCCACTGCTTAAATGGGCAGCGAATTCCAGAGATTCACCTTCCTCTGTTCCTCCTCATCCTAAGTTTACTACCCTGAATCTTGAGGCTCTGTTCCCTAGTTCTGGTCTCTCCCAACTTGCCTCCCTCTATCTTATCTCTGCCTTCCTTTATTTTATATGTTTCAATAAAAGATCCTCTCTCATTCTTCTAAATTCAGCTGAGTACAGCCCTAGGCGACTCAATCGCCCTCGTTCCTTTCTCTTACCATGACCTTTGGGAACCACAAAAAGTAAAATAAGCATGAAGGTCATTTTGGGAAGTGCGTTTCCTCACAGGAAGCTACAGTGGTCATTAAGAAAGCCCCTGAGTGACCATCTTCAATGAAATTGCACCTCCCAATGGCCTCATCATTTTCACAATACCGTTCTTTCATTGTTATTACCGGCCATGTTTTCCTTCGTCAGTTCTCAATCCTCTGGTTACAAAATTCTGGGCTCAGTCATCAAGGTTCTGACAGCTGAATATTTCATCGGGGAAGCCACGCCACTGCATTTCCTGTACAAACCCGCTGTGACATTTAATGTCAATTAGACAACCGTCTGTGGCTGATTTTCAAGAGATCAGTACTAGATCATTTCATGATCCATGATCCAGCACTGAGTTCGTCATAATCAGATTTCTCTGCTTCAATTAAGCGGATCAAAACATCTGATTTTTTTTTGTGCTTTGGGTTGGTGATAGCAGAAAGCAGCTGCTGCTTTTCTGTAACAGCAGTAAGTATCATCTTCATATTTAAATACAATCTCAGCAGTTTCACAGTATGCAAATTGATCAACTACGGCACAAATAACTTGCAAAGAGAGCATTAGATACAGGAATCTTCCATGTACAAGCCATAGTTTCCTTTATTTGCTTTTTTAAAAAAAAAATGTTGGTCAGGAATTTCTGTGCCTTTTTAGGAGATAAAATGGAGGGAAAATAAACATGGATATAAAGTTACATGCAAAAAAGGCTGGTAAGCAGCTGTAAAATACTGTAACAAGGCTAATTAATTGGGTGTGATGGTAACAACTTGGGAGAACAAAATTATCCACTGAGCAGAAGGTGGCAAAAACATTTTTTTTAAATCCAAGAGACAAATGAATGTTGTGCATCAGAGGGATTTATGTGTTCTTGTATATAAATCGCAGAAAGCTACTCTACTGACATAGCAAGCGACGTGGAAGACTAAAGGAATGTTATGGCAAGAGGACTGCATAATATGGGAAGGAGGTGTCGTGGAAGCCAATACATAATTTTTTGGAAAAAAAATCACATTTAGCGAGTTACTGAATCTCCTTACTCAAATGGCCTGTTTCCTCTCCGTAAATGGTTATATGGTTATAAAGAAGATACTTGAGAGAGATTGTCAGGGTAGAATACATTAACTTCAGGATTCTAAACCACTCTAGAAGTGGTCAGCCTACGGGGTGAAATGAGTAGAAAGAAATGTGGAATTTCTCCATCCCAAACCTCAGATTACGCAACTGGAATCTACTCAAGACTGAGATAGAGAAACTTGAACTGAGAGGCAAGTAATTCCCGTAATCTGCCAATATAGGTTTTTATAATATTTTATATCCTGGTAGTATTCAAAATTCCTTTATTGTCATTTGTGTAATATTACACAAAATTTATTGCAGACAAAGATTCACCATCAGCAGAAATTGCTGGCACCCCTTACAGTCACCCAGAGTCACCGAGTATCCACGGATATGCCTCCAACAACTCCAGTCCAAACCATCGGCGACCTGAGCTCCAGATCCAAAATGATAAGGAAGTCTCCAGCACCCTCTTTTATCTCGGTTCCAATACCTGGTACCTCTTCAGCCAGTTTTGTGTCAGTCTCTAGCAGTCCCCAGCCTGGTGCGAGTTGCAAGTTCTTTGACTGCAGTCGCCAGCATCCCACAGCCTGTGTGGTTTCCTCTCCTCGAGTCACCAACAGCCGGTGTGTTCTTCAGCCATGTTCACTGTCCCATGGGTCATCTCCTCTGCTTCTCCTTCTCAAAAGATGGTGCTGATGAACCACTTTCTGGTGCCCTGCGCCAGTCCTCTACTTCCCTGGAGTCTGCAACTACTTGAGGGTGCTGATAAACCAGGGCGGCTGGTCCCAGAACTCGCGGTCATGGGATTTTAATATAAAAAAACGGCTCCTTTAACAGGCCATTTAAAGCCTGTATGAAGCTGTCAGTAGTTGGATTGGGTGGTAGAACCCTGTGGAGGAATGCTATGTTCTCTCTCTCCCCACAGGTCTTTCCTTACACCCTGCAAATGCAGAGAGAGAGATTAGCACTGAATTGACATTCCAAATTTTAAAGCGACCGCCACCATGATCCAAAGCCCACAATATGTACACATTGCACAAGGTGCGAACACTTTGGAATGAATACATGACAATTGATCCAGCCGTTGCATGTCGTGGCCTTAAGTATCACTGTTTCTGCCTGACCTACAGGATTTCTGTACAATTTGTTCCTACCTCTTCTCTTTTTTAAATTGGGTTAGCAGCTTAATCTTTCAGGTACAATGTCGAGGGGTGGGGGGGGGGGGGGAGAAGGGTGCATGTCAGTCGTAAACCTGATTTGCCTCCCTTCAACTTGCAATTCACTGAGGGCATGCAGAAATTCATTAAGCCAGTCCGCTTCACAACTATTGAAGACTAACACTCAACGTACAATTGTGACATGCATTTCTACTGCTTTGTTTTTGACCGACCAACTCCAAAGCAAGAAGCCATAGATCAGATTTTATTTTGTGACAATGTTTGCATTTATATTTCAACCCTTTTAATCATCATCTAGTTAAGAAACCGGGCAAGAAACTAGGCATGATTTTCTGTAACCAGAGCTAATTGATGTTTTCTTGATAATTAACCGATTTTCTTTTCGACCTGGCATTGAGTAGCTAGTTTATTTTTGATAATAAATTATTGGACTGTAATTATAACAATTGTATAATTAATATACGATGTACAAAAATAATTAGAAGTATAGGAAGATGCTTTACTGGAAACCTTCCTGCCTTTCTTCTCCAAATGGCCAAAGAGTTACTCTCCTTCTCGTTCTATTAAGTCACGGTTTCAAATAAATATCCACGTTGTGTTTTAAATCCAATGAGCAATTCTGCTTTCATCATTCTTTCTAACACAAAACAACCTTGAGTAAAAATTCTCCCCTTTTCCCCTGTATGCCTTTTGCTAATTACTTTAAATGTATGGCGTGGTTTCGATCTGCCTGACACGCCACACACCCAGTGCCTGTACCATTCTTCTCACACCACCATTAAGGGGATTATTCAAATTTTGGATCCAACCAGTGTTCAGTCATTGTTTTGGAGTTCTAGTTATAACACTGTTGAATCTTTCTGCATTATTTTTAACCTACTATTTGTTCAGAAGTCATTTGTAAAAATATATGTCTTTAAATGTTATTTTTGGCTATTTGTATTTTTAATGCCGCCACACCATATGAAAACTTTCTACCCCCACTGCTCACACAGATGCCAGATGCAAGACGTAAAACAATGCATTAACGCTCAAAGTTTCATTGAAGACCAAGTACATTAGGGGTTAATGTCAAATGGAAAGGATTTTTCATACTTGTGGTGGATAGTTCTGCTTTAAAGATAGAAGATCTGCATTATTTCCTCCTGTACATACATAAACAGACCCTGGGGCAGAGGCACTGAATCAGCAGAAAATGTCACATAACGGGCCTTTTTTGCTCTTAGGTCAATTCTACATTGCTTTATAGTTCCGCCAATGCTTACATTAGCACTGAGATTCAAAGGCTGTTCCAAAATTTCCAATCGTGAGCCTTGTGTATCCTTTTGGAACTCGGACAAGTATTTCTCCCCACATGCTATTGCAAGCTCTGAACAGCCCAAAACGATGATGTATCTTCACCTTTGTCACTTTTTGACCTGCTGAGTCTCTCCAGTGTTTGTATGTTTTCTCACTTAACCACAGTGCCAACAGAAAAGAAGACCGCAGAGCCCACCTCACTGACAAAAGGCAAAGGAGGAAAAACCCAACACCCAACCCCAACCCACCAATTTTCCCCTGCAGCCGCTGCAACCGTGTCTGCCTGTCCCGCATCGGACTTGTCAGCCACAAACGAGCCTGCAGCTGACGTGGACTTTTACCCCCTCCATAAATCTTCGTCCACGAAGCCAAGCCAAAGAGACTATAGGCTGAGATTCTATATTGGAGAAAAGACTATTTTTGATGCTATCACAAAGGATCTGGCAACTGAGGCTTGGGACAGGTTGATTTCTGGCAAAAGTTTGCAAAAAGCCTGTCATCAAATAATTCCAGTCTTTTTGGCGTTATTGACAGTGTATCCATTTTATTGCCATAAGACTGGACACATGGTCCTGTTGCTAGCCCGATTCCAGAATTCGTACTGAGCGGGGGGACTCGGACGTGATCACCTTTATTAGGGAATTTCAGGGGAGGAGATGGGGCGGCCGTACAGAGATACAGTACAATGGCATAACAATATCACAGTGGTATTACCACACTTCAAAAGTGACATTTTGAGATTACAGATGTTCCTGTCAGAATTAAAGGCAAGACTCACAGGAATAAGGAATCTTGATTTTCAAGTGATATTGAGGCTCTGGCTGAGATGAAAAAGGAGATAGACAGATGGTATAAGCAGAAAGGATCAAGAAATGCCAGAATACACTTAAATAGGAAATCAGGAGGTCCAAAAGAAGTTATGAGGTACACAAGGTGAAGGAAAATCCCAAGGGCTTCTACGGATGTTTAAAGAGCAAAAGGATAGCAAGAGACAAAATTGGCTCCCTTGAAGATCAGAGTAGTCATCTATGCATGAAGCCAAAAAGAATGGGGGGGGGGGGGGGGGAGCCTAAATTGAGTACAGGAGTTGGGATGACATATCCTGCTATGCCTGCAGATAAATGGAATATCAGGGTTGTACGTGATGTCACGTATATACTCTGACAATAAATCTGAAAACTGATCTAAAGATATTGGTGAGACCAAACTTGGAGCATTGTATGCAGTTTTGCACACTAACTATCAAGAAAGATAACAGGAGGCTCACAGCTCCACTCCTCCCATCCCACCCTCACAGGTGGGATGTAAGAAGTGGCTGCTGGGAGTGGAGGCTGGGGTATGGAGCGGTCTAACCTCAGTGCTGCCTAGTGCTAACTCTCCATCCTGTGGGGCCAGTACTCGCTTGTGGCCACTGACAGGAACTTCACTGCTGCTACCAGCTCCACCTCTGTCCTGGCTTGGCACACTCATTGGGGACTCATCTCCAGCCTCTCTCTGTCTCCTTGCTTCCCCCTTGCCAGACTGCCTGGAAAGACTCCCGCCTCTGGGAGGCCATGCCTCATTGGAGCTCTCCTGGCCCAGCCCTAGCTTCCCGACCTCTGTGACGGTCCTTGTAGAGGACCCTCAGCTTTGTCCGACCCTATGCTATGGTGTGGCTCAGCCTGAGTGAAGAGAACTCAACTCCAGCATGCACTGCCTGCTCCGCTCCTCTGAAGGGGCTGTTCCTCCAGTGCCCACTCCATCTTCCCTATCCTGGTCATGCATCCTGGACTGTGACAGTCCTGGAATCCCAGTTTGCCTGCAGGGATTCAGAGTGTTCTGAGGCAAAGAATAGCTGTTGGATAGCATTCTTTGTGATTGGATCAACATGGAGGCTCCAGGACAGATCTTGAGAGATGTTAACACGCTGGAATTTGAAGTTCCTGACCCTCTCCACTACCGATACACCAACAACCTTGCACTCAACATTAGCAAAACCAAGGAGATGATTTTGTGGATTTTAGGAGGTATCAGGAGATCATGAACCAGTCCTCATTGATGAGACAGCAGTAATCGCCAGCGGTTATACTTTGTGAGGAGTTTGAGGAGGTTCGGTAGGTCACGCAAGACTCTCGAAAACTTCGACAGGTGTACTGTGGAGAGCATTCAGGCTGGTTGCATCACTGTCTGGTGTAGAGGTGCAACAGTCAGGACAAGAAAAAACTCCAGAGGGTTGTTAGCTCGGCCTGTGACATCATGGGCACCAGTCTTCACTCCATCGAGGACAACTACATGAAGTGGTATCTTAAGAAATCAGCCTCTATCCTCAAGGACCCCCGCCACCTAGGCCATGCCCTCTTCACTTTGATACTGTTATGGAGTCCAGAGGACCCCAAAAACCAGCAGTAATAGATATGTACCACAACACAGGGTTACTTAAACAAAAGTAGTTTTAAAATTATATTTGAACAAGAAAACAGAATTAAACTTTAACATTACTTAACCTACCTAACCTACTTAATTCCCCCTCTATTACGAAATGCAGGTGTGTGTAATGTGTATTTAAGATCAGAAAAGTTCTTTGGATCACAGTCCAATCTCACTGGATGCAGTCAATTCTTGTACTGTGCACATAAGTTAGCATGAATAAAGTTCACCAGTCTTTGGTGCTTAACAGGCAAATGGTTACCACTCAGGAGAGATCTTGTTGGTCTTCAGAGGACATCCGCACCTGATTCCTGTTTAATCAGTCTTACTGACGAAACTTGCCCCCTTCAGGTTTCTCCAGATGATCCTCCTCCTTTCAGGTCACCTTTTAGACAGCCAGTCTTCTCCTTTGACCAGGCAGTCTTCCAAAAGTTTGCCAGCTTTGTCTTTCTGGAACTGATTTCTGTCTCCTTTCTCTCTGTTTCACACCCTCCCTTCTCTGAGAGCAAAAACTGTTCTGCCTGCCTGCAAAAATCACATGCTCTCCTCGGCAAGCTGTATGCTGCAACTTTGTTGCCCTTTTTGCAAAAAAACACTCTGCAAAAGTCCTGCAAATATTCTGTGTTTTAAAATGCTTGAGTGCAACCTGCTCTAATAATCCTCCCAAAACAGCTCTAAATATGTCACATCGGGAAAAGGGTCCAGGAGCCTGAAGACGAGCACTCAGCAACACAACGTCGGCTTCTTCCCCTCTGCCATCAGATTCCTGATTGAACAATGAACCACAGACGCGGCCTCATTTTGACTTTTCCTTGCACTAGTTTTATTGATTGTTGTAAGGTGGTTTATGTAAATGTTTGTCCTGTGACGCTGCAGCAAAACAACTAATTTTGTGACATGTTCATGACAATAAATTCTGATTCTGATTTTTCAGCCTCTACAGCCTCTCCCTGTTTACCTCACTGTCAAAAGACAATGGAGGAAAAACCCAACACCCAACCCCAACCCACCCATTTTCCCTTGCAACCGCTGCAACCGTGTCTGCCTGTCCCGCATCGGACTTGTCAGTCGCCAACGAGCCTGCAGCAGACGTGGACCTACCCCTCCATAAATCTTCGTCCGCGAAGCCAAGCCAAAGAAGAAAGAATACACTGCCTTTGAAGAAGACCCCAGAGCCCACCTCACTGACAAAAGAGGAAAAACCCAACATCCAACCCCAACCCACCAATTTTCCCCTGCAACCGCGTCTGCCTGTCCCGCTTCGGACTTGTCAGCCACCAACGAGCCTGCAGCTGACGTGGATTAATCTTCGTCCACGAAGCCAAGCCAAAGAAAGATCAGCATGGAAAAGTTGAGCCTGCTTCAGAGCTGTAAAACTCCACAACTTTCTCACTCATTGGTCAGCAACTGCAATGAATCTTTTTTTTTAAAAATTTTGTATTTTTCACACCATAAATCACGTTAGCCATGTTATACACTTTTTCTTTTTCACACATATACAGTGACTTTTTCTCCCCCCCCCCTCCTCCCATGCCACCCCCCCGCCCCCCCCCCCCCATCCATTTTAGGTATACAATCTAGGTTGCATGAAGCCAGTCAGACAATGTTGTCATTCAACAAATATACACCAGAAATTCTACGGAGTCCATTCTTTTCTTTTCTTCTCCTTTCATCAACTTAGGTAATGTTTGTTCCCGGTAGGTTTTCGCTATTGTGTTTAATGTAAGGCTCCCATACTTGTTCGAATATTTCAATATTATTTCTTAAACTATATGTTATTTTTTCTAATGGAATACATTTATTCATTTCTATATACCATTGTTGTATTTTCAAATTATCTTCCAATTTCCAGGTTGACATAATACATTTTTTTGCTACGGCTAGGGCTATCTTAACAAATCTTTTTTGTGCATCTTCCAAGTCAATTCCAAATTCTTTATTTTTTATGTTACTTAGGAGAAACAACTGCAATGAATCTTGATGACAATTTTGTCTCACAAGCTGAAGGGCGCTGGTAACTGCATTGTTCCAAGTTGCAGGAGATTGACCTGTGGCTTGGTTCGTTATTGGGCAATGCAAATAGCAACCATCAACAGCACTCTTTTCCTTACACTTTATCACTGCTCTAATCTGTCTTGGTTGCCAGCTGAGATCAAGGGCTATGTAGCAACTACTGCAACACTTTTACAGATTAACAACCTGCGTGGTTTTTTTCTTCTTTTCATGAATATGCAAAGGACACCAATTCCCACCATGGTCATTCTTACCAACTTAATTCCAGACGTTCACAAAAGTGGATTCATCTGTCATCCCTGTAATTTAATCATTTCAGCCTCATCCAATTATCCAATATAATATGCAAATGAAATGGACAATCGCTACTGCATACTAATTGTATTCATCAGAATAATTAAATCAGCGCAGAGTGGAAAGTTTAACTGGACAATTGTAAAACCTAAGCAGATTCTTTAATTAAGGCTACAGAAATTTAATTAGGAACTGTAATCTGCCCCCTTAAAGGACTCCAGTACGATAAGGACCATTACTCTTGTTATCTTTCGGAGGCTGTATTTAGTATCATGGGACCTCTTCTACTTAGCTGAAAGATAACAGACAGTGGCAGATCAGAGCCAATTGCCAGTTCCGATATGCTCGCTTACAAGCTAATTAAGCAGTGCAGGTACTCCCTGACTTGCGACCTATGCGACTTTCATCCATTTGACTGTGCACATATGACTCAATTTTTTAAAGAAAATTTTAAATATTTACATGTTTTGACAAACTCGAACAGGGATACAGGGCATCTCTGAGCCAAAATGTGCAAGCTTACCTTGTTAGTCAGTGTCCTGGGGTCCGTAGACTAGCCACGGCCATCTTGATTCCTGCACGCATGCATGAAGGGTTCATGTATTGGAGTCTAGTTGGCGCGTACGCGAGAGTTAAGGGTAAGAATTCAATATCGTTAGGGTGCTTAACTCTCGGAAATGTGCCAACCAAACTCCAATGTGCGAACCCACCGCACCTGCATCTATCGAAGACCTGCACGTGCACAGGAACCAAGATAGCCAATCCCAGCCTACGGACCCTGGGGCTCTAACTAACTAGATAAGTACACAATTCTGACATACGTCCATTCCGAGATACAACCAGTCATCCAGAACGGAACACTGTTTTTGTCGGGCCGTACCTTTATTCCAAAGGTGCTGGTACAACAATTTTTTCAAAAGGTTTGCTTCCTGATATAAAATTGGGAATTGCGATAGACAACTTCAAGCTGAACACAAAGATCTGTATCACGTAGGAAGTTGGAGAAACTTTAAATTAACTATAATTGAATTTAGTGTGAATAGCATAATGATGCTGACACACTGCATTAGTTCAACTGACCTAAAAGTGTTTTGCCGCTGATTTTCATTTGTACTCAGCATCTGATGCCTCTCATGTCAGTGTTAACAATAGTCGACCAGCAATGATTGATTCCAGTTGTCCTGATATCGTTTTTCCAGGGTTGCAATGGTGGAACCTTTCACCATGTCCGTCACTGACTGCACCAAGATCAGCAGGGAAGGAGTTCAAGTGCGAATGCAGAAAGTGAATTTTCAATGGCACGTTGCATTTCATTGTTTTGCATGCTTGAAGTTGACTTAAAATATGACAGGAAATAGGCTATAGCTTAAAAATGGTATGTGATAGAAAACTTTGAGGCAATTTTTGTGATTAGCAGCCCAAAATCCATAAAATACACTCAAGTATTCAGGAAGTAAAATCTTCACTGTCCAGTGTAACCGTGAGTCTTCAGGCTCTGCCATCTTAAAACAAATCCATAGGAGCAACCCACAAATAGGGACAAAAAGAAAAGCTTTGATACAAATCTCAGGCTCATTGGTTTGAGTTAGTGAATTATGAAGGCGGTTAGTTAAAAAAAATTAACCAGTACAGGGACCCTCAGAAGAAAATGTCTGTTCCTTTTGCTTACCTATGTATTACACAGAAACAGATTCTCTGCATTCACCACTCCATGTTTTCTTTTTAAAAAAGTTAGCCATACTTGGTGTCCATTCATCAATATAACTTTACTATGCAAAATATCAGAATGTCACCTCCCAAATATTTGCCCAGAACACCTTATTTAAATCTTTCTAATCTGTTTTCCACACGTACCTTGTCCTGAAACAGAAGTGCATAAATGATATTCTTTGACAGTGTTGTTCTCGTCAGTCTTTCAGGGGTAACTGCTCTCTTGCTCAGAATGATCCTGTTTTTATTGCAAATTATGACCATATCCAGTAAATATGCAACATCACCAAGCTTTGCATTAAATCTGGAGGCATTTATTGATTTGTCCACAAACCCTTGGTCAATAACCCATCTTCTCAGACAGTCCCTCAGGAATGAAGATGACTTGAGTATTGTGAATCCTGTGGTAAAGTGATGAGATCAACTTGGAAACCACAGACCTTTCAACAGATGTGGTAGTAAGTACCTTCAAAGGTCAGATGGTTTATTGCAGGCACTGTAGCCTCTTCTGCAATTTACATGGGTTTCTGTGCACTCCTGAAGCATGGATTTGTGATCTCCTTTATTTTGAGCAATCATAAGCCATGGACTTACGAGTCAGTAGGGATGACTCAGAGGTTTTGATTTGTTTCCTCTATCCGCCTGTTAAGTTTTCATTACAAATTTTGGAAAAAAGTGAAGTTACATGAACTGTTCAATGGAGTTGACTAGGGTGTAATTAGAGACACAATACCAGAGATGTTGGCCTGGGAGAAGTTATTGATCTTGACAAACTTATCCTTTGGGAAGGTTTTGTTGAGCTGAGTGATCTTTTCAGTGGCTCAAGGTGCTTTCTGTAGGCAGCCCAGATCTCAGAAGCATACAAGAGGGCAAGAATCACTGCTGCTTAGTCAACTACGAGTTTCGTGACGAGTCAGGGATCTTGAAATTCATTGTCCAAAGGCTGAAGCATTGAAGGTGGTGGCGATGAATTTCATCACCAACATCTGTTGGGTTGTTTTTTTTTAAAGAGAGGTGGCTCCCAAGGTAATGGGAAATGGTCCAAGTCTTCCATGCAACTCAAAGTCCTCTCCAGAACAAAAAAAGGGTCAGCTCCATCCAGATAAAATTTGCTTGCCTCAACTTATTTACAGTTGAAACTCTCCTCCAAACCACCATCATCTCTGGAAGTAACAATCTCAACGTTGTGGCCTGAGACACAGTAAGCTCAGCTCATTCAAGCCACTATTGTCTTTATTTTAACACATACAGAATTCCATTTGACTAGCCCTCTACGTATCTTTGTATTCAGTCTTCAGTGCCTCACATTCTTCATGACCTTTTGTCCTCCTCCTCTAGTTAACTCACTATATTTCTGATTTTGGTCTCCAATGCATCTGACCTCTCTTCACCCCAATACAAACAGATGCAGCTTCATCTTCCCAGGCTTAAGCTGCATAAACCCTTTCCTTGTTATAAACTCCGCTCCGTAAACGGTTATATGGTTAACTGTACCATCCAATGACCGTTGACATCAGGACTAGTAAAAATATCTAATAAATCCTCAGTCTAAATCAGTGGTTTTCAAACTGCCCCCCTCAACTCACATTCCATCTTAAGTCATCCCTACGCCATCGGTGCTCTGGGATTAGTAAGGGATTGCTTAAGGTGGCTTGTGAGTGGGAAGGGAAGGTTGAGAATCACTGCTCCAGACCTAATTGTTACTGAAATATTTTGCTTAAGAAAATTGCCATTGGCCCATTTCCTTTGGAGTTCTGAAACCCTGCACATAACGAGTCAATGAGGGACGATTAAGACAGTGATTTTCAAACCTCTTTCTTTCCACTCATACCATCTTAAGCAATCCCTTTCTAATCACAGAACACTTATGCCATAGGGAGTACTTTATTTTTATTTTTTTTTTAAAGCATGCAGATTTTTATTATAAACAATCAATTCATATACAGGAAGGGAGGATGACTAGTCAGCAAATGCCTCAAGCAGACATCTTTCTGAAGTTTCAGCTCTCACTTCAAAAAATCAGAGGTGTGCTTCTATATTTATATAATTTCAAATGAGTAAGGGGAAAAATTACCCTCACTCTTAATATTATATCATTCTATATATACAAAAAATTAGTTTCCCCACCCTGACGCTTGGGTTTTTGGTGTTTATCTTTCACAAACAAAATAGAATGTGTTATGCTCTACCATTGCCTCGAAAAATACAAAATTAATGATGTTTATGTTAGCTTTATCTCAACCTCTAATTGCGATTATGCAAGCCATCCTCTGATCTGTCCTTGTAAAGCTCATTGGGTGCCATTTTTCACAATATGTTGTAAGGTCATAAACTCCCTCATATTCTTGCCTTCTTCATCTTCCTTAAGGCCCACTATCTTTATGTTATTTCTTCTGTTATGGTTTTCCATTGTATCTATTTTTTGAGCTAGTAGTTCTTGTGTCTCTTTAGTTTTTTTATTAGATTCCTCCAATTTCTTTTTTAAGTCTTCTACCTCCATTTCTGCTGCTACTGCCCGCTCTTCCATCTTGTCCATTTTCTTTCCCATTTCTGTTAAGGTCATCTCTATTTTATTTATTTTCTCTTCTGTGTTGTTTATTCTTTTTCTTAAATCCTTAAATTCCTGTGTTTGCCATTCTTTAAATGACTCCATGTATCCTTTAATAAGAGCAAGTATATCCTTTACCTTGCCTTTCTTTTCTTCTTCTATTTCCCTGTACTCTTCCTCTTCTTCCTCTGGGTTGACCATCTGTTGTTTCTTTGGTGCCCTTTCCTCCTCTTCTTTCTTGTTTCCATTGTCTTCTGTGGTCTCTTCTTGCTGCAGGTGTTCTGCAGCTGTCGTTGCCGGCTGTGGAGATCGACTCCCCAGCTGGTCCCCCCTCCCGTCGGTGTGTTTTTTTTCATTCGCATCGCGCATGCGCGGTTGCGCACTTTTACTCGGCTCTGCGAGCCATTTTTGTAGTCCATTATTTACCGACCTGAGGGAGCGGGTTTCTCTCTCCGCAGCGGGCCTCTTCGGACAGGTAAGGCCTTCACCTTTTTCCTCCTTTGTCTTCTCTTCCTCTCTTCTTACCGTTGCTTTCGATTTTTCTTTTTTTGTCGCCATCTTCTTTCCACCTTTATACTCACTTTTCTGTAACTTTTATTTCTGTGCCTTTGTGTTTTCCTTTGTTTTTCCTGACTTTTCTGGAGAGGGCTGGAGTTCACCGTCCGGCCACTACTCCATCACTTAACGTACAATGTGAGTTGAGGGTGGCAGTTTGAAAACCACTGGTCCAAGTGAAACTCACAACAATGAAAATCTCATACTAAATTGGGCTAAAATTAAATATTATTTTCTCAACAGAACTAAAACTACAATTTAAGAAAAAATATAACTGTCAAAATAGTGACAACACCATTAGAATAAATATGACTTACAAATAAAAATAATTCTGAGGTTTATGGACACTGTTGGCCACACTGATGTTTATGGTCTTTGAGAAAGTGCAATGGACCTTGAACTACAGTTCCATGAGCATGAATTTGCAATACAGTGTCGGGAATTATAGAAAACTTTACCCAATAGCCTTCGAGAAATAAAGGGAAGAATGAGACAGTGCAGCAAGATTACACAGACTTCACCTCTTAACCTACCTGTTCTCTTACCACCAACAAGGGCAAGAATAGAAGCACCTTCAGAACACCTGTCAAGTTAGATCATTCACCATTGCTGGGTCTGAATTCTGGAATTCTTTCATAACACGGCAAGTTGCACAGTCAACTCAAAGAATTCAAAGAGGCTGATTTTGGATTTACTGTCAGGGTACATACATGAAATCACATACAACCCTGAGATTCTTTATCCTGTGGGTGAGACAGAATGACCACTTATTGGTAGTTCAAAACTGCACTCAATGTACACGTGTAAACAAATAAATGCAAATAAACTGACTGTGGAGGGCAGAGAGAAAAAAAATCAATAAAGTGTAAAGTTTTAAACGAGTCCCTGATGGAGTTTGATGTTGAGGAGTCTGAGGGTGGAGGGGGAGCAGCTGTTCCTGAACCTGGTGGGGTGAGCCTTGTGGCACCGATAGCCCTTTCCTGATGGCAGCAGCGAGAACAGAGTGTGTGCTGGGTGGTGTGGATCCTTGATGATTGCGGCTGCTCTCCAACTGCAGCACTCCTTGTCGACGTTCTCGATGGTGGGGAGGGTTTGACCTGTGATATCCCGGGCTGTGTCCTCTACCTTTTGCAGGGCTTTACGCTCAGGGGTATTGGTGTCCCCATGCCAGGCTGCGATTCAGCAGGTCAGCACACATCTGGAGAAATTTGTCAGGGTTTCCAATGCCAGGGCTTATTATCATCTTACGATAAATAGGAATTGACAATAAGTTTGGTTTTTCAACGTCACTCACATCCCAAAAATAAAGACAATAGTCAGTTGTTACAAAAACATTCATGACATTTAACATTTTTATGTCAAAAATAACAAAGCTGTTAGCAAGTGTCTTACTTTGAGATATTTATTTTTGCTCTTGGTGGCTCTTGTGTTCCTAATTTCCATATAATGTTGCAGTTTTGCTACAAAGATTATGGCATATTATAATTGCCATATCAATGAATAACTCCATAAAATTTCTGCAATGGCATTCAAATCATATGAGCATCTCCTCTGTGCTGTTACGAAACAAAGATTCGACTTGTATATTTTGTTTGGTTGTCCTCACATGAGTGGTTTTTCTAATACAGCTGCCACACCAAAATTCAAGCACACCGTTGGGCTGAGACACCTGGAGTTGCTTGTGCACGCAGTGCAAAACTTTAGTTTGTGGGTGCAACAGGTAATCAAGAAAGTGAATGAAATTGTTGGCCTTCAGGACTGGAGAGATTGAATTTAACAGCTGGAATGCTGCATCCATTTCTGGTCTCCTTGCTTGAGAAAGGATAAACTGGCTTTGAAGGCAGTGCCGTGGAAGTTCAGCAGGTTGATTTTGGAAATGAGGGGGGGATTAGCTTATGAGGAGACAATGAGTTGCTTGGGACAAATACTCATAGGAATTTGGAAGGATGGGGGTGGGGGAGAATCTTACTGAAACGTACAAGATCATGAAGTGAACAGATAAGATGGAAGCAGGGAGGTTGTTTCCACTGGCATGTGAGATGACAAATGGGGGAGTAGATTTAAGACAGATGAAAGGGAGGAACTGGTTCCCCAGAGCCAGTGCCCAATGAAGTAGCAGATGCAGATTAACTGAATGCGTTTAAGACATGGACAGATAAAATTTTGAATCGTCAGGGAATTAAGTGTTATGGGAAACAGGCAGGTAAGTGGAGTTGGATCAGCCCTGATCTTACTGAATGACGGTGCAGGCTCGATGGGCCAGTTGGGCCCAACTGCTCCTGCTCCTATTTCTTCTGGTCAATACAGTAATAGAAATTATGGGACAGTATGTATCAATGTTAAACCAGTAACATTTTATGGTGCAGACAGCAGGGAATAATGTTATGCCTCCTTACATAACTATATCAAATTATATATAGTTGAGGATCTTCCTGACATGATAGAAGTGGGTGCAAAGACCACTAAGTGGATAAGACAGCTTGAAACAAAAGCACTAACAACAAAAGTCGGAAGTGAAAGTCGGTAATGGGTCAAAGGCATTAAGAAAATATTTTTAGAAAATGAAAAAGTACTTTCTGTGCTTTGTACACCAAAATATTTGTCAGAAGTGGTTGGAAGGTATGGTACAGCCATTTCACCCACCCTTCCAACAATCTTTTTCAAAACGCATTGGCCTTAACCCAACAGTTTTAGGTTCTGATCATCCTCAAGGCTTCCTGAACATTGTAGATTAGATTATTAATCATTTTAAGTAACAATAATGTAAAAATGAGCTCCTTTTACAATTTTTTCTTGCCACAATGGGAACTGTGAATATTTATTATCTCTAATTTTTGCATACATTACCTGCTTTTAGTATAAGTTTAGACATCCATAGAGCATAGTTACAGGCCATTTTGTCCCATGAGCCCACATCGCCCAATCACATCCAATTGACTTACAATCTCCAGTACATTTTGAACAGTGGAAGGAAATTCGAGCCCCTGGGGAAACTCTTTACAGTCAGCACAGGACCTAACTAATGGCAACCTGAAGATAGAACGTCAGCCAACGTTGCTTTTTGCCCAGGAGTTTGCGGAGGTTTGGTACGACATCAGAAACTTTCTACAACTGTGTGATGGAAAACATGCTGACTGGGTGTTTCACCAATATCCATGAGCGTAAAGGCCTGCAAAAGTAGCGGATATAGTCAAGGACACCATAGGCAAAACTCTCCCCATCGAGATCATCATCAGAAAGCAGCAGCAATCGTCAAGGACCTGCTCTGTTCTCGCTGCTGCCATCAGGAAAGAGGTCTCGGTGCCACCAGACTCACACCACCAAGTTCAGGAATAGCTGCTCCCCCACCACCATCAGACTCCTCAACAACAAACTCAATCAGGGGCTCATTTAAGGAGTCTTACATTTGCACTTTATTGATTTTTTTCTCTCTCTCTATAGCCTAGTCAATTGATTTACATTTCTTTATTTGTTTACATGTGTATGTTGTGTTCATTTGTTTTTGCACCACCAATAAGTGGTAATTCTGTCTCACCTGAAGGAAAATGAATCTCAGGATGTGTTTATATTCTGACAATAAATCTGAAATCTGATTCTGAAATCTGTTTGTTGATCTAGGACAAGAGCAATGGTTATGTTCCTGACCTGGAAACCACTCCATTTCTAGGTCCAATTCTAGGACCATAGCTGGCTGAAATTGGCTACCTCAATACAGGAGTGTGTGGCACCTGCTAAGAAACCTCTCGGGCACCATTGTCACAAATCTATAATTTCTGAAAAGCTCTTTAGAAGATTAAAGGCTTGGAACAGTAGCAAGTATGCTGCGAAAAAAGGAACTTTACATCTACCAAAATTATAAACCGCAACAGCAAATCTTTCAGAAATTTCTGAGACTACTTAAATTAACAGATAATGGAATCTTTCAAAACACATGGAAGAAAAAGTAACTTTTAAGTGTTATTTGGCTCAACTTGTCCTTTCATCTGTGATCATATATGGCACACCATTATTGTTAAAACTAATCTTAGGCAGGAACACTGGGTTCCCTATTTAATTTCCTAAAATTATTGTTGTTCACTTCCTAATGTTTGCACTTTGTTTGAACAGCCCACTGATTAATCAATCTTATCAAAAACCATGTTAGTTAAAAAACGTTGAACATCAATGCGCACAGGTGGAAAGGGTGTCTAACCAATAGCCCCTGTCCATGAAAACTGAGTCAAAGACCAAGGGATCAAATGGAATCTATTGAAAGGGAAAAGTTGGAGAATAAAATTGATTTCATCCACCTCATCTCTCTTGAATTGTTTATCTACCCCAAGGCGATAGTCATTGAAACTGGATTTGAATCAAAGGGTTTTTCATCCTATTGTTGAGTTTTGCCACGAATTATTACTTTGGATTTGCCTAAATCATATTATTAGATCACAAACAATTGGTTAAAATTGCATTTTAATCAACAAATAGAACTAATTTCAAGCAAAACCGAGGTAGTCTGCTAGCTGAGGATGCAAGGTGTGGAGAAGTCTAGAAGAGAGTGGTTCATAACGCACTGTGTTCATGTCAACATGCAATGATAGAAGGCCTCACAGTGGTTAAGTCAAACCCAGAATACAGGAGGGAAGACAGGAAAGTTAAATTGTACAAAGTCACAGATGAGTTTATAGATGGAGAGAACTTGATATGCCAAGATATTGGAGACAATGGAGGTCAAAGTGATAAATAAGATGGCTTTAGTGCAGAAAAGGATGTGGATAAAGATTGGACCACTACCCGGTGACTAATACAGTAAAATCCGTGGTATCCAGAACCTTCGGGGTTTGGAAGATGCCGATAAGTGGATTTTCTGGTTGCTTGAGATTGCATGCTGCATGAATGGTGAATGGCAAGGCTGGTAATTGTACACTCTAGAAGTCAATTATAACTTGCCAAGGAAGATTTTAATATAAAGAAAAGACATTTCACCCCCAGTACACTTATGCTTTCCTCACTTTAAAATTTGATGTAATGTTATTAAAGTGGCCAGTCTGGAGTAAGGCAAGTCTAGCAGCAGGCGGGTTCTGGGAAAAAGAGAGCATTTCTCATTGGTTCATTTGAGACTAAATCATATTCACTTTCTGAAAGGTGTCCTCAATTTGCTAACTTCCCAAGTTTAAACTATGGAACATTGAAGAGTGAATATCAGAGAGGTGGGAAAAACACAGAAAATGCTGGAAAATCAAGCTGTACATTTGCAAAAAAGTAGCAGTCAATGGTTTGCCTGTGTCATTCTTTGGTAGGATCATTGTTAAGCAAAGAGAAGCTTTTTCCAAAGGACTAGCAAACACAGATTTAAAGTGATGGGCAAAAAATCCAGTAGTAACACAAACTTTTTTAAAACAGTAATTTCCAGTGATTAAAAACTTAGATCTGGAGTGAAATGACTGAAATTCAGGTAAATGTAGGTCAAATTACTTCATACAAAAGGGAGATTTGATAAGTATTTGAAGGTAACAAATTTGCAAGCATATGGGGAGACAGGAGTGTTAAATGAACTTTAACTTGCATAGTTTGAACACTAGTAAAACACGAAAGATACCATGATTGAAGTAAAAACACAATGCTTGAGAAACTCAGCGGGTCAAACAGTGTTTCCTCTCTATTCACAGAACCCACTCCCTGTATTTTCTCTCTCTCTATCTGTCTGTCTTCAGCTCTCCACCCCCTTCCCTCTCCATTTACAGAGCCATCGCCCTTCCCCATGTTTGTTGGTGAGCCCTCCCTCCCTCCCTTATCCACTTACCTCCTGTCTGTGGAACTGTACCCACTCTACGCTGCCCCCCCCCCACCACCACCATTTTGTTCAGGAACCCGCCTACATTTTCCACTTACCTTGATGGAGGGCTCAAGCCCGAAGCGTTGGTTATGTATCTTTATCTTTGCTATTCAAAGTACACTGTTTGACCTGCTGAGTTTCTCCAACATTGTGTTTTCACAGTAATTACTAAGTCTGTCTGTCAGCTAGTTTCCATGTTCTGAACCACTTCCACCTCCCATTCAAGTTTAAATTCACTCTCCAGTTGCTCGATGAATGCCTGAAATTTTAATTAAATGTGAAACTAGTCATACCAGCTGCTATGGCTTCCTTGTGCAAGTACCTCCAAGGTTTAAATGGAACTGCATTCACTTGGGTTATAAATAGATGTCACCTCTTCCACCAAAGGGTTTCAAGATTAATATACAAAGCTGTAGGATTACAAGTCAAGGACGAAGATAAAGGCTGCAAGTAGAGAAAAATCAGAGACCTCAAGAGACTGGACGTTATGAACATTTTCCATTTCTAAAATAGATTAACCTGTGTTTTACATGCACACGCAGGAGATAAACAACAAAAAATTAATTAGATGGTATTATTTTCCCAAATGACAAGAATCTGAAAGAATCATCAATTTCCAATAACCAATGGCAATAAACAAACTGCTGAATGAACTCTGTGGGTCGGGCAGGAACTGTGGGGTGGAAAGGAATGGTTATGTTTTTGGTGGAGATGAAGTCTCAGGACTTTAACCTGAAACGTGGCCAATTAATTTCTCCCCCACAGATTCTGCTCAACACATTAAGCACAGCCATTGCCAACCTTTTTTCTTTGGCTATGGCCCACTTAGGACTCTGCGCAAAGTTTATGAAACAGTCACGTTTATTTGGTTTCTTCTACACTTCCCTCCTATTGACTACCTATAAAAAAAATCTTATAATTTCAGTCCATGGTTCACCCCTCCCCCCCAACTTCAATGTGATGTGAGAATGGTGGCTCTGGCAGATAGTTTTTTGCTTCAGTTTCCAACAGTTTGAAGTCTCTTGTCTCTCCAATATCCAAGATGAGACGCGGGACCTATTGATTGAAGGAATTGATTGAAACTCCATTGCAAATGTTAAAATTACACAGCTGGAATCATCTGGCTGTAGATATTTGACTTCCAAGTCTCTAGGCTTCTTCTGCCAAATACTCCAAGCTTGCATGAAATTGCAAGACAGAAAGACAGTTGATCATCCAATGGGCATTACTATAAAACATGTTTTATCGAGATCCAAATTTCCACAAGGTATTGTTAGAACTAGCCATAAGTTCAGGTGGTTTCATATTTTGTTATTTAGCAACTTTAAAAATAAATGTGTATTTCCATCAAGCTGTCCATCCCATTATGAACCTGCTTCTGATGGCAGTCAACAGTATGAATGATGCGAGTCCCATGGTGTTGAAAGAATATCTCAAATTGCCATAATTGAAAGAGCAAAATGTGCATCCACTGTGAGCCAATAACTGCCTATACTGGAACTGACAAGGGTCAAGATAAAATGGAAAAACAAATAACTTCCCATTTAATATGAATAGAGTAATGTAACATGGAAATAGGCCCTTTATGTTACAGTCCAACTGAATATCAGGCATCCATAACCATATAACCATTTACGGAGCGGAAACAGGCCATGTTGGCCTTTCGAGTCCGCACCGGTTCACTGATTTTGTGCGCCCTCTTCAGGCATTGGTCCCGGTAGATCTTCATCAAAATTCAATTATCATGTTATAAAGTGCAATATTACACAAAATTCACTTCATTCAGACATAAAACAGAGATACATTAGCAGAAAGTTAAATGGTGCATCTTTCAGTCAAAAGAGAATTCCCTGACACCCTGAAGCCCCCAAACCCAGCCCTTGCCCACAAGCAGCCAGCAGCCGCCCCGCCCCCCAATCCAGCCCAAACCATCAAATGCAGTCGCCTTGTTTAAAAAAGGTAATGCCATTTACACAATTTTAATTTTATACTCTTCATATTCCAAGCAGCACATCAAATTCTATCTACATATTGGGAACAGTTTAAAATGGCTATGCAATTGGCATGACATCAGAAACCCTGGCAAATTTCTACTAATGTGTGGTGGAATGTGTGCTGACTGACTGCAGTATGGGGACACTAATACCCCTGAGTCTAAAGCCCTCCAAAAGGTAACGTACAGAGCCCAGGACATCATGGTAAATCCCTCCCCACCATTGAGAACACCTACAGGGAATGTTACTGTCGGAGAGCAACAGCAATCATCAAGGATCCACACCACCCAGCACATGCTCTGTTCTCGCTGTTACCGTCAAGAAAGATGTATAGGCCCCACAAGGTTCAGGAACAACGGTTACCCCTCCACCATCAGATGCCTCAACCAACTTAATTAGAGACTCATTTAAGGACTCTTACTTTTGCGGTTTATTGATTGTTTTCTCTCTCTGTATTTCACAGCCAGCTTGTTTACATTTATTTGTTGACATGTGTACATTGTGCAGTCTTTTTTGCCTTGTAAGTGGTAATTCTGCCTGGCCCACAGGAAAATGAATCTCAGGGTTGCATGTAATATCATGAATGAACTCTGACAATATATCTGGATCTATCTACTTTCACATCTTTCAGTATAAGAGGAAACTATGGCACCAAAGGGAAACTTGCGCTGTTCCCGAAAGAACAAACTGCACACAGACAGTTGCTGGGGCAATGGGGCAGCAGCAACTTGTAGCTGTGCAACCGTCCGCTCCTTGCCTCAAGTATCAATAGCCCTCTTTGGACATTGTATAGTCAAATACTGCCACGACCTTGGAGCTTTCCATTTATTGCTTTCTACATGGAAGATTCGTCGGGTGTTTATTTCCGGCTGTGAGACACAAGATTTTACACAGAAAGAATACAGCTGCGGAACCAGCTATGTTCTCACCAGTTATACCATAGGAGTGTTGCTTCATGTTTAGTTTGAGTAGCGCAAAGATTTGTATGGGTGCAAATCATGAGACTCGATTGATGAGTTGTACCACTTGAGGGAAAATGAGCTAAACACTCAGACTACAAAGTCCTCTGACCCGACTGGCATTCAGAGTCAGTCTGCCAAGTTAAATGTTTATAAACTTCTTCATTCATCAGGAGCCAAAAAAAAAAACCACAGAGGCTTTATTGGTAACTTGTCAAATTCAGGCAATGACATGTATGTCCTGGATAGGATGGAAATAATTAAAAGTTGCTCATCATTTCAAAACACTAGATTTTTCTTTCCTGCAATTTTAATCTTTTAAAAAGCACAATGTATTCATTGAAGAAATGAGGTAAACACAAGATCCAAACAACTGACAATACTTACAATGTCAAGTTGTTACAGATTTATTCTATCCATTCTATTCATTTTCCCTGCCAGATCCTAGTCCACCTAGCATCCAACTTTCTAAAAACGTTCTAGGATTTTCATCTCAATGCCTCTCTCAAGTGTATTTTCAACGTTATATCATTTGTTCATACATTGTTTCATGGTTAGAGTATTGGTTAGCACAATGTTATTACAGTGCCAGTGACCCAGGTTCAAATCCAGCAGTGTCTGTAAGGAGTCTGTACGTTTTCCCCGTGTCTGTGTGGGTTTTCCCTGGTGCTCCAGTTTCCTCCCAACCTCCAAAACGTATGGGGTTGTTTGTTAATTTGGGTGTCATTGGGCAGCAAGGGTTTAAATGGCCAGAATCAGCTTCTAACTGTGCTTTAAATAAATAAAAAAATAACTTTGCTAATTTGAACCCACTCCCCTTTACACCAGCTCTTGCCATATAATGTTTAGTTCCTCATTATTACCCTAAAAATGAAAATAAAATCTAAAATTCATCAAGGAAATGTTTTTATACAGGCTTTGTCAATGAACCACAAAATTCTACCTTTCTGAAAAAGTTTTCAAGAATTACTTTTGCCTTTTACAAGTGTCAGGACTTCACGATATTAGATAACTGATTCCTAGCAGGTAAATATCTGCTCCCCATGTCATTCCTCTAATCATTCCCAACGTTAGTTGTTTTAAATATAGATAAAGATGTTTATTGCTTTATTGGCATGTAATAAAAAGATGAAAGTGCCTTGCCAACGGCATAAATTGCTGGGCACCTCATAGTCAGAGAAAGTAAAGAGAGTCCCCCATACTCAGCAGGTGTCTGTGAATTCACCTAAAAACCCCCAAATATTTGAAGAAATCACTGCAAGAACAAAACGTCATTGAAGCAACTCAGTATATTGTGATGATCTTTTAGAAATGTCTAAACTAGAATTATCAGTTGGTTTTTGTATTCCAATTGATTTGGAGAAAGAGTGGCACCGTTTTCAATCGCGGTCTCAGAACAGAGTGATCTTACCTGATTGTCAGGGTGGTTTACAGTAAAGTAGCCCACGCAGACGATGACTTCATGCAGCAGGTCTTCACTGGTGTGATGGTAACAATACCACAGCAGTGAACTAACAATGTGGCGGAATGCCAGAGAGAGGCCTTCAGCACCACACACGGCCTGTTTAAAACAATGTAATGAATGAGCTGAGCACGTTTGTCCCACTGTTTTACACAAAATAAAAATGAGCAGGTGCAAAAACAGAAGATGTTGGAGACACTCAATATCTGTGGGAAGAGAAATACTGAGTGGCTCAGATTTAGGATCTCCAAGGCCATTCAGCTCATCAATCATGAGCTGATACACTCGACCCCACTTTCTTGCCTTCTCCTCATTACCTTTGATATCTTGACTATTCAGATACCTTGAAATATTAAGTATTTCTCCTTCCACAGGTGGGACCTGATATGCTGAGCATTTCCAACATTTCCTGCTTTAGATGTTCAGCATCTGTTTTGTGCAGTTTATGGATTTTCAAACAGGAGCGGGACAAGACATTCAACAGTTTGAGCCTGCCCTGCCACGAAACAGGATAATTGCTGATATTCTACTCAAACGCCAGTTTCTGCTTTATCTTAATATCCATTGATTCATTCAATATCATGAAATATATTGATCACTGTGTTGAAAGTTATTCATGTCTTAGCCTCCCTTCTGCAATAGAGGATTTCATGGATTCAGCTGTTATTGAGTGAAGAAATTTCTCCTCATTTTAATTCTGAAGGCCGTACTCCCTAATTCTAGACTCCTTGGCTGAACAAAATAATCTCCCTTGTCTACCTCTGAGAAATTGTTTATTTTTGCAAGTGGTTAATAAGTAGCTCAAATGTGAACATAGTACAGCACAGTACAGGCTTTTTGGCTCTCGATGTTGTGCCGATCTATATATTCTATATATTCCATTAAAAAAAAGTACTAAACCCTCCCAACTCATAACCCTCTATTTTTCTTCCATCCATGGGCCTAAGTGTCTCTTAAATATCCCTAATGTTTCAGCCTCCATTACCATTCCTAGCAAGTCATTCTAGCATTGTTTCACAACTCTGTGTAAAAAAAAAAAAATCCATGATGTCTCCCCTAAACGTCCCTCCCTTCACTTTGTACAATGTCCTCTGGTGTTTGCTATTCTGGCCCTGGGAAAAAGGCACTGGCTGTCCATCCTATATATGACTCTCATAATCTTGTAGATCTCTAAGTCTCCTCTCATTGAAGCAACTCAGTATATTGTGATAATCTTTTAGAAAAGATAAAAGTCCCAGCTCTGTTAACCTTGCCTCATAAGACTTGGTCTCCAATCCAGCCAACATTCTGGTAAATCTCCTCTGCACCCTCTCCATAGGTTCCACATCCTTCCTCTAATGAAGTGAGCAGAACTGAACACAATACTCTTGTGTGGTCTCACCAGAGATTTATAGAGTTGCAACATGACCTCTTGACTCGAACTCAATACCCCTTTAAATGAAGCCCAACATCTCATAGGCCTCCTTAACTATTCGATCAACCTGCGTGGCAACCTTGAGGGATGTATGGATTTGAACCTCAAGATCCCTCTGTTCATCCACACTCTTTTAAGTAAGCGACCATTAACCCTGTACTCAGCCTTCTGGTTTGTCCTTCCAAAATGCATCACCTCACCCTTATCTGGTTGAACTCCTGCTGCCACTTTTCCATTCCACTCTGTATCCTTTCTATATCCTTTTGTAACCTACAAAAACCTTCAATGCCATCCAAAACTCCTCCAACTGTCGTATAATCTGCAAACTGACTGACCCATCCTTGTCTTACTTCATCTCAGTCATTTAAGATGGACAATATATCAGAGGGCCAGAAACAGCCATTGCTTGTCTCAATCAACATTACACCAATGACAAAGTTTATCTCACCTGAAAAGTAAGAAGATCCAAAAATGCAAAGCTGTTTAGGAAGCGAAGACTCTGGATCGCCACGTGAATGGTGTGTTGTGGGTAGGTTTCAGCGGGAGGAGAATTGTTGTGGTCAGGGACTGGACCATGAAGGAGGATGCAGTAAAGCATGTTGAGAACACCCACCAGCTCAGTTGACTGCAGCACTGCCGTTAGTCCAGTTGGATCATGCCTTTTGTTCTCAAATATGTTATGTGATCTGCCAAGAGAAAGGATGGGATGTAAACACTAGTGTGGCAATGCATTAAGACAATGAGATTGAATAAATCAGACCTATATTCAATTGTCTTTTTTATAAAAATAATTGTAATCTGGTTCCGCCACCTTGCAGTGAATTCTACTACAACAATTATTTGCATTAAAAATATTCTATTCATTTCTATGCTGGTGAGTAGTCGATTAGTCTGTGAAGTAGCTTTAACTTTTTAAGGACAGACTCAACAAGATGTTGTTTGACTGCCACACCTCTGAAGTATATTTATTCAAGAGATGAGACACCACTTCCACACAGGTAATTTCACATTCACCTCAATTGCAGACGTTTAATTTGAATGCAAATCACTCCTTTTTTCCCCAGGTCACTTTACTCCTTTTCTCTTAATTGGCATACCGGTAGTTTCTGTGTGTACTGCCAACTTGGTTAGTGCTTTTCATAAAGGTTACTTAACAATTTGGTATCAGAACCATATCATCATAAATTATATTCTCATCTGCCGTCCCAATTAACTATCCCTACTGTTTAAAACCTTTCCACCATAAGGACGAGAACAGAGGTTCCCAACCAGTGGGCCATGGTCCTCCTGGGTGACCTTGGGTGGGGTGAAGAGCAAGCTGCCACTGAGGTCAGTGAGGTCATCTGGCCGTCTCTCATTTTATAAAGCAGCTTGACGCTCAGCACTCAATCTCAGTTCCTATCAGACCTCCGCACAAGACAGATTCAGAAGCATGTTTGTTGTTCTTCAGTCAAGACTCAAGATATAACCATATACAGCACAGAACAGGCCAGTTTGGTCCTACTAGTCCATGCTGGAACAAATCCCCACCCTCCTAGTCCCACTGACCAGCACCTGGTCCATACCCCTCCAATTCTCTCCCCTCCATGTAATTATCCAGTCTTTCCTTAAATGTTTAATTTGAATGCTTCAACCACCTCTGCCGGAAGCTCATTCCACATCCCAACCACCCTTTGCGTGAAGAAATTTCCCCTCATGTTCCCCTTATAATTTTCCCCCTGCAATCTCAAACCATGGCCTCTGGTTTGAATATCCCCCACTCTTAATTGAAAAAGCCTATCCACGTTGACTCTCTCTGTCCCTTTTAAAATCTTGAACACCTCCATCAGATCCCCCCTCAATCTTCTACGCTCCAGAGAAAAAAGCCCCAGGCTGCTCAACCTTTCTCTGTAACTCAAACCCTGACATCCTGTTAACATTCTCGTGAACCTTCTCTGAACTCTCTCTATTTTGTTTATATCCTTCCTATAATTCGGTGACCTAAACTGCACACAGTGTTCCAAACTTGGCCTCACCAATGCTTTGTACAATTTCATCATAACATCCCGACTCTTGAATTCAATACTCCGATTTATGAAGGCCAACATTCCAAATGCTGCCTTCACCACACCATCTACCTGAGTATCAACTTTGAAGGTACTATTTACCATAACTCCTAAATCCCTTTGTTGCTCTGCACTCCTCAGTTGTCTACCATTCAATGTATACGACCTATTTAGATTTGCTTTCCAAAATGCAACACTTCACACTTATCCGTATTAAATTCCATCAGCCATTTCTCAGCCCACTCCTCTTGCTTTCCTATATCTCTTTTTAAGCTACGGTAATCTTCCTCACTGTCCACAATACCACCAATCTTTGTATCATCTGCAAACTTACTTATTCAATTCACCACCCCTTCCTGTTTATAAAGCACATGGTATATTTCTGCTCTAAAATGGGATATAGATCAGTTTTGCAAAAATTTTCATTGAAGAATTACCCTGGATATGATTGTTCGGATAAGTTACAAGCTTTCTTGGCTATTGAGATCAAATGAATAACCTTTAACGTTCAAGGAAATATCCCAACACTGCAGAAATAAATTAAAAATAAACTAACAGACCATGTATTTATGTATGATAATTGTTCTTCGAGCATGTTAAATAAAATACTTGAAATTAGATAAAGATGTGTTTCTTACAGAGCTGCCTTTGACTTGTAAATATTGCTCAGTCCTTGCCACTAGTGGGCCACAGTATGTTAGGCTAGAAGCCAGGTGGTCCTTAGATTGAAAAAGGTTGAGAACCACCGGTCTAGCAAGTAAAACTTGGAAAAAAATGATGCCTGTTAGTTCTAGTACACATTGACAAAAGATACAAGATGCAAAACCTTTTCATTAAGGTGAACTGTTCGGATGTCAAATTCCTGCCTAATGTTACCCTCTATCACTTACAATGTCCGTTGACAGGCAGCTGCTTCCACTGGAGCCACAATGGATCAAGGGTCAACACTTGATGCCACTTATAAGGCTTTGCTTCAGACTAACACGCCTCAGTTGTTTGACGAGTTTCAAATAAGGATTTAAGTTTTCTTAACACAACTTGCTATTATGTGTGTTGGAACAATGTAAACCTAAGGTGGGATCAGCTTTATAATATACGAGAAGATAATTTTTCTAACACAGTACCATTTACAAATAGAATATTCCAAAGCAATTGCAAACTAAGCAGCATTTTTCTATTGTAGTTGCAGTAAAAAGCACCGAAGACAATTTATGGCTGAAAAGAAAATAATTGCAGATACTAAAAAATGAAACGAAAACAGAAAGTGCTCGAGATACTCAGCAGGTTAGACAACATCTGTAGAGGGAAGGAGAGAGCAACAAAGTTAACGTTATCAGTCAACTGAAGTAGTAATTCTGCCTGGCTCGCAAGAAAAAAGAATCCCAGGGTTGTATGTGATGTCATGTGTGTTGACCATCAAGAGGACTGCAATAGTGAGAAAACAGCTGTATTATAAGTTGCATAACTGGGGGAAATATCTGTGATAAGGCGGATATCAAGATTATTCAGGTGACACAATGGCTTTTGGTGCCATTGACCAGAAGTGCCCTGCCTAAAGAGGACATGACCCAAAGGTTTCTCACACTATTTCCATATTCCACTTCACATCGTTTGCATAAGCTTTCCAAGTCTGCCTGTTTATTCATGCACTGAACAATTTAAAAATATATTTATTATAGATAGATACAGGAAAAACTTCATTCCTGAGAAAGAGGTTCCACTGCATCAGCCTCTCCAAGGAGCTGCTGAGGTGAGTAATGTAGGTTCAGAGATTGCAAAGCTGGAAAGGAATAAAATGTTAGGTGGAGTTAAATTAAGCAAGCAGTTTCTGTGGAGTTTAGACCATGGCATGGCTTTCTCACTACAATGCTGTTATTTTCTGCAAGTCTGTGTCAAACAATGCCACAGATTATTATTGTATATATACTTGAAATGTTTATTTGAAGTTCCCTCCATTAAAGGAGGCACTGATAGGCTTTAAAACAAAGGTTTTATATCATTGCGACAGTAAGTTAGACAAGTTTTAGATGCGTGGATTAAGTGTTCATACCACATAATCCCAGATTGCAATTTCAGATCATCTGTTTTCAGCCCATTTAACATTATTTTTCACCTGACATTTATATGTTAAACCCATCCTGCTGGATCACAATTGAAAATATACCCATTCAAATTACAGAGCCAGAACCCGCGATTCAAATCCGGCGCTGTCTGTAAGGGGTTTTCACGTCCTTCCTGTGTCTGTGTGGGTTTCCTCTGGGCCCTCTGGTTTCCTCCCATACAGGGGTTGTAGGTCAATTGGGTGGCATGGGCTTGTCAGCCGGAAGGGCCCCATTACAGTGCTGTATTTAAATTTAAGCTCAGAAATCTCTTTACATCCTCCAGGATGTATCTTACGGCGAGTTGACTTTTACTGTTTGTATCCTCCAGTCTATCTCCGATATGCAATTTCAATCGGGAGTCCTCTAACATCCTCGATGCATCACCAATCATTTCAGTTATGCAATTAGATCCTTTGATCACTATGTGATGAGCTCTTGAACAAAAGTCCCAGAAATTTGCCACCTAGTTACTTACCGATTGACAAGAGTGAAGCAAAGACGACACATATTGTGCAGCAAGGCTGTAACATTTTGCAGAAAGGAGGCAATTTTAGGTTGCTCATCGACGGGCCCTTGTATGGAGAGGAAACAACCATAGAGCTTATCAGTGAGTCCAGTATGCACCACGAAGCTAAGAAGGAAGAGAAAATCTTCTTTAGCAGAATAATTAAATATGGAATCAACTAAACTTTTCAAGTAATACAACATTTTTCATTGTACATTCCCTAACCGTTCTCATAATGAAAAATGCCTATATAATTCTGAGAGGGTGCAATTCACAGTGGGACATGCTCACATAGGAATTTTTCATTATAAAGGTGGAGACGGATTTATATTGTCCATATGAAACTAAGAACAGGAAGCTGCTGTAAAATGGTAACTCAGTTACTTAACTTTTCACGTGGTCTTGACTTTCCGTGTGCAATAAAAAGGGAGATCAACTGATTGAGTCAAATTATTTTCCCTTAAAGTAAACTTGGATATAGTTTCAAATAAAAGAAAATTTAAAAAAAGGTTACAAATTAATCATATACTTTAGGGAAAACCACTCCAAAGGTTTGAAATCAAATAAGTTAATCAAAATTGGAATCACAACTTAGTCCTCTATTGTTACTTTATATATATAAAAGCAGAGAAGGAACTAAAACATTTTTACTTTTTTTCGAACATGTAAAAAGGATACGTGTGTGTCAACAGAGTTTAAGATCCAAATCAGCTTTCCTGCGAACTGAAAATGTTCCTAGAAGATTGGCCTTGCCAATACCGTACTCCTGTAATACTTGAGTCCTTTGGATCATTTTCTCAGGTCAAATTTGGGGGGGATGGGGTAAAATTTTATGCAGGTCATACTTGGGCCAAATTTTGGGGTGGTTCATGATTTTTAACACAAGTCATACAAAGATCGTACCTGTGTCCTTCAAGGCGCTGGGAGCTTGAATGGCCCGGACCTGGAGATAAGTCTGTGTTTGGGGCGCTTGGAGTTTTGGTGGTTGGGTGGCTGAGGGCTAGGAGAAAGTCTGTGGCCAGAGCGTCGGGAGCTCGTATGGGCGGGCGGCCGGGTTGAGGGCCCGGGGTTGGGGTGCCGGGAAGCTCCGGCAGGTGAGCGGCCAGGGTGCTGGAAGTCAGATGGGCAGGCTGTCGGGGCATCAGGAGTTCCAGTGGGTAGGCGGCTGAGGCAAAGATCTGCGGTTGAGGAGTTGGGAGATCCGGTGATGGGTGGTTGGGTCGTCAGGATCTTGGATGGGCAGGCAGTCGGGGTAAAAAAAAAGGGGTTGTCATCTTTTACACGAGTCATACAGAAAACGTGTGATTTTTGGGCTGTACAAGGTGGGGGCGGGGGTTTGACCATCACACAAGTATATATGGTTTGTATTGTCTGGTCAAATACATTCACAGACAAGAATGCCCAATTACGAGAAAGGAAATCAGTGCCTGGGGAAATTTCTTTTTAATATTTTGTCCAAAGGGAGGCTGCATCATAATGTTTCAGAAAGAAAGAGAACACCATTCCCTAGGATTCTTGGAAATATAACACCTGAACCATCAGAAATGAAAGCAGACAAGAGAAACTCTTTATTTTTCTATCCATTCCCATTTCTTTCTTTCAGACTGTCTACATCCGTGTGACAACTCCAAGAGGGGACTTGAACACAACATTTTCAGACTCTGAATTCTTTTACCTGTTGTGTGTTAAACTGTAGTAATAGGGGTGTTGATTCCAGAGTCAGAATTTATTGTCATAAACGTGTCTCAAAATTCATTGTTTTGTGGCAGCGTCACAATGCAAATATTGCTATAAATTAGCTTTCAAAAATAAATAGTGCAAGAAAAGAGAAGAAACTCAGGCAGTGTGCGTAATTCAGAAATCTGATGGCAGAGGGGAAGATGCTGTTTTTGTGCGACTGGGGATACATCTTCAGGATCCTGTACCTCCTTCCCACTGGTATCAGTGTGAAGAAGACATGGCCTGGGTGCTGGGAATCCTTTTTTAAGTCCTCTACTTCCATTTCTACGGCTGTTTCTCGTTCTTCCACCTTGTCCACTCTTTTTCCTATATCTGACATGACCATCTCTAATCTATTCATTTTTTCTTCTGCACTTTTAATTCTTCTTTTTATTTCACTAAATTCTTGTAATTGCCTTTCTTTTACTGATTCCATATATTCTTTAAAAAAAAAATCCATTGTCTTGCCTTTCCCTTCTTCTTCCATTTCTCTATGTTCTTCTTCTTCCTCTGGGTTGGTCATCTGTTGTTTCCTTGTTTTCTTTTTACTCTCTTCTTTCTTGTTCTCTTTATTTTCTATGTTCTCTTCCTGTTGTTGTGTTGCAGCTGTCATTCTCAGCTGTGGAGATCGACTCCTCAGCTAATCCCCCCTCCCGTCAGTGTTTTTTTTTCATGCGCATGCGCGGTTGCGCACTTTTACTTGGCTCCGCGAGCCATTTTTGTAGTCCCGAGCTCGGGACTTCAACTGACCTTAGGGAGCGGGCTTCTCTCTCCGCGGCGGGCCTCCTCGGACAGGTAAGGCCTTCACCTTCTTCTTCCGACGTTCTTTCTTCTTCCCGCTGGTTTTGACTTTTCTTTCTTCGCTGCCATTTTCTTCCCACCTTTACTTTCACTTTGTTTTAATTTTTATGTTTGTGCCTTTGTGTTTTGTGTGTTTTTTTTAACCTTTTCCAGAGAGGGCTGGAGTTCCCTGACCGGCCACTACTCCATCTCGTGACTCCTCGGTGCTGGGAATCCTTGAGGATAGAGGCTGCTTTCTTAAGACACCACCTCTTGTAGATGTCCTCAATGGAGTGAAGGAAGACTGGTGTCCATGATGTCGCAGGCAGAGTTAACCAATGAGTTTATTTTTTGTCCTGTGAATTGGCACCTCCATACCAGGCAGTGATGCAACTGGCCAAAATGCTCTCCATGGTACACCTGTGGAAGTTCTGCCTCCTGAAAGCTTCGTGAATGAAATTAACTGAGGGCATGTTTAGTGTGGCACTAAATAGAACATAACTTTAAAGTTGAAGAAAAATGTATTTAAATATGCTTAGGATTTACTGAAACTCCTCGAGATAATTTAAATGCTCATAACTAATAGGGTTTTGGAGGATGTGAATACTGCTGTTGTTTTCCTCAGTCATTTCAGTTATAAATATTAGAAGAAAAATTTTTAAGTACACACAGCCAGTTTGCAATATGTGAACAGAAATATAAACAATTGCTAATCTCAGAGTGTCACAAGTATGACACATTAATTTGGACTTTTTCTCTTCACAGATTCTTACCAACCTGTGGAACGTTTCCAATATTTTTCATTTTCATTTCAAATAGCCTGCATGCATGGTATGTGAGCTTTGCAGAAACTCCTTTCCTGGACTTTGTTTTATAAAAGGTATTGATTGGGATTACCCTACTTAAGTAGTCATTAGTCTGAGATTTGCTCAATCTTCATTTTATGGGAAAGGAAAATGAAGTCAAAAACTGAAAATCTTAAAATCTTTTTGACAGTTGATACAGGGAGCATTGCTATTTATCATAGATTAATATTATATTTGTAAAAACACAGAAATACTGGAGGAACTTAGCAGATCTCGCAGCATTCATTGGAGGGAAATATAGAAACCCATGTTCAGGCCTGGCTGTTCCTCAAGGTAAGAGTAAAAGGTAGACAGGTTCCTGAATTAAAAGTCTGGAGTAAGGGAAGAATGGACAGGGAGTACAGATCAACAGACAAAAGGTGTTAATTGGATTAGAGGACAGGAGAAAAAATGAGGCCGAGGAGGTTTGTTTTTGCTCCGTGAAAGCAGAGCTAGGGGAAAGGAGACATAAGGAAAGATGGCAGGGTGGAGCCAATAGAAACTAGAGAAGTCGATGTTAATGCCATCTGGTTGGAGAGTGCCCAGATGGGAGATGAGTTGTTGCTCCTCCAATTTGTGGGTGGTCTTAGTCTGGCAGTGCACGAGACCATGGACAGACATGTCAGCAAGGGAATGGGCCAGGGAATTGAATAGGTGTCTATTTTATCTTTTCCTCCTATGGACGCTGAGAGACCCGCTGAGCTTCCCCAGCATTTTTGTGTTTTTACTACTTTTGTGTTTCGCTCTAATGTTATCTTTGGTGAAGAGAAAAACTGGATCAGTGCAAAATCAGTGATATGATTATAAGGCCACATTGATCACCGCCAGTGGGCTGATATCGCCTCAAACCTTGCATCTTGGCGCCTCACAGTTCGGCGGGCAGCAACCTCCTTTGAAGAAGACCGCAGAGCCCACCTCACTGACAAAAGACAAAGGAGGAAAAACCCAACACCCAACCCCAACCCACCCATTTTCCCTTGCAACCGCTGCAACCGTGTCTGCCTGTCCCGCATCGGACTTGTCAGCCACCAACGAGCCTGCAGCTGACGTGGACATTACCCTTCCATAAATCTTCGTCCGCGAAGCCAAGCCAAAGAAGAAGAAGTAGGTAATACAGATTGATAATACCCGGCTTCTCACAAATATTAGCATAGTTAATCCGATTTATTATTCTCACTGGTGGAGGGCATTGTAAACCTCGCGAACATTTTTAAAGAGTGTTCTTGCTTTGCAACTTGGATAGATTTGTTTTCGCTGCTCAAACCCTTCACAGTGAATAAAAAGCTATTAAAACCACTGAACTAATCATGTATTGCCCCCCTCCTCTCATTTTTTTTAATCCTTGGCAAATCCTAGGGGGGTGGAATGAAGGATGACTTGCTTTCACATTTATTCCATGGTTCAGAGGCAGCGGGCCCACGTGGAATATACCGATTCTGTCCCTGAGCAAATGCCTGCACATTACTGGGCAAATTCATTGATTTCCACCTCTCAGTGGACAATTGTGATAACTGACAGCAGAGGCTGGAGAAAGAATTGTGACGTTGCAGCCCTTGTTGCTTTATCACACTTGGCTCATTACTAGGAACTAGTGAATGTATTCTCTATATGAAAAGCAGGTAAAACAGTAAGGTATAGTTGAATGGGTTTCAGTAGAAAAGCAAAGGAATCCTTTATCTCTCCATGTCAAGGACAACTTGAAAAATTCAAATGCCTGATCCCAAACCATGATTGTAATTGATGTAAATCAATGCTAACAAATGGTCAGCACTGATGTCTAAATGGGACTGAATTTGTCACTTCATATGTTCTTTCAGGTCTTGGACATTTCATTCCTTCAGGCTACTTGAGTCTGCTTCAGTCATTTCTCACCTTACCACAGAATCAGTTGCTCTGACCTCAGCCTTCCTGAATGCCCCTGGCACTGACCGCCATGCATTACGTCAAACTACTTGTGTGAGTGAGAATAATATTGAGCAGAGACCACAAATGAGACTCACAAGTTCTTGCTTTGCATCTTTGATAGAGTTGTTTCCCCTATTTAAATTTTAAAATTAGACCTACAGCACAGTAACAGGCTCTTTCGGCCCATGAGTCCATGCCGTCTCCCTTTCCTTCTCTGGCATACCCTAGGTGGTGAAGGGCGACTTTCTTCTGAGAATCCACCTCATGCTTTAATCCAATGTTCAAAGAATGGAAAAAACTTACACATCCCAGAAAAAAAAACACTCAAATTCAGATGGTTTCTTTTCTTTGAAAGAAAGGAATCCCATTTATAAATGTTTCCCTGTGAAACACTGAATTGAACAAAATAGATCCAAATTAAGCATTTTAAGTGTGCATTTCAAATAATGTGCAGATTGAGGTGATATTGTTAAGATACAACTATCACAAACACTTTGAAACAATAACTTCATAAAATATTCCACTGGGCCGCATTGCTAGCGCAACACCTTTACAAGATCAGCGATCGGGACTGGGGTTCAAATCCAGCACTGCCTTTAAGGAGTTTGTTCGTTCTCCCCGTTTCCGCATGGGTTTTTCCTGGGGTCTCCAGTTTCCTCCCACCATTTGAAACATACTGGGGGGGGGGGTTGTAGGTTAATTGGGTGCAAATTGTGCGGCATGGACTCGTGGGCTGAAATGGCCTGTTACCGTGCTGTATGTAAAAAGAAAAAAAAATATATATATATAAAAACTGGAGGAGGATTGAATTTCAAAATATACAATTCATCAGCTTCATTTATTCTGACTCACTTTCTTATCAACTGGGTGAAGGAGTTAAGCTACCAAGTTTTAGTTTGTTACCAAACTTGGTACCAAGCTCTGGGATACAATTGAGGTTCATACTTACATTTTCCAGAAGAAGATAAATGAGGACTATTTTTGTGAAGCAATGTGGGGTCCACATCAGAGAAACAAAAAGAAACAAAGGATTGGAAAAGAAACAAAAATTGTACAAAGGGAAGATGGCAGGTGATGAAAAGTTAGTGTGTAATTTAGAAATTCTACATTTATAGACCACAATACAGAGTAAAGAGAGAAAAATAGATATAGGCAATCGCCGGGTTGAAAACATCCGATTTGCAAGCCACCTGCAGTTACGAACCAACAAGGCAGCCGGAAGGAGAATGGTGTCTACTTCCAGTTGGAGCAGAACCTGCTTTCCATTAGCTGGCTGCCTCGTTGATCATCAGGTGGATGGCGACGTGCATCTGCTGCCAGGCTACGCCACACGCAGCCCTGGCCAAAGCAGCGGCCAGGCGAGGGCGGAGGGGTGGGGGAGATGCAGGAGCATGCAGCATTGCAATGCCTCAGGTACCGTGACGGTTTGACGCGGGGCCGATGCTCAGCCCCGCAAAATAACCACTCAGCCTTAAAGTGAGATTGCGTCACTGAAGAGGGAAGGGGGGGGGTGGGGAAATTAAGAGCAGACGGAGTCAGGTGCTAAATTTTGGATTAAAAATTGAAAGTACCTGTACTGTAGCCATCTCTCCATCATCTTCTCCTGTAAGTGTTAACCTTTAAATCATATCTTATGACCGTATGTAGTTATTTTTACTATTGTGTACAGTACTAGTTAACGGAACTTGTATTTAACCCAGGGGATTGCCTGTTTATTTAGAGAGTAGAAGGTCATGAAGTATCCTGCAATCTTTTGCAAGATTAAAAAATGCTCACACTTCCATTCCTAATTTCCACAGAAACTCTTGTGCTCACCTGATGAGATCCTGTATCCTGCTGTGGTAGAGTTCATTCTGTGAAAGATTATTTTTTGCTTCTTGCCCTGAGTTCTTTGGTGTCCCTGGGTGGCTGTTGATTTCAGGTTGATTGTTGGCCAAGCAACCGAGGATGGTTGCACAGGTTTGGAGCAGTCCCGTGGTCAGTCCTTCAAACACCTGTTTGTTCACACTTCTTCCAAAGATGGCATCGTCCTCAGCAGGAACAAAAAGCTATACAAAAGTATACCATAAAAAATGGAATGGAATAATTAGTTCAAAATTAAATCTGCCAACTTCGAGTTCCTTAAATGTAAAATATCTTTCACACTTCACTTTTTTTTTATACAATTTCAGAGTGTTGTTACCTTTTCACTTGAATTGAGTTCTCTTACATCCTTGGGTTTTATATATTACGGAAAGCAGTCAGACTGTAAATGCATAGCAGCAGCTCTTTGCTTTTTACCAACTATGCCTCAATTCCACTGATTTTGGTAGGCTGCAGGAGATTATGGAGGTAAAGAGGGATGAAGTCTTTGCAGGGCTGTGTAAAGAGTTTTGAAACCTGCACTCCCATTAAAAGCTTATGCCTTCATAATATACAAAATAAATGATGTAAAGATGATTCTGTTTGCCATGGCTATTGATACACCCACGGCTTTGTCCCATTTATGTTTTAAATTTCTGTTGTACTACTCACAGACAGAATAAACAATTTTGTGTTCTGGCTTGGGAAAATGTACAGACGATTCTGCAATTCCACAGATCTCTTTGAAAAGGGGGAGAGGCGATAGGTTTCCTATTGATTATATTTCTCTCTTATAAAAGCACTTCAAGTCTGGTTCCAAAATATCAACCATTTCTTTTTTACTAATTCACAAATGAAGGACTAAGCTTTGAGATTTTCAACACATTATCTCAAGCAGCAAGAAAAACCTCAAGCCTTGTCGCTTATTGCATTCCTATCCTGGTGCACCCATAGGTATTGGAACTAGCAAAAGGCAGGAGAGTAAAGCTAAAGTGCTGAGGCTTGCTGTGCACTAGAAACACAGCATATAGTGACACTTTGATTTTGTGGTGGCACTCTCACCTCTATGTCAGAGGTCGTAGGTTCAAGCCCTGTTCCAGAGACTTGAGTGCACAATCCAATCTGATAATTCAGTGAAGTATTGAGGAAGTGTTGCATTGTCAGGCTCCTATCTTTTAGTGGGGACATTAATCACGCCTCTGCCTGCATGGTTCCAATGAATGTGTATATCAGGGCACTATTTGACAAGGTATAGAGATTTTGCTTTTCCTCTGTCTAAGGCATAACTATAAATCCAGATTCATCAATCTCTTCATTCATTGCTGTCTGTGGGGTCTTGCTCTGCGTAAACATTCTCTCATGTCGTCCTGTAAATAATGTTTAAAAAAATGGCTGTGAAACACTTTTCAATGCATTAAGGATAATGAAAGGTTCTGTGTAAATGCAAACGATTGCTATCTAAATCCCGACAGTACATTTCCCAACGACAGTACACAAAGTTGTTTTTCAAGCTGCTTGTACAAAAGAACATACTTCATAAAATGCATAGGGCCGCAAAGAGTGTATCAGTGGCCAAGGACATCATTGTCTTCAGTTATGGAAGTGTGAGTCAAAGCATTTACCGAGTAAAAATGCTTATATTGGTTTGTTGAGTCTGTGTAGGTTTCATATTTTTTCATTTTCAACTTCCTGCAGTGACCTTATCTCTCCTTACCTCCAGTTTCTACTTCTGACCACCAGAACATCACAAGCATTGTTCTTTCCACCACTGGCAGGCAGGCTCTTACCTGCCTGGGCTCACACTGTGGAATTCCCCTCCCAAACCACTTTTAATCTCACTCCTCAAGGTTTTATATCTCCTTATGTAACTTGGCAGCAGATTGTATTTTATAATCTCTCTAGGAAGCACTCTGGAATATGTTAAATATGTTATGATGAGCATTTTTACACATAAACCTCAAAATTATTCTGAATAAAATTAGCATACTTACCTCTGGTGTGTCCCAATGCGGTCGTTTACACAGGAGGACTTTTAGGGCACTTTTATACAGTCCTCCTGTGCTGAGGAGTTTGTTGGAGGGGGAAAAGTCGTATTCATTAGGTCTGTTTCTCATGGAGTGGTTGCAGTCAATTTACACTGCAGCCGCTCCGTAAAAATGTGTAGGGATACAAGTGGAAAAATTATGGGATGGAGTTTGCATTAAAAAGTTCCATCCCAACATTTTTACACTGCCACCAGAGCAGAAATTTTCTGCTGTTCAGTGGCTGATTAGAAGTGTCTAATGTTAAAATGTTCATCAAAGAAAGTTGTTCTTTTACACCACCGTCATCAATCTGCAGCAAATCTGAATTTTCTGAGGTCTCCTGAATCCAGTCTATGCTGGACTTCAAGCTAAAAAAAAAAATGGGAGGATTATACAAGGAAATCATCTGTGTTTTACCCTCCCAGAACATAATTTAATGCGAGGAGGCCTCCCACATATGTAAATATCATATTTTCAAAATGTGATAACTATTTACAATGTGTACTGTCTGCTGAAAGGCAGGAGTGAACATTTGCTGGGACTTCCAGCAAATTAGTTCACAAGTTCCACTTCTGGCCATCCCTTTCCACTCTTGACTTTTGATATGCAACTCTTTGTGTACTATAAAACCACTGAAATTCATAAGAAACATTTTGGGCATGCTTCTCTATTCAAAGAGAATTGCTGATCTTCTATTTCAACTTCATCTTCCTGTGATATCTCCCCACAATTCTAAAAAAAACGGCCTCAATTCAGTCACAGAGAAGTATATGAATATTCTCAGGGTAGGGAATTCTAGATTTACAAACCTTCGGACAGAGACATCAATTATTTCAAAGCTCGTCATTTGTCTGCTATCTTTGCTCCATACACAAGAACGGTATTAATATCAAAATTCTCCCGCGCAGTTTCACGTGCGATAAAAATGACTTGCCATGGAGAGAATACTCAAGCTTTTCTTCGGTTGGTTGCCACATACTTCATTCATGTTCAATGACAGCGGCTACGTGATAATATGCCTTACTCCATTTCCAGTTGAATGAGGCTATTCTGTTGCATTTTCACTTGGATTTTGAATTTTTAAAAAGTTAAATTTTAATAAGATATTTAGACGTACAGCACGATAACAGGCCCTTTCGGCCCACAAGTCCGCACTGCTCAAATACACCCAATTTACCTACACCCTGGTATGTTTTTGAACAGTGAGAGGAAACCGAAGCTCTCAGGGGAAACTCACGGGGAGAACGTACAAACTCCTTACAGGCAGTGCAGGATTGGAATCTCGGTTGTAGTTTCCTGACGCTGTTACAGCATTGAGCTAACTGCCACACTAATTTTTAATTTTTTCCCCTTATTTCTCTTTTCGCTACAAACTATTTTTGTTTTAAAAAAATCATCTTTGAATTTTTGATTTTTACTTGGTCAAAATATATGGGCCTCTCAGCTAACTCATCTGCTCATTGCTTTACTTGGTTTTGATCTCTCAATTTCCTTGCAGTTTTAATAATTTCATTTGTGAGTTCCCTTGGCACCTCTCTACTAGGACAAGATTGTTAATTCCATCATCTTGTGAAAAATGCAGAAAACTAAATGGTAAGAATATTCTGAACAGCAAATTGTCCCTTCTTCACCAGAATATTCTGAACAGCAAACTGTCCCTTCTTCACCAGAATATTCTGAACAGCAAATTGTCCCTTCTTCACCAGAATATTCTGAACAGCAAATTGTCCCTTCTTCACCAGAATATTCTGAACAGCAAATTGTCCCTTCTTCGCCAGAATATTCTGAACAGCAAATTGTCCCTTCTTCGCCAGAATATTCTGAACAGCAAATTGTCCCTTCTTCGCCAGAATATTCTGAACAGCAAATTGTCCCTTCTTCACCAGAATATTCTGAACAGCAAATTGTCCCTTCTTCACCAGAATATTCTGAACAGCAAATTGTCCCTTCTTCGCCAGAATATTCTGAACAGCAAACTGTCCCTTCTTCACCAGAATATTCTGAACAGCAAACTGTCCCTTCTTCACCAGAATATTCTGAACAGCAAATTGTCCCTTCTTCACCAGAATATTCTGAACAGCAAACTGTCCCTTCTTCACCAGAATATTCTGAACAGCAAATTGTCCCTTTTTCACCAGAATATTCTGAACAGCAAACTGTCCCTTCTTCACCAGAATATTCTGAACAGCAAATTGTCCCTTCTTCACCAGAATATTCTGAACAGCAAACTGTCCCTTCTTCACCAGAATATTCTGAACAGCAAATTGTCCCTTCTTCACCAGAATATTCTGAACAGCAAATTGTCCCTTCTTCACCAGAATATCCTGAACAGCAAATTGTCCCTTCTTCACCAGAATATTCTGAACAGCAAATTGTCCCTTCTTCACCAGAATATTCTGAACAGCAAATTGTCCCTTCTTCACCAGAATATTCTGAACAGCAAATTGTCCCTTCTTCACCAGAATATTCTGAACAGCAAATTGTCCCTTCTTCACCAGAATATTCTGAACAGCAAATTGTCCCTTCTTCACCAGAATATCCTGAACAGCAAATTGTCACTTCTTCACCAGAATATTCTGAACAGCAAATTGTCCCTTCTTCACCAGAATATTCTGAACAGCAAATTGTCCCTTCTTCACCAGAATATTCTGAACAGCAAATTGTCCCTTCTTCACCAGAATATTCTGAACAGCAAATTGTCCCTTCTTCACCAGAATATTCTGAACAGCAAACTGTCCCTTCTTCACCAGAATATTCTGAACAGCAAACTGTCCCTTCTTCACCAGAATATTCTGAACAGCAAACTGTCCCTTCTTCACCAGAATATTCTGAACAGCGAATTGTCCCTTCTTCACCAGAATATTCTGAACAGCAAATTATCCCTTCTTCACCAGAATATTCTGAACAGCGAATTGTCCCTTCTTCACCAGAATATTCTGAACAGCAAATTGTCCCTTCTTCATCAGAATATTCTGAACAGCAAACTGTCCCTTCTTCACCAGAATATTCTGAACAGCAAATTGTCCCTTCTTCACCAGAATATTCTGAACAGCAAATTGTCCCTTCTTCACCAGAATATTCTGAACAGCAAATTGTCCCTTCTTCATCAGAATATTCTGAACAGGAAATTGTCCCTTCTTCACCAGAATATTCTGAACAGCATATTGTCCCTTCTTCACCAGAATATTTGGAACAGCAAATTGTCCCTTCTTCACCAGAATATTCTGAACAGCGAATTGTCCCTTCTTCACCAGAATATTCTGAACAGCAAATTGTCCCTTCTTCACCAGAATATTCTGAACAGCAAATTGTCCCTTCTTCACCAGAATATTCTGAACAGCAAATTGTCCCTTCTTCATCAGAATATTCTGAACAGCAAATTGTCCCTTCTTCACCAGAATATTCTGAACAGCAAATTGTCCCTTCTTCACCAGAATATTCTGAACAGCAAATTGTCCCTTCTTCACCAGAATATTCTGAACAGCAAACTGTCCCTTCTTCACCAGAATATTCTGAACAGCAAATTGTCCCTTCTTCACCAGAATATTCTGAACAGCAAACTGTTCCTTCTTCACCAGAATATTCTGAACAGCAAATTGTCCCTTCTTCACCAGAATATTCTGAACAGCAAATTGTCCCTTCTTCACCAGAATATTCTGAACAGCAAATTGTCCCTTCTTCATCAGAATATTCTGAACAGGAAATTGTCCCTTCTTCACCAGAATATTCTGAACAGCATATTGTCCCTTCTTCACCAGAATATTCTGAACAGCAAATTGTCCCTTCTTCACCAGAATATTCTGAACAGCGAATTGTCCCTTCTTCACCAGAATATTCTGAACAGCAAATTGTCCCTTCTTCATCAGAATATTCTGAACAGCAAATTGTCCCTTCTTCACCAGAATATTCTGAGCAGCAAATTGTCCCTTCTTCACCAGAATATTCTGAACAGCAAATTGTCCCTTCTTCACCAGAATATTCTGAACAGCAAACTGTCCCTTCTTCACCAGAATATTCTGAACAGCAAATTGTCCCTTCTTCACCAGAATATTCTGAACAGCAAACTGTCCCTTCTTCACCAGAATATTCTGAACAGCAAATTGTCCCTTCTTCATCAGAATATTCTGAACAGCAAATTGTCCCTTCTTCACCAGAATATTCTGAACAGCAAAACGTCCCTTCTTCATCAGAATACTCTGAACAGGAAATTGTCCCTTCTTCACCAGAATATTCTGAACAGCATATTGTCCCTTCTTCACCAGAATATTCTGAACAGCAAATTGTCCCTTCTTCATCAGAATATTCTGAACAGCAAATTGTCCCTTCTTCACCAGAATATTCTGAACAGCAAATTGTCCCTTCTTCACCAGAATATTCTGAACAGCAAACTGTCCCTTCTTCACCAGAATATTCTGAACAGCAAATTGTCCCTTCTTCACCAGAATATTCTGAACAGCAAACTGTCCCTTCTTCACCAGAATATTCTGAACAGCAAATTGTCCCTTCTTCACCAGAATATTCTGAACAGCAAATTGTCCCTTCTTCACCAGAATATTCTGAACAGCAAATTGTCCGTTCTTCATCAGAATATTCTGAACAGGAAATTGTCCCTTCTTCACCAGAATATTCTGAACAGCATATTGTCCCTTCTTCACCAGAATATTCTGAACAGCAAATTGTCCCTTCTTCACCAGAATATTCTGAACAGCGAATTGTCCCTTCTTCACCAGAATATTCTGAACAGCAAATTGTCCCTTCTTCACCAGAATATTCTGAACAGGAAATTGTCCCTTCTTCACCAGAATATTCTGAACAGCAAATTGTCCCTTCTTCACCAGAATATTCTGAACAGCAAATTGTCCCTTCTTCACCAGAATATTCTGAACAGCAAATTGTCCCTTCTTCACCAGAATATTCTGAACAGCAAATTGTCCCTTCTTCACCAGAATATTCTGAACAGCAAATTGTCCCTTCTTCACCAGAATATTCTGAACAGCAAATTGTCCCTTCTTCACCAGAATATTCTGAACAGCAAATTGTCCCTTCTTCACCAGAATATTCTGAACAGCAAATTGTCCCTTCTTCACCAGAATATTCTGAACAGCAAATTGTCCCTTCTTCACCAGAATATTCTGAACAGCAAATTGTCTCTTCTTCACCAGAATATTCTGAACAGCAAATTGTCCCTTCTTCACTAGAATATTCTGAACAGCAAATTGTCCCTTCTTCACCAGAATATTCTGAACAGCAAATTGTCCCTTCTTCACCAGAATATTCTGAACAGCAAATTGTCCCTTCTTCACCAGAATATTCTGAACAGCAAATTGTCCCTTCTTCACCAGAATATTCTGAACAGCAAATTGTCCCTTCTTCACCAGAATATTCTGAACAGCAAATTGTCCCTTCTTCACCAGAATATTCTGAACAGCAAATTGTCCCTTCTTCATCAGAATATTCTGAACAGCAAATTGTCCCTTCTTCACCAGAATATTCTGAACAGCAAATTGTCCCTTCTTCACCAGAATATTCTGAACAGCAAATTGTCCCTTCTTCACCAGAATATTCTGAACAGCAAATTGTCTCTTCTTCACCAGAATATTCTGAACAGCAAATTGTCCCTTCTTCACTAGAATATTCTGAACAGCAAATTGTCCCTTCTTCACCAGAATATTCTGAACAGCAAATTGTCCCTTCTTCACCAGAATATTCTGAACAGCAAATTGTCCCTTCTTCACCAGAATATTCTGAACAGCAAATTGTCCCTTCTTCACCAGAATATTCTGAACAGCAAATTGTCCCTTCTTCACCAGAATATTCTGAACAGCAAATTGTCCCTTCTTCACCAGAATATTCTGAACAGCAAATTGTCCCTTCTTCACCAGAATATTCTGAACAGCAAATTGTCCCTTCTTCACCAGAATATTCTGAACAGCAAACTGTCCCTTCTTCACCAGAATATTCTGAACAGCAAATTGTCCCTTCTTCACTAGAATATTCTGAACAGCAAACTGTCCCTTCTTCACCAGAATATTCTGAACAGCAAATTGTCCCTTCTTCACCAGAATATTCTGAACAGCAAATTGTCCCTTCTTCATCAGAATATTCTGAACAGCAAATTGTCCCTTCTTCACCAGAATATTCTGAACAGCAAATTGTCCCTTCTTCACCAGAATATTCTGAACAGCAAATTGTCCCTTCTTCACCAGAATATTCTGAACAGCAAACTGTCCCTACTTCACCAGAATATTCTGAACAGCAAATTGTCCCTTCTTCACCAGAATATTCTGAACAGCAAACTGTCCCTTCTTCACCAGAATATTCTGAACAGCAAATTGTCCCTTCTTCACTAGAATATTCTGAACAGCAAATTGTCCCTTCTTCATCAGAATATTCTGAACAGCAAATTGTCCCTTCTTCACCAGAATATTCTGAACAGCAAATTGTCCCTTCTTCACCAGAATATTCTGAACAGCAAATTGTCCCTTCTTCACCAGAATATTCTGAACAGCAAATTGTCCCTTCTTCACCAGAATATTCTGAACAGCAAATTGTCCCTTCTTCACCAGAATATTCTGAACAGCAAATTGTCCCTTCTTCACCAGAATATTCTGAACAGCAAATTGTCCCTTCTTCACCAGAATATTCTGAACAGCAAATTGTCCCTTCTTCACCAGAATATTCTGAACAGCAAATTGTCCCTTCTTCACCAGAATATTCTGAACAGCAAATTGTCCCTTCTTCACCAGAATATTCTGAACAGCAAACTGTCCCTTCTTCACCAGAATATTCTGAACAGCAAATTGTCCCTTCTTCACCAGAATATTCTGAACAGCAAATTGTACCTTCTTCACCAGAATATTCTGAACAGCAAATTGTCCCTTCTTCACCAGAATATTCTGAACAGCAAATTGTCCCTTCTTCACCCTGACTGCCAGGTTGCTACCATGAGGCAAATGGGTCTGAACTTGGTGAGTTAACATATTTTAACCATTGCAAAATAAAGGCACTGAAGACGCGCAAATTATTATTATTTTTTAAATTTTATGAATGATCATTTTTTTTATAATTCCTTCACTGCCAGAAGTTGATTTGTATTTTGTTCCAACTGATTCTGTTTCAATGACTTCCGCCTATGGCAGGTTGGAGGGAAACACGAAAGTCTGCAGAATGCTGCAGGTTGGGACAAGTTTACAAATGCAAGTCTCTTCTGTGAATCTTTATTTACTTGCTATCTAGTTCCAACTTTTCATTCTCCAATCCAAAGGTATTTTCTATTTTAATTCTTTTCCTGCTGTTTGAGAAGTCTGGATTTCATTGATCAGTAAGAAAGCCTCAACAAGTAGGTGGTTGTTTGAGGTTTGTTACATTTGAACATGAATGGATTCTCAATCACAGGGGAGGATCTTGTCTTCAAAACATGAACAAGAACACGCTTCAGCTATTGTCGTCACGAAGAGGTGTGTCTCAAGAGAACAGCCTCTATCATCAAGGAGGCTCTTACTACCACATCCGTTACAAAAACAGCTTCTTCCCTCCACCATCCGATTTCTGAACAATGAACCTATAGACAGCCCCTCACTTTTTCTCCTTTAGCACTAATTATTTATTTTCTGTAAACATTATATTTACAGAACTGTGGCATGTTGCAATTTTGTATATTCCTGCAGCAAAACAACACATTTCATAACACACGCTCATAACAATAAAACCCAATTCTGATTCTTTACAATCACGGACAAGTGGCCAAGTTGTTCTCCTTCTCCAAAATGACAGCAATGTTTAAAATCTGCACTTATGCAGTTTAAACTAGCAGGAAAGCTAGACCCTCCTTCATCAGCTCTTCCTTAACAGAGGAGTATCTGGGGCTTCCAATTGTAGCTCCTAGATTCTCTTATTTCTTTTTAAATAAGGAGCAAGTCTGTCTACAATGAAGACATCACCAGGGGTTCTTTCTTAATTCCTCCAAATGTTCGACACAGTTAAAAAAAACGGCCCACGTTACCCAATATCTTTCAAATCAGTGGTTTCATTGGATTCACAATCATGAATCAGATCAAGTTACAAATGTAAACCTTTTAACAATCTGTTACCATGACAATATAACCAATAGATATCATAATTATACATTAAGGCTGACAAGCCGGTTTTCACCATGCTTTAGATGGACTTGCAAAACTTTACACTCAAGATAGCTGATTCTTTCTCTCAGACACCTTCACATAATTTCTTCTCATTCATGTTTTATGACCATAATAACGTTGAGACTTGTCTCTTTCACACACAATGAGAAGCATCTGTTGCAAAAGGATAAGATCCTTTATGTTTGAGATGATAAGCCAGCTGCAAGCCCTCCTTTAACATTTTATGATCTATGCTTCATCTTAATGGCTTCACTCGAGCTGAAAGGGTTTGGGGAATAAAAGGTAGCTTAAAAGGCTGACACCAGAGAGTAGCATGAAGCATTTGAATTGTTCGGTACTTATCTCTGTGTATATAAAACGTACAAGTCCAAGGAGAAATATCACAAAAAAATGTCAGGATTCCAAACTATGCAAAACTCAATGACCCGAAGATGCACAAAATGAAGAACTGGCAAAATGTTCTCGCCTCTCAGCTAACTCATCTGCTCATTGCTTTACAAAGATATTACATGCAATGTATTGTGCTTTACATCAATGTATCTTTATAAATGCTCATTGAAATATTGTGTACAAAAATAGGGTAGGCATCATTTCTTTTGACGGGTGGTATTTTTTTAATTAAAGATTCCCCAATTGTCTATTTAAAAATACCAGATAATAGATGCATCATGTATTCCAAAACTCTGTCCCCTGGCTTAACATTTCACTGATTTCCAATTTCAAGGCTGTACAAAGCTCATGAAATCTCTTGTTATCTTCCAAAATGGTCTAAGACCATAAGACAGAGAAGCAGAAGTAGGCTATTCAGCCCATTAAGTCTGCCCTGCCATTTAATCATGAGTTGATCCATTCTCCCAGTCAAATCTACTGCCTGGACTTCTCCCCATAACCTTTGGTTGCCCTGGTTAAATCAAGAACCTACCAATCTCTGCCTTAAATACACCCAATGACCCAATGGCAAAAAGATCCACAGATTCAAGACCCTCTGACTAAAGAAATTCCTCTGCATCGGTTTTAAGCAGAAGCCCTTCAATCTTGAAGTTGTGCCCTCTTGTCCTACACTCTCCCACCATGGGAAACAACCTTTCTACATCTGCTCTGTCCATGCCTTTCAATATATTTCAATGAGATTCCCCTCATTCTCCAAAATTCAAATGAGTACAGGCCAAGAGCTGTCAAACGCTACTCATATGAGAACTCTTCCATTCCCGGAATCATCCTTGTGAACTTCTCTGAACCCTCTCCAAAGACAGGACATCTTTTCTTAAATTCAGAGCCCAAAACTGCTCACAGTACTCCAAGTGAGGGCTCACTAGTGCCTTATAAAGCCTCAACATCATATCCCTGCTCTGATATTCTCTTCCTCTTTAAATGAAAGCATTTGCCTTCTTTACCTGCATGCTTACCTTCAGGGTATTCTGCATGAGGACTCGCAGGTCCCTTTGCATTTGTGAATTTTCACTTTTCTCCTCATGTAGAAATTCTAGCTCCCATATTTCTGCATTGCTTGAGGACCATGGACTCGGGCAAACCTGTATAATTCTGCTCTAGTGATGCAGATTTTAAAAAATATCCTGAGTTTTGATCTGATATGTTGTCTGAAGAGGGCGCAGAAAATCATTGAGGACCCCTTCCACCCTGCACACAGCATCTTCCAGCTGCTCCCGTCGGCGAAGAGATACGGGACTATCAGAGCCAGCACCGCCAGGCTAAGGAACAATTTTCTTCCAACAGGTAGTGGGAACGCTGAACAAGCAAAGCAACTGCTCACACTAACCATCTGAGACTCTCAAAGTCATGAAATAATATTTATTTAGATGTATGAATACTTGTCCTGTATATGTATTGTTTGTCTGTATGTGTGTCATGTCTGGTTGTGTGTCTGCATGTTTTGCACCGAGAACCGGAGAAGAGTGTTTCATTGGGTTGTACTTGGATGACAATAAACTTAACTTGATCATCTACCACCCTGTACTATTCCCAAATGAAACATGCACTGCACAGATCATTTTTTTTCCCAAAGGTTTGATTCCTGAAAATAAATTGGGGATTATGATTGGCAACTTAAAGCTGAACACAAAGATTTGCTGTGTCACATAGGACGTGGAGAAACATCACATTAACTTTTATTGAATTTAGCCCGTTTAATCGCACAATGGATGCTCTTAGGTTGGCTGTATATGTTGCACAACAAATGGGCGGCACAAAAGATCTGCCTTGGTCACCAATTTTAGTGAGTAGAGCTCATAAGCTTTCTTAAAAGTGCTGTCATGCTGTACTTTGAGCCTTAAACGTGTATTCACCATAAATGTAACAGAATGCATGGCAGCTGTTGCAACATTCATGATACATTTCTGAGGTACTGAATCTTCCTGAAAACAATCATTGCTAATGTTAAGTACACTCACCATGTGAATGCCTGAAGAACAGGTGCGTCAACGTGCATTCAATCTATACCAATGTAATGCACAGCATCTGTATATGTGACATGCTTTTATAGCCTGTCTGCATCTATTCTGACTAAGCCTGCCCAGGCCTAAGACTACATTTGCATAGTACCTGCACTAAGCGCATGCCCAGGGATGTTTGGACTGACCAAACAGTTTGCTTTGTGGGAAATAGACTAGTAGATTTAAAATAGGACAGGAAATCACAAAACTATACTATATCTAAAAAAATGGAACAATAAGGAAAATGTTAAAATGATTTTCGTGATCAGCAGCCAAAAATCCATAAAATACACCCAAAAGAGTTCAGGAAGCAACACTTTTTTTGTCCAGTGTCTTTATAGAGTTTGCTGCTATTGCTTTCACCCTTCACCTCTGCCCCTCATCTGCCCTCATTTTGCCACGTACACTACATCCTCGACACTCCCGCTCTTGCCAGATCAACGTCACATCTGACAGCTCCCATATGATTTCATTTTTGTTCCACAAGTGGCCACTGACATGTTTTTTAAAACCAAAATTAAACACCATTGTTTAGATCTCTTCATCTGAAGCGCCTGCTTTAACCAAACACAATCAACTTTGCAATACTTTTAACTAGTGTCTTCATTAAGATTTTCTCTAAAGTAGTTTTCGATGTTCTTTAAAAATTATTGAATATTCTATTTGCCAGACTTTGGATTTTAATTGAACTCCTTTTCACAGTCCGCCACCAATATATCCAAATATTATTCAACAAAATACATGCAATTCGAATTACTCCTTGTTATAAACATTACACAACTACTACTTTCTGTTTGGACCTGGAGTTCTGGTTTCTGATGGTTTGGACTAAAGTCTGTGCCAGCTGCAGAAGTGGCAAATCCGCAGACACTCAGTGACTCTGAACGGACTCTCTTTTGCTCTTCTTTCTCTGAGTAAGGGGAGTTGGGCAATTGCGGCTGAGGCGAATCTTTGCTTTACGGTATAGCAAATGCAATTTTGTTCACTACTACTTCTGTTTTACTGCATGACAATAAATGAATCCTGAGTCTTTAGATTAAGCCAAGGACTGTGATGCATTGCGATTCAACAAGTAGCAGTTATCAATATTCTGTGGCAAGGACGAAGGATTTTAAACAATCATAGCTATCTGGAGATACAATACTCATGTTGTAATTGGAGGGAAAAAACCTGGTGAAGGAAATCTGTGTCAGGCAGTACTGTGGAGGGAAGAGGATGGTCAACATTTTAGATCAACGCCCAGCAATAGAGCACTGATGGTGATTCCCGATAATTATCGCGATATTATTTAGACATACAACACAGTAAAATGACCTTTCAGCCCACAAGCCTGTGCCACCCAATTGACCTACAACCCTTGTACATTTTCCAGTACTCACCCAGTGGAAACCTACACAGACACAGAGAGAACGTACAAACTCCATACAGAGTTGAACCCTGATCACTGGTGCACTAACCGCCATGGTAATCTTTTATGCAAGATGAAGTTCTACCAGTGATTCTCAACCAGTGGGCCATGGCATGTTTACATGTGGGTCTTTCAAAATGTTAAATAAAATACTTTAATTTCGATAAAGATGTGTTTCTTACAGAGTTGCCTTAATGACTTGAAAATAATGCTCAGTCATTGCCACTGGCCCACCAGTAGCATCTTAGGCCAGAAGCCAGGTGGGCCTTCGATCAAAAAAGGTTGAGAACCACTGCTACTAGCTTTGGAATTTTTTTTCCTGATTCCAATAGTGTCTTTTCAGCCTCCTTGATGTCGTGCTTACTCATTTGACGCCTTGAGCTCTATTCCAGATTCGAGCTATCTTTGTCAAGTCCAAGGTTGTAGAGTAATCTGGAGATGACACTCTGCAGTACTCCACAGGGTGCCAAGTGTACAAAACAAGAATAAAACAATCCCATTCCTGTACTGGAGGAGGGGAAATATTGGGATTTTCATTGCCGGAGATGAAAAATGACATTTGTAATGTCAAATCACCTCTTCATGCTGGTGACCACCTAACATTTATAGGAGGATATATCTTATCAGTACCTATAAAATTCTCCTATCCAGACCGTACATCCTTTCATTTCTTCAAAGGTAACTCTTTTGTGGCCACAGCATTTTATTTTTCATGCCATCATCTGTAACTACTCCTCAGGAATATAGAACCATTAAATCCTTTAGAGTATTCCGCAAAGGTTGAAATAAAATAAAACATATAAAGCTAGACACTGTGGCAGCATTCTTTATAAACCAGTGGAATAAAATCATCGAGATTGCTCTTGGTGTTTCCTATGTCAGGTAGTTCAAGTTTCATCACCAGGAGAGGTTGATACAATTTTGGCCTTAAGTGTTCCTGGGCAACAGAAGGAAAAATAAAATAAGCGTAAGCACCCATTTCTGACCACTGTACTGATTAGGGACATAGACAAAGGCTCTGCTGTGCCACCTCCGTAGTCAAGTTTGCCAACACTTAGCACCCAGGATTGTATAAAATTAATGATCTTTTGAGACCAAAGACTTGTGAGTCCACAACGAATTCCACAGATTCACCACCCTTTACGAACATCTTTCTCCACCTCCACTCTATATAGTCCTTTCAATATTTAGTAGATTGCAACAGGATCATCTTCTAAACTCCAGCGTTTACAGGCCGAGAGCCATCAGACAGTCCTCATACCCTCTCATCATTGCGACCATGCTGATAAACCTCTTTTGGAGTCTCTCTAATCCCAGCGCATTCCTCCTTGGATCTGGAGCCCAAAACTGCTCTAAATAAATGACCATGCTAAATGGGATAAATAACTTCCTTCTGCACTGAAACTTTTATGATTGTTTGCAAATCAAGCCATTGAGACTGTTTTAATGTGGGTTGTCTAATAGAAAATAATAGGACTGGATGAGTGAAACACTTTATTGCATTTGATTTTAGTTTTCATCAGCTGATTTGGTTACTTTCCCATGCAATTATATCACATTGGATAAAAAGTGAACCTGAAAAACCAGTTTGAATAGTTTCTACGCAATTTATACGGTTTTGGGCGCTTTATTTGAGAAAAGTTGTGCTGGCATTGGAGAGGGTTTGGAGAAGATTTACAAGAATGATACCAGGAATGAAAGGGTTAGCATACAAGGAATGTTTGTCGGTGTACTCTTTGGGGTACAGAAGGATGAGGGAGGACCTCACAGAGACATTTCAAATACTGAAAGGGCTGGACAGAGTAGAAGTGACAAGATTGTTTCCCATGGTAGGGGAGTCTAGGACAAGAGGGCACAACTTCTTGATGAAAGGGCATCACTTTAAAACAGGTGCAGAAAAATTTCTTTAGTTAAGGAGGGTCATGTGGAACTTGTTGCCAGAGGTGACTGGGGAAGCGAGGTCATTGGTTGTATTTAAGGTAGAGATTGACAGGTATTTGATTAGTCAAGGCATCAAGAGTTACGGGGAGGAGGCCGGGGAATGGAGCTGAGTGGCAGGATGGATCAGATCATGATCAGAAAGGCAGAGCAGGCTCGATGGGCCTACTTCAGCTCCTACATCTTATGGATGGCTAGAAGGAAGAGGTATGGACCACAAAAATAGTCTGACTAGCAATCTTGGTCCGGGAGGTCAGGGAATATGGGAAATGAAACACAGGAATGTGATGAATAGTCCTCTCCCTACATTTAAGCAAAGGATACAATAAATTCACATCTCTTGCTACCAAATCACCAATTAATGAAATACCTTTCATGTTATTTGAGGGAACTAGTGATGCCAGATAAATCTGGTAAAATTAGCCTAAATCCAACTACATCATCTGGGGATATTTATCACAGATGTGGAAAATTAGGAGTGATTTGAATACAAAGCCCATTATTACCAGAGACCCATGTCGACTCCAAGTCAATGCTGCTTAGAATTAATTTTAAAATTATCACATTTTTATAATCCTCAACATATCATTTACAACACACTGCTGTCCTCATTCTCATGACTTTGATGGCTCCAGCTCTTTTCCTGCTACTGGTGCGTTCACTTATTGCTCGTGAAGATCCATGAGGCAATTTACTGTCAAAGGAGCCATAGGCATGTTCCAAATGTTTAATGGAGGAAAAATGTGACAAAAACCTTACTTAGAACAATGGCAACCCCCCAGATGCAAATATTTCAAACCAAGTTGAAGAAGGCATGTTCTCAATGAAGGGCTTCCAGTTGCATGGATATCACACACATACAGTAGCTTTCAAGGACCCATAAAAGTAGATCAATGGCAGAGAGCTACAGGTACTGACTCCTTACCGTTAACTGATGCATCAGCAGTTCAATTAAGAAGGTGATCTTGTTACTGAACAGAACATAGAAGCAGTTGTCATAGCAGCCACTGCAGGCAAAGCAGTATGCATTAATCACACTGCACAGGGATCTGGAAAATGACAAAAACAAAATTAGATGAGCTCACATTTACCAAAATTTGTGCTCACTCTCTACGTTGCAGATTGCAAGAATGCCATCTTTTCATCTGAAGGCATATTCCTTATTGAACTGGACCCATTAAGGTATATGCCATCTCATGCATTTACTCAAATAGTTTTTCCTAAAATGTGAACGTGGATAATGTGTGCTGCCATGATATTGGACCGTGGCAGCATCATATCAATTCTGATCTCATCCAATATCCAGAACTCGTTGGGTGGCATGTTTGGCGTAGCAGAAACAATGCCTTTACTGCGCCAGCAATGGGGACCAGGGTTTGAACATTGTGGTGTCTGTAGGGAGTTTGTATGTTCTCCCTGCGTCTGCGCGAGTTTTCGGGGGCTCCGGTTTCCTCCCACCCTTGGGTGTAAATTGGGTAGCATGGACACATGGGCTGAAATGGCCTGTACCATGCTGAATGTCTAAAATTAATTTAAAATTCAGTTTAAATTTCAAATTTAATTTAAAATTCAATCATTCTTGTGGTTGTATAATAATGACCAATGGTGTCAGCTCTGGCTAACTTTGCTCTTTTTTGCCTAAACTGCCATTCGACTCCACAGCTACTTAGTGCAGGTAGTGCAGGGAATCAATAATCTCCTGAGGATATCTTGGGTGGTTACAAGCCTGCCAAGAAAGTTCAAAAGTACACTTTCTAAATGCAAACTAAAACATCTGATAGACCTAGTAAGGCTCAGGACTTCACAATTATGGGCATTTTATACCCTAATTTTAAACAATTAATTCAGCTTTTATTTATAAACTTAACAGATTCTGTGATTATATCATACTACAGAATAACAAGATGCACTGTGTCAGATTAACAATTAAAAAACAAATTCATGCTCCGAATTATAATTAGCACATAACTCTAATCTTGAAAAAGAGTTACTAATTATTTGTCATCAACACGACCACAACTGAAGGAATAAAAAGTGTTGTTGTTGAAAAGTTTTTATGACCTCCAGGAGATTTACACTCAGTGAAGTATTTGAATGGTGAAACGTTGGGGTTGTGCAGAGTCCTATTGGCTACAAACAGCAATGACCGTGTTGAAATTGAAAATTCTGCTCACACTCAGCGGATCAGGGAGCATCCGTCAGGAGGAAATAGGATCAGCAACAGTTTGATTCTCTCTCCACAGATACTACCTGACCTGCTCACTATCGATAGTATTTTTAACTCTTCACTTCTAGCATCTACAGTAACAAGGTAATTTTTCTTGGTGATGTTAAATGAGGTACAAGTATTTGACCAGATATACTTGGAGAACTCTGTTCTACTTGTATAAACAGCCTTGGATTTTTTTTTTCTCTTACATTCATTCTTTCCTGTTCTCTAAACTTCGAAGAGGACAGACGGGTTCCATTTGGAGTCTCAACAGACTTTGTACAAGGAGAATTTGCGTTCACATACGTCAGATCTGCATCAAGCCGGTTGAATCTAAACGACGTCACACAACAGATGGAGAGCTGTGCTGGCCCATAATGCCCCCCCCCCCCCCCCCCCCCCCAGTATGATTAAGCTTGGCAATGATTTTTTTGAAATCAATTTCAACTATCTCTGGAAAGCCTCTGCAAAGACACAAATCATTCAATGGACTGAACATTGTGCTGTGACCCAAGTGATGTACAAATTTCAACTTTATATATATATAGATATATATCTATATATATATATATCTATATAGATATATATATATATATAGATATCTATCTATATATAGATATCTATCTATATATATATATCTATATAGATATCTATATAGATATCTATCTATATATAGATATATATATATCTATATAGATATCTATCTATATATAGATATATATATCTATATATCTATATAGATATCTATCTATATATAGATATATATATCTATATATCTATATAGATATCTATCTATATATAGATAGATATCTATATATCTATATATATATCTATCTATATCTATATATATCTATCTATATCTATATATATATATCTATATATCTATCTATCTATATATATATCTATATATATAGATAGATAGATATATATATATATAGAATCATTCACTTTCTATTGCATTGTTTTGCTGGCTTACATCTCAATAATCTGCAAATACTATCAACTCCCATTCTTCATTCTAATTTTCTGTGGATGATCATTGCATTTAAGACGCTGGACAAATGGAAGTTTCCGTTAAAAATCCATTTACAAACTTGTTGAGGTTTAGCTTATGCCAATAATCTCCTTTCTTGTCATGCAATCTCCTACTAATAATGACTAAATGCAGACTAGTAATGCATTGTTGCCCTACATGATACATGACAAAGTGCAAAATGGTTGAAGTAAAATATGAAAGTCACCATTGCTGAAGTAAAAGCACGATGCTGGAGAAACTCAGCAGGTCAAACAAGATATTTTATAGAGCAAAGATAAAGATGCAAAACCAATGTTTTGGACTTGAGCCCCTTCAAACTGATAGATTCGATTCTCAATTAACCTCTTATGAATGGCTTGATCATAGTTAACAATGTGGTTTAGCAGAAGGCTTATTACTACCTTTGCAAGGCAGAGGACAACATGGTCTTGTAATGTCACCTGAACCTTTCTGAACAAGCTTTTCAAGAAAGTTTACAATACACAACGTGTCCTGCTTGACTTGAGAAAAGCAGGACAGACAAATGAAGTGATTTCACAAAATTGAAGGAGGAAAAAAAAATGCAAGTTAACAAAATAACGCACTTGGAGGAGTCCAGGTTACGGTATACCTCCTTTACCTTAATTCCTTGTTGAATACCTAGCTTTAAGCTGAGAGATAGAGGCTTCATGAACAGGATAAAAGCTGGCCCCAGGTGGTTTCTGGTGTTAAATGGCAGATTAAAGTCAGTACAACTAATTGCTTTAATCTTATTAGAGTAAATAAACAGCTGTCAACTGTCGTCATTTGCATACAAGCCCTAAATACCCTTGCATTTTGTGAAAGCTTACAAACAAGTCCCTGATCTCAACAATGTCACTGTAAACTAAGCAGTATATTCAAGGATTTTCATTAAAATATTAAAAATAAAGTGGCTCCCTGAAATAGTAAAACAATAGAGCTTCTCAAATTTCAAATAGACATTTAAGTTATAACTAGATCGTGTTATATGGCGAGCTCTCCACTGGCCACCGTGACAGAGGTGCACCAAAGAAAAGGTACAAGGACTGCCTAAAGAAATCTCTTGGTGCCTGCCACATTGACCACCGCCAGTGGGCTGATAACGCCTCAAACCGTGCATCTTGGCGCCTCACAGTTCGGCGGGCAGCAACCTCCTTTGAAGAAGACCGCAGAGCCCACCTCACTGACAAAAGGCAAAGGAGGAAAAACCCAACACCCAACCCCAACCAACCAATCTTCCCCTGCAGCCGCTGCAACCGTGTCTGCCTGTCCCGCATCGGACTTGTCAGCCACAAACGAGCCTGCAGCTGACGTGGACTTTTTACCCCCTCCATAAATCTTCGTCCGCGAAGCCAAGCCAAAGTGGAGCACTGCAAGGATATGTTCTCGGACCCCTTCTCTTTGCGATGTTTATAAATGACCAGATGAAGAGGTGGAAGGATGGGTAAATTTGCAGATGATATGAAGGTTAGAGAAGTTGTGGATGGAGCTGAAGGATGCAGAGTTGGGTGGAAAAGCGGCACTTGACGTTCAATCTGGAGATGTGAGGTGATGCATTTTGTAAGGGCAAACCAGAAGGCTGAGTACAGGGTTAATGGTCGGTTATTTAAGAGTGGATGAACAAAGGGACCTTGAGGTCCAAATCCGACATCCTGCAAGGTCACTGCACAGGTTGATAGGAGAGTTAAGAAGAATTATAGAATGCTGGGCTTCATTAATGGGGGGCATTGAGTTCGAGTAGAGAGGTCATTGTTGCAACTCGACAAATTTCTAGTGGGACCACATTTAGAGTATTGTGTTCAGTTCTGGTCACCTGATTAGAGGAAGGATGTGGAAGCTATGGAGAGGGTGCAGAGGAGATTTACCAGCATGTTACCTGGATTGGAAAATAAGTCTTATGAGGGAAGGTTAGCAGAGCTGGGACTTTTATCTTTGGCGTGTAGAAGGATGAGAGGAGACTTAATAGAGGTCTATGAGAGGCATAGATAGGGTGGACAGCAGCACCCTTTTCCAGGGCAGAAATAGCAAACACCAGAGGACACGAGTACAAAGTGAAGGGAAGGAAGTTTGGGGAAAACTTTTCTTTATGCAGAGAGTTGTGGGTACCTGGAAAGCCTCACCAAGGAAGGCTGAAACACTAAGGGTATTTAAGAGTCTCCAAGACAGCCACATGGATGGAATAAAGATAGCAGGTTATGGTGGTAGGGAGAATTTAGTCCTGTATTGTGCCGTTGTGTCCTAAATTTGCTTCCTTCTTTTACATTATTCTAGTCTGGTTCAATTGGTGAGATTTTTGCTTATGGTAGGATTTCAAGGCTCAATTTCACAATCGAAACAACCTTTTCAGTCAATTGGGGAATGTACTGGCTTATCAAATATGTTGTCTTCCATATTGACAAAGACAATTTATTACTAAAAGACCAAAGGACTCTTTGATTGTACCAACAAACATTTCCCCTTCAACCAAACCGATTGACAGTTATTTCACCAGTTTGTGCGATCTTGCTGTATTCCAAATCTCCATTGTGCTCATAAATGTAAAAGTCTTCCCTGTTTCGGCTATATATATTTTTAGAAACTTGATTTGGTACTGCTGAAGTGCTTTTGGCTAATTTATGCTTAAATAGATGGTTCCTTCTGTTCCTCAATTAGCTGCTTCTTATACTTAAATAAAATGCAGAACAATAGAATAACGACAAAGGATAGATTAACAAGGAATTGACAGGAAAACCATACTATCGATTCCCGATTTATCGGGACACAGCTCATACATGAAAGGCAGCTGAAATCAATGTGACTTTTCTTTCACAGTATGGACTTGTCAAACACAGTGAAAGATAATGACTTTTGAATTTCCTTCCTAAATTTTTTGGCAGTCTAATATGCAATATTTATTCACTTCCAATTTGAATTCTTTCAACTTTGACTGAATAAAAACAAGTAAACTAGTGCAGGAAAGACCTGCAAAAGGTCGAGAACATCAACAGGGAATGCTACCGTCGGAGAGTAGCACCCATCATCAAGGATCCACACCACTCGCAGCACACGCACTGTTCTTGCCGCTGCCATCAGGAAAGAGGTGTCGGTGCCACAAGCCTCGCACCACCAGGTTCAGGAACAGGTGCACCCCCTCCACCATCAGACTCTTCGATAACAAACTCAATCAGGGCCTCATTTAAGGACTTTTACTTCTGTACTTTATTGATTTTCTTTCTGTATTGCACAGTTTGTTGACATTTCTTTCTTTGTTTACGTGTGTAGGTATCTTCTTGTGTACAGTTTCTTGCACTACCAATAAGTGGCAATTTTGCCTCACCCGCAGAATAAAGAATGTCAGGGTTGTTTACGTACTCTGACAATAAATCTGAACTTTGACCTTGTTCATGAAAAAAGGCAAATTGTTGTATGCTCTAGGATCAGGAGTTTAAATAGCATGGAATTGAACAACTTTTCAATGAATGTGAGTGGCAAGAATTGTATGGTCAAGTGGTGCCCAACAATTCACCTTGGCCTTAAACTCAGAGCAAGTTGTTCTATTGATCACAATAACCTATTCACATTATCTTGCTCAATGCAAAGAGATTCTTTGCCCTATCACCAACACCAAATTAGATGCTTCCTCTCTGAAGTTGTGTGCTCTGACCACCCCTCCAATCCACGGTATCCATTCACAAATGTAGAATTTTGGAAGATGACCAAAGCTTCAACTACCACCATTTCTTTCAAACCTCTGGATCATCTGGTCCTTGGGATTAATCAGTTTTCAGGTTCATGACTTCTTGAGTGACATTCTATTTTACATGGGTAGGATGGGTTTTTAGAAATATTGACCAAATGCAGGCAGGTGGGACTACTGCCATTTTGTTCAGCACGGGCTGAAGGACCCGTTTCTAAGTTGGCATTACGACTTAATGGAACCCCTCTAAAACTATGGGAGTTTTGTACTAGGGACTAGATCAGGCTAGGGAAGACCACATTTAATCACATTTATCAGAGCAGTGACTTTAATTGCATTTGTTTTGTTTTCAGTTAGATGTGGTAGCTCAGCTCAACTGGTATCGCTAACCCTGGGAGTCAGGAGACAGACAGAAGCTCCACTTCACTGCAGTATAACTATGGCTTGCATACTTAAAGCTAATTATATGTTTGCTTATAAAATTAACACCCCACCCTTGAAGAACATAAACATTACTATTGTTCCAAATTAAGCTTTTGTGTTTAATAATGAAAAAGGATTCAGGATTCAGTAAATTAACTGAAAGATTTATACCTAGCACAACTACATACCTCATTCCCTGGGTTGATATGAAATACAGTTTTTCATTGAAAGTTGTGTGCACAAAATTGGCAAATACAGAGACAGAAACATTAACGAAATTCAAAACCAAACCACTAATCTGGTAGAGCCCTGTTCTCTCTTTTTCTCTGCCTTTACTCCAATTAATACTTTCTATAGATTAATTTCAATTCATAAAGTAAGCATTTTTAATTTATAGAATAAACTGTATAGCAATTGCATGAATACAAAATTCAGGGGCAGCTGACATCAAGGCAGCTGTCACCATCACTTAAAAGGTTTGTTTCCGCACATCCCCAGATGGCTTTAAACTGGTGAATGCTGGTGTGTCCAGAGGGAACAATCTTGCCCATAGTTGATCACAGTGTTTTATGTCTCTCACCAACTGAAAAAGGCCACTGGAAAACACGAGAAGAGTTTACTCCATTACAATTTGTACTCTGCAGCCAGAGAGAGCAAGTTCACTGGGAGTTGGAACAGCTATGTCTGACACATGTCACTCTCGGCTGTTCTGCTAAGAGGCCAACTTTGTAAGTTTGCAGGACTGTTGAACAAATTTGACATTTCATGTGACTTGTTCCAAACTTGAATCAGATTAATTGGCTTCTGCCCCAGAATTGGACCCAATTACAAGGAACAGAAGGAAACCACATCTTATTGAAAGCCATGTGAAATTAGCAATCCTGCATCAGCCTATAACCACCCTTTCCATCAGCAATATTCATTGGAGCGCTTTCATCCCTAACGTCGAAGTACTCGAGATGGCAGAGGTCGACAGCATCGAGTCCACGCTGCTCTTGGTGCCTGCCACATTGACCACCGCCAGTGGGCTGATATCGCCTCAAACCGTGCATCTTGGCGCCTCACAGTTCGGCGGGCAGCAACCTCCTTTGAAGAAGACCGCAGAGCCCACCTCACTGACAAAAGACAAAGGAGGAAAAACCCAACACCCAACCCCAACCCACCAATTTTCCCCTGCAACCGTGTCTGCCTGTCCCGCATCGGACTTGTCAGCCACAAACGAGCCTGCAGCTGACGTGGACATTTACCCCCTCCATAAATCTTCGTCCGCGAAGCCAAGCCAAAGAAAGATTATAATACAGTGAAGTAGTGACATTGTTTGCACATGTAATTTCAGAAATGTTTATAAAACTGATCTTTAAACTCTTCTACTTTGGATGGCTTCTTTCAGATGTTGTTACACCACCAGGAATGCCTTACACATTATGACATGATCAGGAAAAAAATAGAAAAGAGAATCTATAGAGCAAGGAAGACAAACACATCTATTATCACCCTGACATCTTTCTCTTTGGTTCACAACTCCCACAAATCTCAATGTGAGCTCGAGGAGAAGGCAGCCCTCTTGACTTTATCGAATTCACCAATATTAGATAAACCAGACTTTCCCATTTGTATCAGAAAATTAAAAATGAGCACGGATCAAGAAGTCTGACACAAAAACAGAAAGTACTGGAAACATCTCATCAGGCCAGGAAGCAACCAGGTGACTAATTCAGAAGACAGAAGAAAATGCAGGAATGTGTAGAGGGGGTAAAAAAAAAAAGCAATCTGATGGAGGAACAGAGGGTTGAGCAACTTCATCAATGAGTTGAGGAAGGATTCAGACCTGAAATATGGACAATTCTTTTTCTCCTACTGATACTGCTAGACCTGCTGAGTCCTCCCACAGGTTGCTTTTGGTCAACCCTGATGCAAGGACATCCACCTGTAAGATTACTGTTAGCACCACACTGTTAGAGCACCAGTGTTCTGGGTCGAATCTGGTACATTCTATAAGGAATTTCTCCCAGTATCTGCGTGGGTTTCCTCCCACCATTCAAAATGTACCAGGATTTTAGGTCACTTGGGTGAATTTGGGCAACTGAAAGGGGCCGTTACCGAGCTGCAAGACTAAATTTAGACATTTCAACATTTTAAATTACCACCACTTTCTCCACAAATGCTGGCTGTCTGCTGAGTATTATTTCCAGCAACTATTCTCATCTTCATCTCAGTTCCTGAATGTTTTTATTGTTTTGCTTTCTTTCTCTTTAATTGTACTCATTCATCTATACAGCAGATGGCTCTGCCAGAATCGTGGCAGCAGTGAGATTGTCTTCCTCTTCACGCAATCACATCTTTCTGTTTTCTTGACCCCTCTCCATTAGACAGCTGAACCGGCCCCGCATGTCATGCATGTGGCGGGGCAGTCGGCCAAAATGGCGCCGTCGGGGGTCTCTTCCCGACCTTGGCACCATACTTAGAAGCCCGCGCTCTGCGGCCCACGTGACGCCCTGATGATGTCTGGATCCACGGCGCGGTTCTTGGCCAGGTCCGGGCTGGGAGAATAAGGACAGCCAGGCAGACCTCAATAAATCAGTTTTTGCTCTCTGCACTCAACCCGTTTGGTTGTGGAGTTATTCAGTAAGCAGAGTGGCCGCCGCTGCAGTGTTTTCTTTTTTGCAATTAAATTTACTTTTATTTTTCCTTCTTGCTCGAAGATAGGCAAAATGTAAATATGTTGGTATGAAGTTGGAGGTTGATTGACATTAAGTTGGGCAACATTTTTCTCTCTGATCACACCTCCTGGAGATAGACCTGCCCTTTTTTTTCCCTTTTGGCTCTTTATTGAACAAGGGCAATAATAACAGCTTTGGCTGACATAATTAATCATTTAATTTCAAAACAAAATAAAATAAATGCCCAATTTGAAAGAAAAATTACGTGACAAATTGTTCTTCAATATTTTCTTTTGAACTTTGTTCTGATTTGATGGAACACTTTTCTAGAATATGTTGGACACTTATTGTAACTTTATATTGATTGACTTTCTTGACAATACTGGTGGTTATTCTGAAGTAAGACGGACTTAAATTTATTTGCATGATCAGTACACTAAAACAAGTGGCAACGCAAAAAAGCGTTAGGCAATTTTGGATTAACCTAAGATAATTCGATGCCCTTTGGCCTATTCTGAGGATGTCAAAGAATACAGGGCATTAGACAAGGAGTTTATTTGATACATGGGACAATGCCCATGACCATTATTTGACATAATGCAAATAATTTGTAATAATTTAGCCAAAGTATTATACATTTGTAACTCATGTTACCATAAGGATATCTTCACTGTTAAGCCAATTCATAATGAGATTGATTATATCCTAACCTGCTATTTCCTCAAGGATTCAACACGAAAAAAAAACACATCTTGCATTTATTCACGGTTCAAGTTTTATTTTATTGTCATGTAATATAATACAAACAATGAGGGTTTGTAGGAATTCACTTCCCGCGCTCCCGCAGCTGCACAGATTCCAGCGCAAATCATCGGTAGCCCGAGCTCCAGATCCAAACCTCCGATACGATCAGGAAGCCTTCAGTGCCTGAGGCCCTTTGGGAGCCCTTCTTGACCTCGGCACCCTCTCAAATCCCGGTTCCGATACCATGAGCCCGTCTCCACCAGCCTTTGACTGCAAGCTGCCAGCAGAACGCGACCCTCGTGAGTCCTTTGTTCCTGAAGTTTCCGGCAGCCTGTGTGGGTCCTTCAGCCGTTGAGTCCCTCGTTGGGCCGCTGCCATTGTCACTTTTCCTGCAGAATTGTATTCTCTGTTTCTCCTTCTCAACTGGGATGGGGGGGTGGGGGGGGGGCTTCTTCCCAGTTTATGGTGCCTTGGGCTGGTCTGTTGCTCACCCATAGTCTGCAACCCCTTGTGATATCATACCCAGCATAGGTGGTACCATCTTTGGCAGAGACCTCTGGTTACAGGATCTTTAAAAAGCGTCAGCTCATCTAACAGGCTGTTTAAAACCCATATAGAGCTACCAGCATCAGAAACCTGTGGGGCAGCACTTTGTCTCCACCCTCCCGGGTACACATCAACCGCAACTCCGACAGTCCCGCCATTTGTCTGTTTACAACCTCAGGATATTCCAAAATGTTTTTTTTTGTAGGCAATTGAGCTTTTATTTTGCTTTGATGTTCAGTCAAAGTTGTAAGAAAGAAAATCAAAATTATCCATTTCACTTAAGGACCATTAAATCTAAGGATAACTAGACAACATGCGATTATCCAAGTAGACATTGTTATGATGTAGATAGGAGAACATTTTAGTAAAATTATTAATCACTCTTTGTGGCAAGAAACTGAAATAAATTCTTCCGGTTCACCAGAAAACAAATGAGGCATGATTTTTTTTTTTGCAGGTAGCATTTACAGCTCTGAGGGTTGTCATAGCCAAAGGGTGGTGGTGGGGACGAGCTTCCAATGCTACACAAATGCCCTTCATGGCATGCACCTCAAACAGCCCCTGACAACCAAGTCCAACTCCAGAAACTGGGAAGACCCCCACCCTCACCAATTGAGAGGAAAAAACAGAGGAGACAATTCTACAGGAAAAGTGACAATGGCAGCAGACCAACGAGGGACTCAGTGGCTGAAGGACCCACACAGGCTGCGAGCCATTGTTGACTTGTGGACGAAGGACTCGCAAGCTGCTGGAGACTGGTTCATGGGAACCAGGTATCCGAGAGGCCTTCACGTGCGGCCCAGTTCTTATGCCCAGCGGAGCTGTTCTCACTGACCGGAGCAGGGGCAAAGGTGGGCCACTGGTGCCTTGAACCAGTTGCTCCAGGCAGATGGGGCTCTTTAAGCCTCTTTCTTTTAATCAACAGGCACAGTACCCATGGTCGATCACAACCAACGGAGACCACATTATTAGGTCACTCATGTGTCTTCTACTGGTCAACTCTAGGTATACAGTAGCTGGAACAGAGGTCCAAATGAGTTTCAATAAATCTGAACTTTAAACTTTTGAGTGTTAATGCCAAAATAGCATTGCCCAAGAAAACTTATTCACTGTTCATTCTATTTGATCAGGGGGAGTTTTCTTCCAGAAGTGATATCAGAATCAGTCATTTACACGATATAAAGCTCAATGCATGAAGTAAGATTTAGATTTAGATTCAGATTTTGGATTTATTGTCAGAGTCATTCATGCAAGTGTGTGGGCCAGGCAGAATTACCATTTATACGTACTGTAAAAAAAAACATAACTGTACACAAGGTACATGTTGTAAACAAACTGACTGTGCAATATAGAGAAATAAAATCAATATAAGATTCCTTAAATGAGTCCCTGATTAAGTTTGTTGTGAGTAATGTTAATACAAAATATATATATAGTAAATTTAAATGGCCTGTAGTAGTGAACAGCCTCCATCACTGGTTCTGTTGCTTGGTTCAGCTTGATCACCAACAATAGAATGTAAATGAGCAAGTGTATTCCAAATCTTGTGTAAGAAGGATTTATCCTTCCAAAGCAGAGGTAGGATTATTCTTTTGAGCTCCATCATGCTTCTGGGAATTTAGATGAGATGCGGATAATAAACCACATAATCTGCTCACCCTGTTTACACAGCTTAACCTCATCAGAGTGCAGACGGACTCCCACAGTGAGTCTGCAATGGGTTAACAAGTGCAACCAAGTAATTGCACCCCCTAATGAAAGGTGACAGGACCTCACTAAACAAATACCAGCCAAGCCCACTCCTCGAATGTTCCTTGATTCCTGGAGTAAACTAAGTCACCAGTTGAGATCAACACCTAGAAGATGGGATCCACAGAGATTTAAGTCAAGTTTATTGTCATCTGATTGTTCAAGTACAACCTGACGAAACAGCTTTCTCTGGTCCTTTGTGGAAAACACACAGACATACAACCAGACATAACACAGATACAAACAATACATATGCAGGACAAGTATTGATATATACAAATAAATAAATATTGTTTCATGAATAGGAGAGACTCGGATGGTCAGTGGGAGCAGTTCCTTTGGTCATTCAGCATTCTCACTGCCTGTGGGAAGAAGCTGCTCCTCAGCCTGGTGGTGCTGGCTCTGATCCTCCTGGATCTCTTTTCTGATGGGAGCAACTAAAAGATACTGTGTGCAGCATGGAATGGGTCCTCAACAATTTTGTGCGCCCTCTTCAGACAATGATCTGGTAGATTACGTAGGGGGAGGGGTGCGAGATTCCTGCCATCCTCTGTGTAGATTGACCTCTGATCCATTTCTCTGCAGCAACCACACCCCACTGTGATGCAGCCAGCCAGGACACTCTCGATAGAGCTCCTATTAGAAGGTTGACATAATGGTGGCCAGTTGCCTTTTCTGCTTCAGTCTTTTCAGAAAATACAATGGGCTCAAGATTGACTTGGCCGCAAAGACAGAGGATAAGTAGAGGAGGGATGTTGCTTAAACTGGAGGTCTGCGACCAGCATGGATCAGTGCTGGGATCTCTGTTGTTTGCAATATGTATAAATGATTTGGACAAAAGTATAAACTGGTGGACTGTGAAGAAGTTTGTTAAAGGATATAGCTGGAAAGATATAGATTAGTTGGGGATAACTGGAGAATGGCCGATGAGTTTCATCTGGATAATTATGAGGAATTGTACATTGGGACGTCAAATGCAAGGGATTAAGGGGCAGAGGTTTAGAGGTAACATGAGGGGGAACTTCTTTACTCAGAGAGTGGTGGCCGTGTGGAATGAGCTTCCGGGAGAAAGAGTGGCGGCGGAGTCAATTGTATTATTTAAGAAAAGGTTGGACAGGTCTATGGATGAGAAGAAGGTGGAGGGTGATGGGCATTGTGCAGGGAGGTGGGACTAGAGAGGGGTTTTTGGTTCGGTGCGGACTAGAAGGGCCTAATGGCCTGTTTCCGTGCTGTAAATGTTATGTTATGTTATGGGAAAGAAACAGGAATCTGCAGCAACTTTACAGGCTCTGTGTTGAGGTGCAAGTTAATAGCTCCTTAAAAGTGGCACCACAAGTAGCATGGAATTTAACATGTATAGTACACAATCTTCCCATAGTGTTGAGTAGCAATACCATTAAGATGCTCCATGAAATGACTTGTAATGAATTAACTGGCTTAGTTAATGGGTTGTTTGCACATTCATGTTGGATCTTTTAGATTCAAGCAGACCTGCTGAAAGATATTCATGATAACTACAGGAAAGGTATCAATAAAATTCAAAGAGTATAGAGAAGATTTATTAGGATATTGTCAGGACTTGAGGAACTAAGTTCAATAGGTTAGGACTTTATTCCCTGGAGTGTAGAAGAATGAGAGGATATTTGATAGATGTATAGAGGAAATACAAGTAGACATTTTTCTCTGAAGTTAGGTGAGATACAAAGCAGAAGACATAGATTCTGAGTGAAAAAGAAGTTTAGGGGGAATGTTAGAGGGAATTTCTTCACACAGAGAGTGTCGGGAATATGGAATTAGCTGTCAGCTGAATGTGGTCTCAATTTTAACATTTAATAAAAATTTGGATAGGAACATGGATGGGGAGGGGGATATGGAATGGGTACAGATTAGTAGGACTAGGCAAAGTAATAGTTTGGCACAGACTAGAAGGGCCAAAGGGCCTGTGTTTCCATGCTGTAATGTAGTATGGTTCTATGGTGAGTGTGTAAACACACGAGTTGTGGACTGACAGAAGCCAGATATCTGTTCTCTGAAACCTCCTCGTTTCCATGACCATGACGCTTCTCACAAACAGCAAACCCACTATCTTCCACATTGTCACAGAACTCATTGCAACAGGAGACCACCACCACCCCCCCTCCAAAAACCTGAGTGTCCCGACCCGATATTTTCTCCTACCTCTTTACCAAAGATCCGCAAATAGGACTATCTCAACAAGCCCATTGTTTCCACCTATTCTTCTCCCAACAAACTTAACTCCTTGCATCTCAACTCTATCTGCTCTCCCCTTGTCCAATCCCCTCCCACCTACATGTGGGATACCTCCTATGCCCTTCACCAGTTTGACAACTTCCTGTAACAATGCCATCCCTTCCTCCCGGGTCCTCTGCCACCACCACATCTGCTCTCAACGTGAGGCCTTCCATTCCAGGAATCTGAAATGTCTCCTTTTAACAAGCATCGTTGCTTCCTTTTTTCCCTGGATAATAGGGCCATCTCCCACATTTCCTTTGTCTCTCGCAGTTCTGCCCTTAGTCTCCCTCCTGTAAACAGAACAGGGAGAGGGCTTCTCTGGACATCACCTTTCACCCCACTGGCCTCTACATTCAGCATAGCCTCTTCTGTCATTCCCATACTTTTTTGGCCCTCTCAGTACTTCCCTTCATGCCCACTACTCCATGACCCTTGTTATGATCTGCTGCAACAGACAGGAAATGCATTTGCTCCTTTTCCCTCCTCACCATGCAAGATCCTAAGCTGGCATTTCATGTGAGCTAAAGATTCACGTGCACCCTCTCTACGCAGCATGTGCTCCTGATGTGGCCATTTCACGCTATCTAATTACCATCCTGAGCTCCTCTTTCCTTACTCACACTGACCTGTCTGCCCTGGGTTTTCTCCACTGCCAGAATGAAGCCTGACCTAAGTCCCTGGGCAGTCAATTCTATGGCTGTTCTAATTTGAGGTAACGTCCCCTCGCTATTCTGTACCCATTCTGGCCTTTCCTAGCCCCCAACTCCTTTTGATGCCTTCAGGCAGGTAGGTGGAGATGAGCCGTGATCTCATTGAACGGCAGAGCAAGCTCGGCGGGTCGGATGGCCGACTCCTGCTCCTGTTTCTTATGTTCTTTCCCACCCAGTATCTTACCCATTTTCATTTTCTCTCCTCCTTTGTTCCATCCCCCTCCACCCTCATCTCCCCACTCTCCCTTCCCCACCAATACCCTCGCCACTACTTTGGTTCCATCTGATCTCCATCATACCACCACGCTCACCCTCTCATCAGATTCCTTTGCCTTCAGATTACCCACGTCACCTGACCTCTCTCTCCCGATTTGCTGCCTCTTTCCATAGCATTTCACCTCCACCAGGTTTTCCCTCCAGTCCCGACGAAGGGTTTCAGCTCCAAACATCAACCATTCTTTTTCTCACACTGATACTGTTTGACCCACTGAGTGGCCTCAGCACGGAGTGTTTAGAATTAGTGGGTAGCACAGGCTTCAACTTGCACCCACCTGAAGCACCAAGGTTACTTTCCTATTGAACATGGGCAAGAATTTCTCCAAAGTTGCTTGGAAATTGGATTAGTTTTTAGGTATAGATAGATTACATGCAGAAATTCAAAAATCATTTCCACCGTAATCACTTGGTACAGACAGGAGGGACTGAATGGTCACAGTTAACATTTGAGGAATAAGTGTAATGTATATTTACAAATATAGAGCCCTTATATTGCAAAAGATAGGTATTAATGATTAATTTTATCTCTTCTGATTGCTGGATCCTGTGATGTCACCCAAAGTTCTTGGGCCTTATAGCCTATCCTAGTACAATCCAGTCGTTCTTTCTGTTTCTTTCTTTTCTTTAACATTAAAACGTTAAAACGGAAGCAAATATAATACGAAAACATCTTGCTTTAGGGGGTTGGGGCTAAGGAGACAAAGGCTCCTTTGCCTTTTGTCAGTGAGGTGGGCTCTGCGGTCTTCTTCAAAGGCAGTGTATTCTTTCTTCTTTGGCTTGGCTTCGTGGACGAAGATTTATGGAGGGGTAGGTCCACGTCTACTGCAGGCTTGTTGGCGACTGACAAGTCCGATGCGGGACAGGCAGACACGGTTGCAGCGGTTGCAGGGGAAAATTGGTGGGTTGGGGTTGGGTGTTGGGTTTTTCCTCCTTTGCCTTTTGTCAGTGAGGTGGAACATACACGTAAACAAATAAAGAAAAGAAAATAATCTGACGGTGCAATACAGAGAGAGAGAAAAAAATCAATAAAGTGCACAAGTAAGAATCGTTAATTGAGTCCCTGATTGGGTTTGTTGTTGAGGGGTCTGGTGGTGGAGGGGGAGGCAGCTGTTCCTGAACCCTGGTCGTGCGAGTCTTGTGGCACACACACCTCTTTCCTGATGGTAGCAGCGAGAACAGAGCATGTGGATCCTTGATGACTGCTGCTGCTCTCCGATGGTAGTGTTCCCTGTCGATGTTCTTGATGGTGGGGAGGGTTTTGCCTGTGATGTCCTGGGCTGCTTCCCCTACCTTTTGCAAGGCTTTATGCTCAGGGGTGTTGTTGCCCCCATACCAGACTATGATGCAGCCGGTCAGCATACTTTTCACTACATACCTGTAGAAATTCACCAGGGTTTCTAATGTCATACCAAACCTCCGCAAACTCCTGAGGAAGTAGAGGCACTGGCAAGCTTTCTTCACGATGCCATTAATGTGATGGGCCCAGGAAAGATCCTCCAAGAACTTAAATTTGCTCACCTTCTCCACCTCTGATTCCCCCAAATGGGTCAATCATCTCCGGTTTTCCCCTCTAGAAGTCAATAATCTGCTCCTTGGTTTTGGTGGCATTGGTGCGAGGTTGTTGTTGGTTCAGCCAAGTTTTCAATCTTCCTTGTGTATGCTGTCTCATGGGTCCTTTTGATACAACCCATTACCATGGTATTGTCAGCGAATTTGTAGATGGTGGTGTTGCTGTACTGAGCCAGTCATTGCTGCATTTTTCAAGCACAAGATTGCCATGAGCTCATTTTTCAAGTGTAAGATTGCCACGACGCTGACTCAGTATTGTGACCTAGTTGTGCAAGCGGTCTGCTCACGGCTAAATATCTTAGATATCTGTTTTTGGTATCTTGGGCAGCTGCCTCAAACAGGTGTTGCACACAATCTCCAGTTGTAGAATTTTTCCAAAAGGTTACAGACTTTTTAAACAGCAATGTCAAGAAAAGAAATCCTTGGACTGATCAAAAAGTAACTAAAATAATTCAGTAACAGGTTAAGGCACAACTGTAAACCTAACTGTCAGGCATACTGAGACTTCCTCCATGGAGAAAAGATTGAAGATGACAGCTGAGCAGCTGGATCTCAAGGGACCGGTGGGAACATTAGAAAAATGCTTCACACAAACCCAAGTGAAACGAAGGGGGTGGGGGTGGGGCGGGGTGAGAGGAGGATGGAAAGTTACTGCAAATTTTTTTGCCAACTGCCAGGCGAATAGGAATATAGGAATGGTGCAGACAGGATCACTAATGGGGTGCACCTCAATGAGGCCTGCCAGGCTTGCTAATACTATCAGGGAGGTTTTAAACGACCTCGACAGGGACGTGTGCAGCGGACCACAGGAAAGACGAGCTGGAAATGGAAGACAGCAAAGGCTGGAAAATACACAAAAAATTGAATATGGTCATACATACATGCTGGAGAAATGCAGTATCCATAGAAACTAAAGAATAACCAATGTTTCAGGCATGGGCCCTTCACCACGTCCAGGCAAAAGCAGGAAGGCACCGGAATAAAAAGGTGGGGGAATGGGGAGGAGAGGAGGGAGGAAGCATATAGGCTAACAGGCAAGAGGTCATAGGTAGATACAGGTGGGAGGATAGAAGATAAAAAGCTGAGAAGAGATGGGGGTCAGGGTAGAGGGCAGCTGTTCTGAAGGTGTTCATAGATCTGATGGTTAAAACGGAAGCAAATTTTGAAAAAAATACTTCAGAAGAGATCGACCTAGCTTACTAACTGCATGTCATTTGGAACTGTGATCCTGATCTTGAGTGTTGCCTGTGTGGAGTTTGCAATGGTAAAGAGTTCAGGCCCGAAATGTTGGTTCTGTATCTTTGCCTTTGCTACATAAAGGCACTGAATTTCTCCAGCAATGGTGTGTTTTTTTTTCCACTTAACCATGGTGTCAACAGAATCCTGTGTTTTACCCCCAACTTTCAATGAGGATATCTTGAGGTAATAGCCAATGAGGCAGTACGAGTAGAATTTATTAATAAGAAAGGGCCCAGCACTGATGAGTTAAATTATACATCTCCAAATCGTCAGGAGGAATTAGAGGAACATATGTATGTAGATTACAAGAGGATGCAAAAGCACTAGGAACCCTATCCCCAACCCCCTAAAGCTCTCACCCATTATTGAATGGGACTGATTTGGGCAAAGGGCTTAAATGGGGTAGAATTTGTAAAAATGCACCCAAGAGGGTTTTTTGAAGCAGAATATAGAATCCTACTAGGGAGGGGGCTGTACCAGATCTCATCTTTGGGAATGAAGATGAACAAGTGATGGAGATGTCTATGCAGTTACCCTTAGGGGCCAATGACAATAGACTGATAAACTTCAAGGAAGACCTGGAAAAGATGAGGTTAGTTATTGAGAAAGGGCCCCAAACTGGGGGGGGGGGGGGGAAGGAAAGGTGGATTTCAAGCTGCTGGGAGGCATTTGTATGCAAGATGGTAGAAGTCACAGTTAACATGCCCCGGGTTCCTCTCCAGACTACACCATCTCATGTCTCTCTTTGGAGTGTTGTGTAAAATTCTGGTGGTTCCATTATAGGAGATATGTGGTAGTATTATAAAGGTGCATGAGAGTTTCAGGATTTTACCTGGAATGGAGGACAGCAGTTATAAGGAGAGATTTGAAAGACTGTTTATTCTCATTGGATCTTCTTAGAGAGATTTAAAGGAGTTCTAAGGTTTCTCGTGTGGAGGAAGTTGCCATTAGAAGGAGGCAAAGCAGATACAATTTATTATTCTTAAAATACATTTGGACAGATGCCTACCGGTAGATAGGAAAAGCAAGAGGGGAAATGGCAAATTGGATTAGTGGAGATAGGCATGAGAGTTGGGATGGGTGAGGTTGGCATCAAGAACCCATCTCTATGTAATACAACTCATCATTCTAGGATGATGGGTAGTTGATGTTCAGCACCGACTCAATAGGTTGTTGGGCCTGTTTCCACACTCTATCACTCTTGACTCCAATTAAAATCATGCAGCAGATTCTAACCTGGTAGAGATTCCAAAGAGTAATTCCCCAGTGGAAACGCAGTGGATATCACAGCTAAACAGAAATATTTATGTCCAAGACTTCCAAACCTGACAGTGAACTTATCATAGGACGGCACGGTTAGTGTGGCATTATGAATCCAGCCCTGTCTGTAAAGAGTTTGTACATTCTCCCTGTGACCTTCATAGGTTTTCCCGGGTGCTCAGGTTTCCAACCACCTTCCAAAATGTATGAGGTTGTAGATAATTAGGGGTGATCAGGCAACGCGAGTTTCACTGGTTGGAATCTATTGAGTTGTAAATTTCAAAAATATCCTGGGCTTATGGCTTTAGTACTACCAAAAACACTCAACTTAGAACAGCAAGATCTAGTCTACGATTTGTATACAGCCATTACTTGGGTACTAGGTCTAAAAGTGTTTCACAATAATGTAATGAAATAATTTGACTCTAAGCTGTACAAGATCATTACAGGTGATCAGAGAAAGATGTTGAAGGAGGAAAAAGGCACATGGCTTTAGCGTGGGTATTTCACAGCTGGGGGCTTGACTGAAAGCTGTGTACGCGACAGCGACTGGGCACGTGGAGAAAGTGGAGTTGCACGGGGACTTCCGATAAATTGCTGAGATGGGGTGAAGGAAAGACACTGATGCTTTAATCGCTTCAGTGCTCGTTTGCGCAGTTCCACGAATATGGTCTGGGAACACTGAGGTGGTCACAACATGAACTTGCTGGATACATTGAAGGATAAAGGTCAAGATTTGAACTGGGCTTGTGAAAACAGCGCCGAAAGAGCTGGCCGCACTATCACGGCATGAAGCCAATATAAAAGTTGCTACTGATGCAATATTCCAGGAATTAAGAAGCACACCACTTAGGTTGATTAATACAGCCACTTTAAAACATTTAGCATAGTATATGATGGGGGAGAAGCAAACTCCAGAAGTACTTTCCCATCTATTAGGATTAAGAGTCATGAGGGAGGTTGTCAGCAGCTGCAATTGTAGCTTGTGGAGAACAGAGGAGGTTAGGCAATGCTTCAAACATAATTTCTGCTCTGGTAATGCAACAAAAACAAGCACCTCATTCAATTTTATGATTGTCAACATTTAGATAAATAAATTAAAGAGATTGTCAACATTTGGATAAAGAATTTACAGCAGAGGTGCGGAGCTCATCTGTCGAAGGCAAATAGAGAAGTTGACCGGAACTCATTACAAGATCATTTTTTCCGTTTTTCAGGCATACTGACGCACAAATCAAACCTTTCTCTAAAATCTAGAACACCTAGAGTACTTGCCATCGACATTGAAAGAACTATTTTTCTATTTCTCCCCTATGCTCTCGTAATGCACAAACAACATAAGTAAATCCGCCCCCCCCCAAAAAAACCATTTTTACATTTCTTGATAAAGGGTTCATGCCCAAAATGTATCTTTATCTTTACTGTGTTTGACCTGCTGAGTTAGGAACATAGGAAGTAGGAACACGACTAGGCCAAAAATGGCCGATCGAGCCTGCTCCGCCATTCAATACGATCATGGTTGATCTAATTTATGACCTAACTCCACCCACCTGCCTTCTCCCCATAACCAGCATTATGTTTTTATGATAGTTTAAATTTGAATATGGAATAAATCTGGTTCATCAGGAACATAGGTATTGTGATACAAGTGATTTATATGAGAATGAACCATGCATTGTTGAGAGAGTTAAGGGGACTGTTTAATATTCTACTGGGATATCAATAGCATTGGATATATTAGCACTAATTTTTATAAAATTAACTGCTGACTGGCACATTCTAGGAGGCAGGACTGTGGACTGAGGGATGCACTGAGGTTTGGTGCAGCCAATGTTAGGTAGGGCCTTGTGAGGATGGCCACAGTCTAGAATCCTTCTGCTACTGGGCTGAGACCAGAGGGGAAGCCCCTCAAATAACAGAGTAACTAAGAAGTGCCACATTAGTGGTAAGGGGGCTATGTAGCAAATTAGAGGATTACTATTACAAGGTGCAGTAGTGGAATGTCAAGTCGAGTTTATGGTCATCTAATTGTACAAACACAACCCAACGAAACAGCGTTCTCCGGTCCTCAGTGCAAAATATGCAGACTCGCAACCAGACATGACACACATATAAACAAGACATATACAGGACATGTATTTCATCTATACAAACAAAAGTAGATATGAATATAACACGAAGAAACTGAAAGGACTTTGAACAGTTTTCCTTCGTATAGTTTTATTGTGAATAAAATTTATCTTTGGATAAATTATATTCTTGAAGCGAGGCACCACAACGTCAAGACCTGCACAGATAACAAATCAAAAACTTTGGGCAAGCCCTGAGGGGTTGATGGCGGAGTGGGGAGAGTGGTCAGGCGAACTCAGCTGTGAATTGGGTTGAGCGTGGAGTTGAGAATTAAATGGGATGAGACAAAGCAGATCAGTATTTATACTGGATCTGAACTTATATACAAGTATTGTTTCTTTAAACGCAACATCATCTTTCCATTATTTGTTTCCAGCAACTTCATCAGAAATCAGTAGTTTTGACCAAGTCTAGCAAATTCTTTCCCTTTATTTTCCACCAGTGCTTTCTCCTGATTGACAGGTCGAATGTCAGTTCACAGAAAACCAATATTAATCATAACAGAGGCTGAAAATGATTTCTGGTGTTTCCTTCAGTTCTGATGGAGCTGAACTATGAAACAGTGCACGTTCGAAGTTGAAATCTCTCTCTCCAGCTTGTTTGGCAATCGAATATCATGACTTCAGACTAAACAGCAACAATAATTTGCATGTAACAAAGTTCCCCGAACATCTATCAGGAGATATGGCAACACCTTTAGCGTAGCAGTTAGTGCAAAACTAGAATTAGCACCATCAACCCGGTTCTGATCCTGCGTTGTCTGTAAGGAGTTTGTACATTCTCCCGATGTCTGGTTTCCTCCACCTTCCAAAAATGTATGGGCTGGAGGGCGCGTCGAAAGAACCAAAGACTTGTTGATCCAAACCAAGGCTTTTATTAACTAAAAGACTGGAGCGTATCACAAGTAGGTTGACCAGTCCAGAATGACCTGGTCTAGCGAGGAGCAATCCTTTAAGACCTGCCAGTAGGCGTGTCTACACTCTCAGCCAATCACAGTCACCCTACACGACCATCTGTACATAGACACATTGGTGATAGAATCTGTACTTACTATCGCATGGGGGCTGTAGGTGAATTGTGTGGCATGGGCTTGTGGGCTGGAAGGGCCTGATACTAAACTGTTTGTCTAAACTTAAAATTTAATTTAAATATGAAATCTGTGAATTTGTAGTACAACCAAGTTATTTTATTGGAGCAGATGTCCAAGTTTCCATGGTAAGTGGATCACGTGGGGTCAACCGGGGTGGGGGGGGGAGGGGGTTGGCTGGAGAGGAGCGGCCCGGAGCTGTTTTGATTTTTTTTGTGGGGGGGGGCTTTTTGAGGGCAAGATACAAATGTGGATGCATCACTCTTACGGGGAGTTTCCTGAGTGCTGGGGGAAGGAATCTGTTTAACTTTGGGTGGCAGTACTTTGGAGGGGGGGGGGGCGGTGAGGAGGAGGGGGAAGAGAGGAGAGGAGGGGGGAGGTGGAAGAAGAGGGTTGGAGGTGGTGGAAGGGGAGGAGGAGGGAAGAGGAGAGATAGGGGGAGAGGGGAGGGAGGAGAGGAGGGGGAGTTGCAAGGGGAGGAGGAGGGGGAGTTGCAAGGGGAGGAGGAGGGGGAGTTGCAAGGGGAGGAGGAGGGGGAGTTGCAAGGGGAGGAGGAGGGGGAGTTGCAAGGGGAGGAGGAGGAGGGGGAGTTGCAAGGGGGGGAGGAGGAGGGGGAGTTGCAAGGGGGGGAGGAGGAGGGGGAGTTGCAAGGGGGGGAGGAGGAGGGGGAGTTGCAAGGGGGGGAGGAGGAGGGGGAGTTGCAAGGGGGGGAGGAGGAGGGGGAGTTGCAAGGGGGGGAGGAGGAGGGGGAGTTGCAAGGGGGGGAGGAGGAGGGGGAGTTGCAAGGGGGGGAGGAGGAGGGGGAGTTGCAAGGGGAGGAGGAGGGGGAGTTGCAAGGGGAGGAGGAGGGAGAGTTGCAAGGGGAGGAGGAGGGGGAGTTGCAAGGGGAGGAGGAGGGGGAGTTGCAAGGGGAGGAGGAGGGAGAAGGAGAGGAGAGGAGGGGGAGTTGGAAGGGAAGGTGGAGGAGGTGTTGGAGGGGAGGGGCACCCGAGGCAGGGGAGTTAGAACCTGCTCTTGAGGCTCTGCTGGAGATGGTGGTTTTATGAGAAGCTTTTATCCAACAAAAAAGAAATGGAGCAATGTCCTGTGCTGAGGAACTTGTATATCTTGTACAATTTTATTCTGTGTTGATTTGATGGTTAATAAATAAAACGTAGCTTGGGTATGTAAAAAAAAAAGTAAGTGGATCACGTGGTAAATGCAAAGTAGTCCTTGGCATATGCTTGGACAGAGGGCAAATTGAGATTTTTCTAACTGGTGATTGAACAGAAAGAGGCACAGCCTCACTAAAGAGTTGTATAATATTTATGTCAGGATCCATTGTGGGGAATGGGTCATGATCCACTATTTCACTGTGAATTCAAACCCAAAGGCAGAACTTCATGGATGGATCTCACATGCTGTCTATTCTTGTGCAATCGTCGATACTGTGTAATAGTCAAACCCCCCCTCCATTTTTTGGCCCAAAAATCACATGCTTTTATATAACCCGTGTAAATGGTGACCCCCCCCATCCTTTGTTGGCTCCAAATGCCCGCCCACCTGTGGATTCTCGCCTAGCCGCCCGCCCACCAGGGCTCCCGATGCCCCAACCACAGACTCTCTCCTAGGCTCCAGCCATCTAGCCGAGCTCCCCATGCCCCAAGCGCCGACTCATCACCCAATCCAGGCCATCCGGGCTCCTTTAGGCATGAATGATGCAGATATTTACTGTGGTCAAAAGTATGACGTGTGTAGAAGTTGACCTGAAAATTGGTCCAAAGAATCTGGTGCATGGTATGCAGTCAGCCATATTTTCTGAATAAACTTACCAAGGATTGGAGTCTACAAAGGATGGAATGAGGCACAGGATTGGAAATGAGTTAGCAAGTTAGAAGAGAAATAAAAATAAACACAAACACGCAACATGTGCAATTTCTGGTGAAATGTGGAGAGGATAATCCCTGCATGGAAGCAATATTTTAAAATGGATGTCTGAACAAGAGATGATGAAAACATTTAAACACAAAATATAAATAAGAAATGCAACAAGAACAGTAGTAAAACATGAAAGTCTGCAGACACTGCGGTTAAAGTAAAGACACGAGGCCAAAGAAACTCAGCAGGTCAAACAGTATCCTTTGTAGAGCAAAAGGTGAAGATGCAGAACCAATCAACGTTTCGGGCTTGAGCCCTTCTTCAAGGTAATTTTGATTGGGGTGGAAGTTGGCAGCAAAGTGAATGAAGTTTGCAAGCTCATCATGGGTGCGTGAGGGCAGCCCCAATGTAGTCATCAATATAACGGAGGATTTACCTCGATGAAGGGCTGAAGCCCGAAACGTTAGTTACGTATCCGGACTTCCCTCTTAGCCTTCAAATGCCAGTGTGTCTATTGTATGATGGGCTCAATGTAATGAAGATTGGAACTGAAAGTCAATCCATGAAAAATCCATTTGTGGACTCAACAGAATTCTGTCTCCTAGCTGTTTTCGACTAGGCTACAAGTCTGCATCACCACTAAAGCGTGGATTATTCCAGATGATCTTCTTGCATCTCTTGGAATTGACAGTAATAAAAGTTGGATTAGTTGATGATTAGAAGCAAATGTGAGGTTACAAATAATTGAATATTCTGGAATAATTTGCCTATTGATTTTCCCTGATGACCATTAGGATTTATACCTTTACTGGCTCAGCCAGAGTTAAGAATTCACTGCAGACTAAGAGATGGCTGCCTGAATCCCATTAACCTGCAGTGTAGTACAATTAAGAACTCACTTGAATGCCATGTTTTAATTTTATTGAAAGTTGTTTGATTCTATGTAAAATGTTAATGTTGCTCTAGTAGAAACAATTTTCATTTATAAAGAATAAAGCAATCCAGTTTATTCAGAGATGCATTGGTAAAGAATGCCCAGAACAATTAAAGAAGGCATGTCAAGAAAGTGCATCAGCTCCTCTGCTTCCTCAAGTCTGAGGAAGCGTCACATCAACTGCCTCCCTTAACATCCCATCACTGAATGATACGGAACTGTTCCACCCAGGACTATAAGAAATGGAGGAGGATTGGGAATGCAGCTCAGGCCATTACACTCATCGCCCCATCCCTCCCCTTGACTCCATCTATACCTTTTGCTCATTTGGAAAAGTCAAGTCAAGCCAAGTTTCCTGTCATCTGATTGCACAAGTACAACCCAACAAAATAGCATTAAATTTAAATTTTAAAAAAATTTAGACATACAGCATGGTAACAGGCCATTTCAGCTCACGAATCCATGCTGCCCAATTTGCACTCCATTAACCTACACCACTGTTAAGTTTTGAACAGAGAGAGGAAACTGGAGTCCTCAGGGAAAACCCATGCAGACACTGGAGAATGTTCAAACTCCTTACAGACAGTGCAGGATTAGAACCTCAATCCAGACCCGATCACTGGTACTGTAAAGGCGTAGTGCTAAATGGTACACCGACCATGCCATTCTCTGGTCCTCAGGGCAAAACACGCAGACACACAACTGGACATAACGTACATACAGACAAACAATAAATATGCAGGGAAAGTATTACAGCTATGCAAATAAATAAATGTTTTCATGAGTATGAAAGTCCACAGATGGTTAGTGTGAGCAGTTCCTTTGGTCGTTCAGCGTTTTCACTGTCGGTGGGAAGAATCTGTTCCTCAGCTTGGTGGTGCTCGCTCTGATTATCTCTTTCTCAACGGGAGCAGCTGAAAAGATGCTGTGTGGAGGGTGGAAGGGGCCCTGAATGGTTTCGCACACCCTCTTCAGACAACGATCCCAGTAGATCATGTCGACCCAGCCGGAGAGGGTGGGGGGGGTGTGTGGGGCGGGTGGAGAGGGTAGGGACACTCCAGTGATTCTCTTTGCCACTCCTGATCTTGTACATTGACCTCCAATCCATTTCTCTGCAGCAACTGTACCGACTGTGATACAGCCGGCCAGGACGCTCTCGACAGAGGTCCTATAGAAGGTTGACATGATGGTGGCTGGTTACCTTGCCCGCTTCAGTCTTCTCAGGAAGTGCAATCACTGCTGCACCTTCTCGACAAGCGAGGAGATCTCATGTGTCTATGATAGGTTACTAGTTAAGTGAACTCCAAGGAACTTGGTGTGTGGTGTGTAGTGGAGGGTGGTCGTTGCTGGTGCTCTTGAAGTCCACGATCATCTCCTTCGTCTTGTCAATGTTGAGACCCCACTTGTTACTCTCGTACCATATCATTAGATTTTCCACCTCTTTTCTTCACTGTTGATGAGGACAATGACTGCTGTGACATCTGCAAACGTGATGACACTGTTGGAGCTGGATCTGGTGATGTAGTCGTGGGCCAGTAGCGTGAACAGGAGCGGGCTGAGCACACGGCCCTGAGATGCATCAGTGCTCAGCGCGACGGTGCTCAACATTCTGTTACTGACCCAAAAGACTATGACCTTTCCATTAGGAAGTCCAGTGACAGAGAGGGGTGTTGAGTCCCAGTGAGGACAGTTTCTCCACCAGCCTCTGGGGAATGATCGCATTAAATGCTGAGCTGGTCAGTGACCAGCAGCCTTGAGTATGAGGCATCGTTCTCCAGGTGCGCCAGGATGGGGTGGAGGGACAAGGATTTAGCATAATCTGGGCCACCCTACCTCGGCCACATTCTCTTCTGTTGGGAAGTTTTACGAATGCGAGATTACCAGATTCAAAGATAGTTTCTTTCCTTCTGTCACTGGACTCCTGAATGAACCTCACTACACTAAAGTTTTGTTGTGGCCTTTGCTCCCCTCCCCCCTCCCCCGTAACTCTGCACTTCTGCACCATTTTACTTGCTGTATTATGTATATATTCTTCTTGACCTCTTGCAAAATAAATTTTAACAGTTCAACTTGTGACAGTCAACTTGAACACGAGCATGCCTTATGCTGTTTATACCACCCTATACATTTGTGTTTTCACTGTCATACAAACTATGGACCTTTTCTGTTCATTTCCTGAGAAAGTAAAAAAAACGTAGAACTGCTCATTCTCAAGAGTAAACAAATAGCCTTAGAAGACAATACTAACTTGACTGGAATCCGAGGAGCAATATGGGGACTGGAAACGGTATTCACAACATGAAGAATCTGCTCAAGAGCAGTAAGGCCACCACCGACTTGGAATCCAATTTGATCTGCACTGTTCTGTAAGAAAAGAAGAACAAGTCATATCCTCTCAATAATTACACAGCCAACTCCCATCTCGCAAATGGGTCCCCTAACAATGACCCACAGGAGAGATGGACGTCCTATTGAAAACAGGTTTAAATTCTTACGTTTACAAAAAAAATGTAGACAGATACAAACCCCTTACGGACAGCGCCGGATTTGAACCCAAGTTGCTGACGCTATAAGATTGTTGCGCTAACTGCGCCACCCAAAAGGAGAATGAAACCACTTGACCAATCTATTTAGTATTGAATTATTAAACTAATTTTAGGATACAATAAGTTGTGCAAATAGACAAGACTACATTTAAAAAAATTTATTTAGACATACAGCATGGTAACAGGCCATTTCAGCCCACGAGTCCGTGCCGCCCAATTTTCACCCAATTAACCTACACCACCGCTACATTTCGAATGGAAGTTTCTAATTTATGTGCATTAAAAACGGTCATGAAATCACCAGATGGTCAAGATAAAATGGATTTTTCTGCCTATACAGAATTTAGCATCGCACCTTTGTTCTCATGAGCTGAAAATTTATTGCAGTGTTTTTTTCCTTTCTGTTTCAGAAGGTAGACGGTCAAACTGAAAAACAGGAACATGGGCTCAGCCTCAGATTAACACCATATTCCTTTTGGCATGTGTTTTTTTTCCCCCCCACAAGGTGAAAAGTGTTATGTTCCTTGATGATTTATTGTTTTCTGTCATTGTAACACTGAGTGTTACAATTTTAGGTACTTTCATTATTGTTCCTGTGCAATGAAAGACGAGGTACTAAGAAAAGTCTGCACTTAGAAATTTGGTTTTTAAAGCCAACATAATTTATTGCCAAAATCTAGACAAGAATTGCATTGCTTTTATCCTTGAAAATACAGTGCACATTGCATTCGATTAAGACTAGAAAAATTCTATAGAAGAATGCAAATTAAATCTTTGGATTTTTGGCTGATGAACAAAAATATCAAATCTTACGTTCCTGGTCTGGGTGGTGCTATCTGATCTCAACTCCTTTAGAACTGGGGATACCAACATTTTTTTTAAATTTTAAAGGATGTGGCCTCAGTGAAGACTTGAATATTTTGTACATCCCAATTCTTCCCCATTTAGGAGAGCCAACGCCATTTAGGTGACGGCCCCGAGTCCTACAAGGCCTGAACGAGGAAGGATGACACATTTCTTGCCCTGAAAACCACAGTGGGTCTATGACAATCCAGTAGCTTCACGCTCACCATTTCAATATTACTTTTCTCTCTCCTATTTATTACATTACTTCAACCTAACCTCCTAAAGCTGCTGTTGGTGCCCTGGCTCCACAACCAGTACTCTCAGAAAACAACCACAATGTTTCTACTTTCAGGTGCCTCAACATGAAGAGAAATAAAACTGAGCCAAATTTGATACCTACAACTGGTATTCATAACTGTGTGAAAATCACTGTTAGTATGGTCAAATAAACAACGTTGACACCTGAGGAACCTGACCCAACTTAAGACTCAATAAAATATTAATTGTTGAAGTGACCTATCGTAATGACATGCACATGTTCCAGCCTCTACTTTTCCAAAGTAAGGGGCTCTGTGGCGGAAACACACACACACACACACACACACACACACACACAGAGTTGGCAATTCGAGCGGTCAAGTCAAAAGGCACACACCAGGCTGCGGATTGCTAGAGATTGATACCAAAATGGCTAAAGGTGTACCAGGTATCTGAAGTGTAATGCAAGAGGGTGCCGAAGCCAGGTGGGGGTAGGGAAAAGAGGGAGGTGCGTGGTTGGGCACAGAAGGTTTCCAGATCACGTTGGGGGTTTGGATTTGGAGCTCAGGTTGTCGATGGTTTGGACTGAAGCTTGTGCAGTTGCCTTAAGGCAGACAAAATCAATTTCCTGTAATATTACATCTGTTTTAGTATATGATCATAAAGAATATCTTGAGTGTATTTTTGAAAGCCATCACTGAAACTTGCAATGCCTTCACTGACCAAAACAATGATCAATGCCAATTTGCACTTCAAATAGGTGAGATTCACTCAGCTTTATCTTCCAGGACTACATGTTTAAAACCTCAGTAGTGATTGCAGCAATTTTGCGGGCAGCTCATTTATAAAATATTACCTCTTTCAGCTTATCATCCTCAAATAAGACTCCTCCTGAAGCAACAATTAGCAGATCTAGCCATGCTTAGCCAGCTGGTTGCTCTTGCTTGCTCGGGATTGCTAGTCACCAGCTGCCACATGTCTGGGTATACGACAGACAATATGTGAAAACTTTATGACAGGAGCGACACAAGGAAACAAAGCAATTAATAGAAATAAAAGACAAACAGGCCATTCAGCCCAACAAAATCATCGGTGGTAAAAGCGCAATGCTGGAGAAACTTTGCTGGTCAGTGAACTTCATAGCAAAGATACATAACCAATGTTTTGGTTTGATACATTACCTTGGTTATTTATGAAAGGCTCAAGCCTGAAATGTTGGTTCTGTATCAAAAGACTCAAGCCTGAAATGTGGGTTCTGTATCTTTATCTTTGCTCTATAAAGGACACCGTTTGACCTGCTGAGTTTCTCCAGCGTCGTGTTTTTACTTCAACCAGTATCTGCAGACTTTTGTATTTTACTAAAACTATCAGTGGTCCTCTTTTCTCACAAACATCAGTTCTACTTACTTATCCACCTTGTTCATGCATACATTTAATCATTCTTTCTTTCATCTTTGCCATCTGATCTGAATTTGAGCAATCTACCTCAAATGACAGAATTAAATTCCAGTCAAAAAAATCTCTGCATGAGGTAGCAGTTTTACATCTCCTTTAAGTGCAACATAGTGGTTATGTAACACCGTCAATACAGGCTCAAGTTTGGGAACTGTCTTGAATCTTTGGTAACCAACTAGAATCAAATTTTTTTTTGTCATGAATGTGTCACAAAATTCATTGTCACAGGTAAAAATATTGCTATAAATTACATTAAAAATGCAAAAAGAGAGAGTGAGGCCGTTTCTGTGGCTTGTTGTCCATTCAGTAATTTGATGGCAGAAGGGAAGAAATTCTTTTTGTAATGTTGGGAGTTTGTCTTCAGGGCTCCTGTACCTCCGATGAACCAAGAAATAATTGTCCGCCATTCATTTATGGTTGACATAGTTGGCAAAATAAAAAGTCTTCACTGAGCCCAAACAGAGCGAGATAATTCTCATCGTTTCTTTGCAGGACAAGGACTACAATTTAAAAAATGAGGCTGGGAGTTTCCGATGTTCATTTTAATATTGAGCTCCTACTACGTTTTGAACAAAAAAAAAACTAAGGGAACAAAAATTAAAACAAGCACAGATGCCAACGAGAAAAGTTGTAAATAATGAGATTGTCCCCTCTTTCCAACTTTCAAGTAATCTACTCCTTGTTGTCCTGAGTGAGACAGGCTAATGACAGTGCACTGCAAAACAACCTTGGATCCCCTCCTCCATAGCACCCTGACAACTGACCTAATGGGATTACATGCTTTGCTTCGACAAAACATCTCAACTACAGGCCAGCAAAAATGACACCCTCAACCTGAATTATACAGCCAGGGAATTATATCCAATTATTAGCTAAAGTAATTATTACAATCCAATCAAAGGGAAAACAGCTGTTAATCTTCGGTACATTTGTTGCATATTTGTGGCTCACATGGACAGACCGTCTTTGTACTAGCTCCCACTTGCAGGCTGTAATTATGTCCCAGTGAGCTGTTGGGTGGGAACTACCAGCCCCCTCAGACCTGGACAGCAGATGGGGAACAATCGGTTCATCAGAATATAGATTCAGATAGCGCACAGCATCTCTGAACCTTTCGGAGCTACTATTTATAGTAATTAATTGGCATGGCAGATAAAACAGTCTGAGGGGAAACCGTCAGAGAAAGAAAAAATATTTTATTCTCATCAAAATTCAGGTAATTAAAATCAATGATATAGCTACTTTCAATTGAAATTATTGAAGTTTAAACTGTTGAAAGTTCCCATGGTATGTTATTTATCCATTTCAGAATGACACCATTGCTAGCCATTCCATAACTGTTCTGAAAAGGTGGTGGTGAGCTACCTTCCGTCAACTTTGCACTCCTTCTGGTCAAGGTACTTCCACGATGCTCGTCAGAAGAAATCAAGCAACACTAAAAGATCATATATTTACAAGTAGAATAATGTGCAACTTGAAGGGGAATCTGCATGCACTCCCATTCCCATATGCCTTGTTGGTAGAACTTATGGCTTTGTGAGACAGTACAATTAAAAAACAACCAACAGTGCAATTCAAGTTTCTTGGCTGTTCAATGTGCGAGCAACAATCTCAAATTAGGATCAATGCCAAAAACCGCATTCTAAAACTTGTCACTTACATCTCTCATCTGGTATGGTTTGTTTTTGAAGACGTACAGCATGGTTACAGGCCCTTTTGGCTGTGCCGCCCAATTACACCCAGTTGACCTACAACCTTGGATATGTTTTGAAGGGTGGGAGGAAACCAGAGCACCCGGGGACAACCCACACAGACGCAGGGAGAACATGCAAACTTTTGTGCCGCCCAATTACACCCAGTTGACCTACAACCTTGGATACATTTTGAAGGGTGGGAGGAAACCAGAGCACCCGGGGACAACCCACACAGACGCAGGGAGAACATGCAAACTTTTGTGCCGCCCAATTACACCCAGTTGACCTACAACCTTGGATATGTTTTGAAGGGTGGGAGGAAACCAGAGCACCCGGGGACAACCCACACAGACGCAGGGAGAACATGCAAACTTTTGTGCCGCCCAATTACACCCAGTTGACCTACAACCTTGGATATGTTTTGAAGGGTGGGAGGAAACCAGAGCACCCGGGGACAACCCACACAGACGCAGGGAGAACATGCAAACTTTTGTGCCGCCCAATTACACCCAGTTGACCTACAACCTTGAATATGTTTTGAAGGATGGGAGAACACCAGAGCACCCGGGGACAACCCACACAGACGCAGGGAGAACATACAAACTCCTTACAGACAGCACTGATTGGAACCCCTGTCCCAGTCGATGGAGCTGTAACAGCATTGTGCTAACCGCTACACCAACCATACTGCCCCCATTTATCAGCGTCTACAAACTACTTAAAAATATATTTTAAAAACCCTTCAGATGCTAGATATTTAAAGTAAAAATTAAAAAAATACTAGTAACATTCAGCATGCCAAGCAGAAGCTTGGAGAAACAGTTCACATTTCAAGTTAATGACGTCTTAAATTGGAGAGAGGGATTGGGTTAAAGAGAGAGCAAATGGAACGTCTGTGATGGGAGGAAGACTGACCAAGGTTGTAAAAGCCACCAGAGTTAACAGATAAATTAGGGGAGAGAGAGAGAGAGAGATACAGAAAGAGAATTACAAACAAAACAATTGAGAATGAGAAAAGAGAATAAATTTCTATCAGAACTGGCCAAGAGTAGGAGTGGGGTGAACAACTGAAGTGCCAGGTAAGTTGAAGCTCAAGGTTGTCCATATGATCAGAACAGAGATTTTCTGTCAAGTGGTCTCTCAACTACATTAGGTCTCTCTGATGTAAATGTTAAGTTTACTTTAGTCTGTTGCTCAAACTCCACGGTTTTGACCAGAATCTGACATTGGCTCAGAATTAATTTTGACGATAGGCGAATTGCAGTGGGTCCAGATCTTTGCTTCGATATGTGTTAATTCTGGCCACGATCAGCCTCTCAAAGCATTTCATCACAGTAGCACTGGGTGGGCTCCCACTACTCTTCTTGGGTACCAGGATGATTGATGCCCTTTTGAAGCAATGAGAGGTTGAAAATGTCTGTGAACACTCAGGCAGATTTTCAGTCCCCTACCAGGTACTCTGTCAGAGCCTGACGCCTTGCAAAGATTCACCCTCTTGAATGATGTTCTGACGTCACCCTCAGAGACAGATATTATAGGGTCCTCAGCCTTTTCAGGGATTCTAGTAGGCACTGTTTGGTTCTTCTTTTCAAAGTGGGCATAGAAGGTGTTCAGCTCATCAGGTAGTGAAGCATAACAGCCATCTATTGTGTTCACCTTCACTTTGTAGGCTGCAATGGCCTGCACTCCCTGCCATAGCTATCATCTCATGTCCCATTATAGTTTCCCCAGTGTCATTTTCTATTGGTCCTATAATCTACTCTCCACTCTTGATATACAGTACATTAAAAAGCTTTTAGTATCCTTTTTGATATTATTTGCTAGCCTCCTTTCAAAGTTCATCTTTGCCTTCCTAATGGCCTTCTTAGTTGCCTTCTGTATGGTTTTTAAAAACTTCCCAGTCCTCTGACTTCCCACTAAATTTTGCTTCCTTGTATGCCCTTCCTTTTGTCTTTATGTACACTATTGCTTTGATGTATCTTGTCAGCCACAGTTGTGTCATTTTTACATTCAAATATTTCTTCTTTTTTGGAAGAAATCTGTTCTGCACTTTCCTTTATTTCTCACAAAAGCTCTAGCCTGGTAGTGTGCCTTTCCATTGAACTTTTGCCAGTTCCTCTCTCAATCCTTTGCAGTCCCCTTTGTTCCACTGGCATAATTAGACGTCTTATTTTAGTTTCTCCCTCTCAAACAGCAGGGTAAATTCTAACATATAATGATCACTGCCTCCAAAGGGTTCCCTTACCTTCAACTCTCTTATCAACTCTGGTTCATTACACAAAACGCAACCCAGAATTGCCATTTCCCTGGTCGGCCCAGCCACAAGCTGTTCTAAGAAATCATTTCTCAGCCCCAACCTAGTTTTCCCAATCTACTTGCATGTTAAAATCCCCCATGACTACCATAACGTTGCCCTTCTGACACACCTTTTCTGTTTACTGTTGCAATTTGCTATTCACATCCCAGCTAATGTTTACAGGTCTGGAGACAACTGTCAACAGTGTCCTTTTACCCTGGTCATTTTCTTAACTCAACTCACAATGACTCTATATCTTTTGATCTTATGTCACTGCTTTCTAATCTGTAGCTGGTACCAATCTACTTTATTTTTTATGCTGCGTCCATATAAATACAAAACTTTTAGCCCTAATTTGTAACTTTTTTTGTTCCAAAAACATGTGCCCAACACAATGCCCAAATCAAACTAAAACTCCACTGCTTGTATGATAGATATCTCTCCAACTCCTTCATAGGTCCGTCGAGAAACTTCTTAAATGCTAATATTCATTTTGCTCCCATCATTACTCCTGGCAGCCTGTTTCATTCATTCATCACTGTGCAAAAATCTGCCCTCCCTAATTGCCCTTAAAATGGCCCCTCTCACCTTTACCACATGTCCTCCAGTGTGTGATGCTTCTATCCTGCGAGAAAGTTTCCTCTCATAATTTTTTATAAACCTCTGTCAGGCCACCCCTCAGCCTCCTGAGAAAATGACCCAAATCGGTTTGGTATTTGCAAATTATTATGATACCCTCACCTTGCATTTTCTGGTCATTGAGGGTTGGAGCGCGAGGAGTCACTAAAAAAAATGGTGTATTTCAGAAAGATTAAAAACCAGAAAAGGCTGCAAGACTAAATGATTGTCAACCTTGTTCAGTGGGAAAACCCACATAATGACCATCTACTCCAAACTCTTGGCGCATTTACTCTAAACACCACTGTGTTTTGCTTGTCACGTGTTCAACGATTCTACCATTTCTTTAAGGCAAGCAAACATTTCCTTATTAGAAATAATAGAGTGGAACTTTACAACTAATGAAGGGGATGAATTGAAAGTCTGCAGATGCTGTGATTGTAGTAAGAACACATAAATGCTGGAGGAGCTCAGCAGGTCTTGCCATGTCCATAGGCGGTTAAAAAAATATTTATATATAGAACTGAGGTTTTGGGCCTGAGCCCTTCCTTACCTCCTATGGACGCGGCGAGACCTGCTGAGTTCCTCAAGCATTTCCGTGTTTTTACAGCTAATGAATTATTCTGTGGAAGAATATCACAGTTGTTGGGAAGTTAAGTGTATCCCACTCAATGAGAGGACTCCCAATTAATTAACCCATTTCTGCTGATGTTGGCTACATGCCAGGTTGCTGGGAGAACCCTGCTCATATATCAAGCTTGTTCAGTTGATGGCACTCTTGCATTTCAGTCAGGAGATTGAGGGCTCAAATTTGGGATTTGATGAATTCATTTCCTATATATTTGCAGTTATAACTCACGTTATTTTTTGTGAGATCATTAGAATGGTTCAGAAAGATTCTGTGCATATCTAAGCTTATCACAAAACACCTTGAGAACTTTCATGTCTAATTCAATGGGCAGGTATAGCATCAGAATGGCTCCACTGCCTTAACTCTATTTTAGCATGTCTTGGAGATGATTACAGGCTCACTTTGTAAACTAGTCTCATTCCCGGCTCTCACTTCCATTCTATTTGTTTGCTCCTTTTAATAATAACCTTGTCAGGTTTGCAGTAGTAATGTTTGGAATGTCACATACTTGGTAGAGCAACAACTCGGTCTTGTAAATAAAATCAAACAAAGATGAAAAGTGTTCCTATCACAGGGAGTTGATGAGGCAAATAGTAGATGTATCTAAAAGAGAAACATAAATGAGAAAGGAATAGTGGGATACAACTTCACACTATTTGATCTAATGTGACTTTCCGAATGGTTTTATGATTTTGGGCCCTTTTCAATAGTCTGGGCAGCACCCGACATTTAACTTCTTAACGAAGGGAAATCGTGACCATTGGAATCCATAAAGTAAGAGATGTGCAGCACAAGACCGGAGTTTTCAGCCTAAAGTTCATGCCAGTCAAGGTGTCTCCCTGATCCAGTCCTATTCACCTGCAATTATCCTATATCCTCCAAATCATTTATATCCATAGAGCTGTCTAATTATTTTTATTTATTAACATTGTAGTTGTATCAACCCCATCACCTCTTCTGACAACTCATTTCATATATCTAACCCCTTCTTCTCGATACCTTTTAATCTTCCCCTCTCATACTAAATCTATGTCTTCAAATTTTAGACTTATTTAGTGGGAAGAAGATTGGCCCACATTATTTCATATTCATTCACAAGGTCAGTCCTCAGTTCCGGGTGAAAACGCCTCAGTCAAGCCCTCCAGTCCTGGTATCATCCTTGTCAATCTTTCCAGCTTAAGGAAACCCTTCCGACAACCAGGTGACCTGAACTGCATAAAATATTGCACGTATGGTCTCACCAACACAGTGTACAGTCTCTTGTACTTGATGCCCTGACCAATGAAGGCAAGAGTTTCAAATACATTGGAGCAGTAATAGGCTATTCAGCCCATCAAGTCTGCCCCACCATTCAATCATGACCAGATCCATTTTCCCACTCAGTCTCACTGCCAGGCGTTCTTCCCATAACCTTTAATGCGCTGGCTAATCAAAACATCTATCTATCTCTTCCTTAAATACACCCAATGACTTGGTCTCCACAACCACCTGTGGCAACAAATTTCACAGATTTACTACCCTCTGCCTGAAGAAATACCTCAGCATCTCTTTTATAAGCAGATGCTCTTTAATCCTAAAGTTGTGGTCTCTTGTCCTAGACTCTCTCACAATGGGAAACAAATTTTTTTACATCTACAGGTAGTCCCTGACCTATGACTGTAATTAGGACTGAAAGATTGATTGTAACTTGGATTGGATGCAAGTTGGGTTTGCTCCACCGCACATGCCTTAACAAGGACTTAAAGCAATTTTTAAAAATTTCAACAAATGAACCTTTAATGAAGATACTCAACATATTAACCTAGTAAATAAGAAAATCATTGGATCAGGTGTCAGGCTGCCTTGGAGACCTCAGGCTGCCACCATGAGCTGGGACCACTGTATTCAGTACTTTTAATTAAAAATATGTACTTGTAGAGTAGTTTTTATAAAGATAAAAAAAAATTTCAGTTGCATGTGCGAGTGGACAAAACTCATGTAGGTCAGAAGTTGAGGACTTCTTGTAATCTGACCACGCCTTTCAACATTTGAAATGTTTCAATGAGATCCACCCCCCCCTCCAATTCTCCTAAATTCCAATGAATACAGGCCAAGAGCCGTCAAACACTCCTCTTTCATTCCCAGAACCACCTTAGTGAACCTCCTCTCAACACGTCCTTTCTTCAACGAGGAGCCCAAAACTGCTCACAATACTCCAGGTGAGGTCTCTCCAGTGCCTAATGAAGCCTCAACATCACATCCCTTCTCTAATATTCTATTCCTCCGGAAATGAATGCCAGTATTGCATTTGCCTTCTTCACCATTGACTCAACGTGAAAGCTTACCTTTCAAACCTGTGAATTTATACATTGCCGAGACAGAATTCAGTTACTACATGTGGTGCACAATACAAAATAATGTTATTCTCATTTTGGATATACAATGTGGTGAAACAAGTGAAATTCAATTTTACCATTTACATTTGCAAGTGTTAAAGGAGCTTTTTTGATTGATTAAGAATGAGAGAAAAGAACTTGTATCAATTTGAGAGTTGTTTTTTCTCATGTTATCAGACATTTATATCGATTGTTCTACTTTCCAGCTCTCCCTTACTTAAAAGGCAGACATCATGCGGAGTTCTAATAGAAACAGAATTCTACTGGCCACGGAACAGGAGTATGCAGTGCTCTGAATATCCTGGACTTCTTCCAACTTTCATTAGGTCACTAAAATGACAGTCTGGATGGAAAGACCCCTCCCCCCCCACCATCCCTCAGCAGTGCTGAAGTCAACTGTGATAGCCTAGAGACAGTACTTGACAGAAATGAACACAAACTGCATTCAGGGAAGGATAACTGTAAATATACAAATACCTGTACCAGTTGAACGGTCTGAGAGTACAGCAAGATGTGGGTACACACTGTCCGAATCAAACAAGAAGATTTCGCATTGCTACCTGAATAAAATTTAAATATTTGGAAGTCTGTTTAAAACTAAATAGTTAAATATAGAGCAGAAAATTGTATTTCAACTGCAATTCTTGCCGTATAAAAATGTGCAAGTTATTTAACCAGGCTGCAATGATGAACTGCAATACAGGGTATTTCCTTTCCGAGAATGAAACATCACTGCAGCCTAACCACTAAAAGGCCAATAAAAACCCTCTTTCCACCAACTGGATTGCTGCAGATACTTTTACAATCGGGTTTACAATGAATACTTTGTTCACTATTACCCGAGCAGGCCACACCCAACCTTCTGAATTGCGACACAATTAGGAAAAACCTCAGCTCCCACAAGGGATTCCAAGAGATCCAATGCATTGACAACACAGCTTGTCAATTTTCATAGACATTTTCTTAATATAAAGAATCATAAACTTCGAACTGTATCTTGTTAATCTTTGTCATCGAGACTCGAAGCACATTTTTCTTGTACATTCTTGTATGATCTACATTCCAAGAATACTAAATTTTCTTTTTAAGAAAAATAAATCTCATAATCTTCCTGAGAGTTTAATGCTGAAATGCCACTGGCTGCTAGGCTTTTCCAAGAGGAAGCAGTTGATTGACAGTAGGTGGTGGCAAGATAGAATTTAGGCATTTTATACAGGGAGTTGCATCTTTTACAAAATATTGTAAATTCATTTGAGCAGTAATAACATTAAGCTTTGCGATGAAGTAGTAATGGAAGACAGCAAATTCTGAAGAGTAAAAACATTGCGTGTGATAGATTACACCTATCAAACAAGATTAAAGCAGTTCTTTCCCTGGAAATTATGAACATTTTTATCTTAAAATAACAGTACAGATAGACATTTCTTCAAAGAGCAATTTGTGAATAGGAGGATTCAAGCCCTATTCTACTTCAATTAAAATGTGTGTACGTCTTGTTTCAAAATAAATTTATTTGGAATTTTAAATTACAAATCCATTAACGTCAATCAATTTGCAGCAACTTTAGAGTGTGCAAACTGGGAAAGATTTGCACAAGACCTCAGAAAATCTAAAATTGTGTTGGCAAAGTACTGTTACAAGCAATTACAACTTACTCCATGTATTTCCAGGTTCACTGAATGAATGCCAAAATCAGCCGTACTACCAATGAAACAGCTACAAAAACTTCACTCGAAACATCATTTTCTTTTACAGGAAATAAATAAAATTGGAGGAAAGTGAGATAAGTGCAAGATGACTTTTACCTTTTCACCTCCCATTCCTGAAGAATTTTACCTCACAACATTCTTAATAAATTGAGGTGAATTGCAATGGCTTTCACAATTGAAATACCTGCTACTAACAAAGCAAGATTACAGATGCCCATAGACACATTTCCTTTTAGAGAAACAAGAACTGTAGCTGTTGGAATCTTAAGCAAATAAAAAATTGCCAGAGAAACTCTGCAGCTCAAAGCATCCACGGGTATAAATGATCAGTTCACCTCTGGGTCCATGCCAGCAATTCTTTGTTTACTTCCATTCGTCTCTCTCTCTCTCTCTTCGAGTTCACGAATGACGAGTAAGTAGTTGGAAGCACCAGAGCGCATCGGTGTTTGTTCCACAGTGGAAAGCGAGGGGGCCAGGCAGATTGGGGCATAAGTGGGTCAGGAGGTGGATGCAGGAGAGTAGGAGGGAGGATAAAGATGAAGCAGGAAACGCAGCAAGGTCCGGACGTGGTGGGGTGTAATGATGAGCAGAAGCCCATCCGGATGGGGATTGTTTCAAATGGAGTAGAGAGATGCCAAGAAAATAATAATTTGATTCAATAATTAGACGACACATTTGTTTCATGCACATCTGCACCAAAATTCTGACTTGCTGGAGCTAAACAGGTACTTGTTAAAAAAAAAACCCATAATAGATTGAATTTAAAATAAAATACATGAGATCACCTTTAGTGCTGTTGAAGCAGTCCCTGATTAGTGTTGCAAGGTATCGGTTGGTAAGAAACTTCTTCAACCTAGAGGTGCTGGGCCTTCAGGCTTCTGAACTTTCTGCCTAGCAAGAAGAAGCTGTTTTGTCCCGAGAATAATTCAATCTCCAGTGATTGCTTTAAAAAACTTCTTCAAAAATTTAGAAGAACATGTTAATTTCTCAAACTCGCAAGCTTTATGATTGAAATCTTGTATTAGTTCATGCAGAAATTAAGCTATTTTCATTGGTTTGAGAAAACTGTGACCATATTAGTTATATTTCATTGTTTGCATGAGAGTTTTCCATTCATGAGAAATATCAAAAGAAGTGCTTTCAGGTGATGAGGGATACTAATGGGTGGGTGAGGAGAGAGGCAATTCTAATTTGTTGAATATAAAACTTATGTGGAGAGATTTTACTGCAGTGTTCCTGTCTACCCATTGCACCATCTTGTGGAGGAACCTAGTTATTTGCTGCTTTCAGCCAGTGTGGAGCACTGAAGACAGACAGGAGGAGCCTGCAGATGCTGAAATATGAAGCCAAACACTATCTGCTGGAGGAACACTCAGCAGTTGAGCAGCATCCATGATTGAAAAAGAATGACCAATGTTTTGAGCCAAAACTCTTCATCTCGACTGCTGTCCAAGACAGTGAAGCACTGGTCTTCAGTATAGATCATGCTCCTTGGTGGATGAAATCCAACTGCACTTTTGGGAGTTGTTGAGGAGGATGCCTTTGATAGTTTTTTTCCCCAGTGACCATCACATACTTCAATAATTACAATTAATGCTGAGGAAACTGCAGATGCTGGAAGCTCGAGCAAATAGCAAGTTCCTCCACAGCTGATAATTTGCTCAAGGCTGCTAGCTCTCATCAGACCAGTCCTGGTGTTTTCTGGTAGAAAAGCCAAGAGTCTCTTCATAGTTGCCAATTATGGTGAACTTCATTTTTAAAAATATTTTATTTATGATTTTCATGGACTCACAAAACTCAACAAACCATTCAATCTTTCCAACCTTCCTGTGTAGACTCAAGAGTCTGTATTTATCCCCTCCCCATCACATACAATTGAATATATACAGTCAAGTAATTTATGAAAATGCAGATATGACGCACTTCATTATAGATGAGGCAGCTTGCAACCCATGATGGTTGGTGTCATCAGGTTACCTGTGAGGTACTGAATGAGTGCAGCTGTTTAAAAAGAAAGACCTTCACAAAGGTGGGTGTGGTTGGGGCAGGGTCTTGTATTAAACGTCTGGAAAACAAAGATTCTTCAGCAACCTGCACCATCACACAATACTGCCTGTCAACAGTCAAAATCTCCGAGAAGGGCCTGGTGAATGAGGATTATTTCCTGGGAGTCATCTCTCGGTGAGGGCGGCATCAATCATGAAATCTACACCAGCGTTGCCCTAGGCCTCCTGCACAAACCGTGTTCTAAGGCCAAGACTTTTTCCAAACGCAACTCGCAGCTAAGTTTAAATGAATACTTCAAGGAAGAGAAGTTAATTAAGCTGATCCTGCAAAATTCTCTATTCTATTGGCATCCTTTCCCATGCCAACGTTTCCAGCATCAAGAAATGTCTGTCTGCCTTATGGCAGGCAGAGGCCAATTTCATGTAATATTACATGACAATAAAGGAACCTTCAACAATCACATTTAACCAGCTTCAATGGGAACGCCACATCATATGAATGGAGAGGCATGAGACCACAGATGCTGGAATTTGAAGCAATAAACCGCTGAGGAAATTCAGTGGGTCAAGTAGCATTGGTAGGAGAAAAAGAGTTGGCAATGCTTCAGGGTGGAACCCTTGATAAAAATAATGTAAAATTCTCACCAACTCATGGAAATCTCTGCCAGGGTGGGAGAGGCTCTGAAGTCGGGAGCTCAGATACACGGGTGGCCTGGGCGTCGGGAGCTCGGATGGCCGGAGAGAGGCTCCACGGTCAGGAACTCAAATGGCCTGGGTGTCGGGAGGGAGTGATCGCTGAGAGCGCCACTGCGTCATCTATCGCAAGTGCAGGGAAACATCAGAACTTGAAATTGAAAGTGCAGATTCTGATTTGAAATATTGCAAGTCGCAACACTGTAAGTCAGGGTCAATCTGAAACTCAAAACTAGCAGATAAGCATCAGGAAAGACTGTGTGGACTTTAGTAATAGAGGCATTGGTGTACCTTCTTCATAGCTGTCTCGATGTGGTGGCTCCATGAAAGATCATCTGAAATGTGGACTCCCAGGAACTTGAAGGTTCTGACCCTCCCCATCACCTTCCCATCAATACAGATTCCCAAAATCAGCAATAAGCTCCTGATCTTGGTGATGTTGAGAGAAAGATGGTTATTTTGGTACCACATTCTATATGCAGTAGATCCCCTGGCATTCAGCACCCATGGGGATTGGGAGAAAATGGATAAGTAAATTTTCTGGTTGCTTGAGGTTGTGTGGATTAGCAAGCTAACAGCAAGGTTTGCCAATTTTAAACCTGCATTTTTTACCTATTTAGTTTCCCTCAATGTTTTTGTCAGTTGCTTGAATTCTGGATAACAGGGGATTATAATGTGCATAAACTATACATGTCTATAAACAACCCCTGATCATCCAATTCTAACCTGAACCTTATTTCCCTCCTTAAAATGTTATAACCACTTGCTTTTTAAGCCATTCCTGCCTTCTGGAACAGTCAGCACCAGGATTTTCTTCCACTGAATGACTTTATTTTGAACGTGGTTGTGCATTTTACCAACTCTCTCTTTTATTCCCTATTCTCTTGTAGGCCAATGAGCAGACGCACCTCTATGGTTGAGAAATAGCTCAGGAAGGCTGACGGCAATTCTCTCTACCCTAATCTTTCTCTGGTTATTCTGACTGAGTAAGCTCAAAGAGAGTATCAGTCAGATACTTGACATTGTGGAAGATGGAAAGAATCAACTTGTCTGACATCTGTGCATTCTGGCAGGAGGCACTACAAACGCCAGAAGTAGGGATACGGACAGATTTCCAGAGACAAGGGAACAATGAGATAAGAAGGTTGTTTAATTGTGACCCAAGCCATCACAGTTATTTTAAGACATATTACCAGAACTCGTATTTGTAGCAGATTTTAATAATGTTGTTGAAGAAACAGTAGTATGACGTGAAAATAACAGTTTTCAATTTAACTAACTTGGGTGACATGGTTAGCATTAAAATTAGCCCAACGCTGTCACTGAGCCAACGACAGGAGTTCAAATTCGTCACTGTCTACAAGGAGTTTGTACATTCTCCCCGTGCTGTGTGGGTTTCCTCCAGGTGAGTTTTGGTATATCACCGAAGACTCTTGAAAACTTCGACAGGTATTACATGGAGATCATTCTGGCTGGTTGCATCACTGTGTGGTACGGAGGTGCCAATGGTCAGAACAAGAAAAAAACTCCTGAGGGTTGTTAACTCGGCCTGCGACATCATGGGCATCAGACTCCATCGAGGACATCTACATGAGGTGGTGTCTTAAGGAAGCAGCCTCTGTCCTCAAGGACCCCCACCACCCAGGCCATGCCCTCTTCATTCTGTTATCATCGGGGGGGGGGGGTGGTGGGGGCGGCGGAAAGGTACAGGAGCTTGAGGACAAGCACTCAGTGGCACGAGGACGGCTTCTTCCCCACCGCCATCTGATTCCTGAATGAGCAATGAACCCAAGACGCTGCCTCACTTTGACTTTTTGAGCATTGTGATACTGTGCCAAAACCATGAATTTCCTGACTTGTTCATGACAATAAAATTCTGATTCAGATGCTAAAAGTGAAGGGGCAGTGGAAAAGAGAGCTATATGCAAAGAGCAGAGACGATAGGGTAACAGCAATAAGACCAAATGTGTCGCAAGATGCATACACTGGAATTCCTATTTGATTGCTTTTGTAAGGGTACATTAAATGCAGATATAAAATATATCTCTGAAATTACAATGGGGAGGGGAGCAGTTGCTGGGGGGGAAAGAGGACCACCTCTTGGTTTGTTTCACTTCACCCACGGTGCGGGGTGTGGCTTGTGGCTGATGACACATTTGAGGACAGCAAGACCTGAACAAATTAGAAATAGAGATTTAGAGGTCTGATTGTAACCCAGTTTTCTGATTATTTATTTTGTTGATTTACCATTAATTGTGGAACCATTGTATTCCTATTTTTGAAAGCAGGAACAGTGAAGCCATCTACTTTGTCTCCTTTATGCAGATTTCCTGAAACCAGCAAGTCATTAGTAAATGTACATCTGTGTAATACGCTCTCACACAATCTGACAGCTTTGACAGAAAGCAGCTTCTCAAGGGCTCCACCCCCTCGATCTCTGGATGTTTTTCACTCTCTCCAGGGAAATTCAATTAAAGAGTGTCTATTCCCGCCTATCAGTCAACGATTGACACCATCAGGATTCTATCCCCAGCTCATTGACACGCAAGATGTGTCTGGGTCCACAAGTTAGCAAGGAAATTGTTGCCTGATGAGGTTTGAAAATGCTAATATTTTCTAAACAGAATAAACCACTGCAAGGAGAAGAAACGTTGGGTGATTGAAAAAGCTGTCAGATAGGGCAAGTTGTTGTTTACAGGGCCAAAGATGCCAATAGGTAAGGTTATAGAGGTGTTGATTGTAGTGTTAGCATATCATCTCTAATTGAGAATGGGTAAAGCACAATGCTGGAGAAATTCTGCAGGTCAAAAAGTGGACTTTATATAACCAACATTTCAGACTTCAGCCCTTCATCGAGGTATGAGCAAAATATAGGCAGGCGTCAAAACAAAACGATGGGGGAGGAGTACAGGCAGGAGGTAATAGGTGGATAAGTGAGGGAGGGCACACAAACAAATGGGGGGGGGGTGGCGCTCAGTGAATGGAGAGGGAAGGGGCTGGAAGACTGGAGGAAAGGAGAAAGAGGGATGGGGAAGAGAGGGGGAACAGGAAGTAGGGAAACAGAAACCAGAAAAGTTGATGTTAATGTCTTTCAGTTGAGTGCCCAGACAGAATATAGCTTCTCCAATTTACAGGTGGCCTTCTTTTGACAGTACGCGAGGCCACGGACAGACACGTCAGCGCGGGAGTGGAATGCAGAATTCAAATGACTGGCCCCTGTCAAAGGTGCTCAGTGATACGATCTCCCAATTGCAATTGGTGGCCTTTGAACAAGTTAACCACAAAAAAAAAAATTCATGTCTTGAGGACCAGTACAGTGGAGTGTTTGTTTGAGTACGACGTGCACAATGAAAGATCACTGCTGGGAGATGGAGATGAGAGTACAGATATTGGGCTTCTCTGATACCCAAAAACACCTTTTAAAATGTGCATAAAGGGTCAATCATTTTGGGTTTTTTTCAGAAACAGGAGCTAATGTTGCTCTAAAAACCATGGTGGCACGGTTAGCGCAATGCTGTAACAGCACCAGTGACTCAGGTTCGAATCCCACACTGTCTAAAGGAGTTTGTATCTTCTCCCTGTGTCTGCGTGGATTTGTTCTGGGTGCTCTGTTTCCATCCCACCATTCAAAACGTACAGGGGTTGTTGGTCAATTGGGAAACATGGGCTCATGGAAGGCCCTGTTACCATGCTGCATGTCCAAATTAATTTAAACAAATCGAAGAGCGTCTTGCAGGAAATCTCAGGCAAATGATAAAATGATTTTAGCAGGCTTCTGAGAATTATGTGGGGCAGAAGAAATCTCTCAAGTATTATCTATCTCTCTTCCATAAATCGTCAAAGGGCCAAGTGGCAATACCTGTTTCTCCAGAATACGATTGATCTCTCCCAGTGTTCGGTCAAGAGAAGACACCTTGTTGTTTGCCCATGGCCCACTATCCTGTCCTTGTTGTTGCTTCAGAAGATCTTTCACCAATCTCTGCAGTCTGGATGCAAATAAAAAAGTGATTAAATTGTACTATTGGTTATCTGAGGCAAGATAATGGATAAAGAGAAATTTCCAATGAGGAGAAACGTCATTTTTGGATTTATTTGTTCAAGATATTGCCAACCCTAGCAAAGCCACATTTATCCTATCCTGTTTAAATAACAACCAGACTTTATAGAACATATTTTAAAATTGACTGATTTATCAGTTCAATTTGCATAGTAAAGCCTGTAGCACGAGATTAGAATTATGGACTGTATACGACTGGCCAGGAAGGAGGACAGATTGATTTGGTGAATAACAGCTTTCATGCCGAGTCAGGACAATCTACCTCTAATCACCTCCACTCCAGAACCAAGTTCTTCCCAACTTCAGTTGACAAAATGCAGCGTTAGCACGCCACTTTGTGCATGAAGACGTGCATTTTCAGATGCAAAGCTCCAAGTTATCGTTGACTCATAGAAAGTAGACAAGGAAACGAGTCTTACGTTTACCATGTATAAAAACAAGTGCCTTCTATCAATCCGCCTGCACTATAAAAAGCTGCTTTTACAATGATAAAGTGTAGACTTCTTTTTATATTTCTAAGAGCCACTTTCAACGGAAGACAGACATTAACAATGAAATTGGAAAGACTGAAAAGATGTCAAACCTGGCGTACCATTTATAGTTTACTGGTAATCTCTGCCCTCCTGCATGTTTCTCCCTATAGCCGCTAATCAAAGGACTGAAGAGACAATCGCTTCTCTAAAAAACCCACAAAATCTCTGGTGGGCTCGCAAATGAACATCGGTGTCCTCTCCCCATGCACTGAGCTCTGAATTAGCACTCCTTTGGCTCCATTGGGTAGGCCATTTAAAAAAAAAACTTTACATACATAATTCCCGACTCCTGAAGTTCCTTCATGGAAAAAAGAATAATTACAGAGGAACAAAAAAAAAGATTCCAGGATATTCCCAAAGCCTTCTTGAAAATGTGTAATATCCACATTAATTGAAAGGTAGCATTTGCATGGCACTGACATCCTGCAGTCGAGGTAGCAAGAGTGCACAAGCTCAGTACAAATGGTGGAAGGAGCAGACCACCTCCGGCACTACCTTACCCTTACTGATGTTACTTCAAAAAACTCCGTTAGATCAAGGTTGACAATGCCCAAGATTTTGTATCCATTTTTCTTTCTCGGATACCATCTCACATATCAACAGAATTATACATAATAATTTCATAATTTCCTATGTTGGGATTTCAACTGAACCTCTGAGATGCTTGTTCAATGCAATTACACTCCAAGATAAATTTCCTAATGTCGAAGCGAGTTTGTCTTCCACATATGTACAGACACACCAAAATTCTTTCTAGTGGCAGATGAACAGGAACAACTACAAAAGTAAAAATGCCAAGACAGAAAACGAGATAAATATCAAGGGATGGATGTATAAATATTCACAGTTGGTTAGTGCAAGGAAAAAAACATGACGGTTGGATAAAATCTATTCTTGAACATGGAGATGCTGGACTTCTGAAGCAGTGAGAAGAGATTGTAACTGGTGTGGTGGGATTCTTCAGAAGGACTCAGACCTGAAACGTTGACTGCCCTTAGCTTTCAATGGATGCTGCATGACCTGCTGAGTTTCTCTAGTACTTTTGCATGTTGGGGATGCTTTGCGATGTTGACATTCCTCTTGAGGTAGTATCTCACACACATGTTTTCAATGGACAGAAGTGATGGACGGCCAGGTTGGCCACTTTCTGCAGCCTTCTATGTCTCTAGGCACTCCAGTTTCTAAACCGGAACATAATACATCCAAGGGATAGAATGTGAAAATCTGCAGACACCATGGTTGAAGTGAAGGGCTTTGTGTTTTTACACGATACATCCAAACTATCCACAGTAACACCAGTAGAAGCTCAAGTATTTTCTAACATTCCATATCTCCTCAATCTTTTTGAAAGTTCGTGTGCCTTCTTCATCAGTGTGCTGGTTCCAGGACAGTCCCAATACATGGACTTGACTCTTCTAATCCTCTCCACGGCCATCCCATCAAGGAACACATTGTCCCTTGACCTCCTCTTCCTAAAATCCACAAGGAGCTCCTTGGTCTTGCTGAGGAAAAAACTGTTGCCTAACACCGCACAACTAGATTCTCAATCTTCATCCTATATTCTGAATCATCATTTCCTGTCATTCAGCAAACAATGATGGCGTCATCTCTGGATTTATAGATTGCATTGGAGTCAAACTTGGCTGCACAATCATGAGTTTAGAGGGAATTGAGCAAGGAATGAACATGCAGCATTGAGGTGGCCATGGTGATGGTCAGCAAGTAGGTGATGCTGCCAATCTACACTGATTGGGGTTTTCCGATGAGGAAATTGAGGATCCATTTGCAGAGGGAAGCACAGAGACCCAGATCCCAGAGTTCACATTAGTTTTGTTGATAAAATGGTGTTGAACACCAAATTGTAGACAATAATTATTCTTCTTAAAAATATTTTATTTATAAATTTTCAAATGTAATTTCCAGTATATAAAAAATTCGCCATAGAGACCAAACTACTTTTTTCCCCCTCCCTCCCCCCCTTCCCACACTCAACAGATCATAATTACGCGCAACATTCAAGACATCCACAAGAAAGGTAGGGAACACATCAAGGATTTGTCACAGCCCGACAGCCGGCACCACAACACATCATTCTTCATTCTAAAATCTACATGCATTTTTGGAATACACAAAATTGGGTTAAAAGGTCTGAGCATCACCTAATGTTTGAATTGTAATAGTGTGTTTCCAATTATCCAAAATGCTCGGGACTGGATGTTTATCGGATAACTGGGAAATTGCATTATTAAAGCAGCCCAGTAGCATCAACAAAATACTTGTATCAGTGGTTTGACAACAAGAAAAAAAGGTTTTTCAAGAATGAAATAATGTTTAATTCTTACCAAACAAACAACATGCTCTTTGCTTAACAAAATAAGATAAATGTGTAAATTTAAGAAAAGATAATTATTTTCAACTTTCAGATAACTGAGAATTTCAGTTAAGTATTTTTTGGATAATCGGAAAAGTACTATGAATGCTGTGGCAAAGTATAAATATTTGCAAACGTTGGAAGACTTCTCGGGCAATCTTCCAGGGCTTTGATTTGTATTCTATCCAAGAAGTTTCCTGGAATTAAATCAAGGTGACATGACCTTGAATGCAGTTCTGATTTTCATCTCTGCAAAGTGACTAATAATGCAGCATTCATTTGGACATCTTATTGGCTGTACAATTCTTACTCATTCCTACAGCTTGCATCCTAGAACAAGCAATTCCCAAAACTTCCTGACAGTTTATGAGTGTGTAAGATTATTCCTTAAGTACACAGACAAGGAAAAAACTAAATTAAACAGGAATGTGCCTTGAAAAACAAACTGTGGTAAATCCTAAGTAGTCACCTAACAACCAAAACTGAATGGGTGCATTTCTCGATACAACCAAAACTGAATGGGTGCATTTCTCGATACAACCAAAACTGAATGGGTGCGTTTCTCGATACAACCAAAACTGAATGGGTGCATTTCTCGATACAACCAAAACTGAATGGGTGCATTTCTCGATCTTTGAAGGGATACTTTGTGGAAAATCTGTGTTAAATGAAACCTGTAATGTACCTATAAGCTTCAACACACAAAACCTGATTGAGCTTCAGAGCTCAGGAATCATGGTCAAAGAACATAATGTGGGAAGAAGTTACAAACTCTTGACAGACAATGCTAGATTTGAATCCGGGTCACTGGCACTGCAACTACTATGCAACATGTCATTCATACATCTTCTAAGAAATAATGAAATTGTTTAAATTTAAGCTCCAGCTAAATAACTCCCAAAAAATTAAAAAAAAAAATTTGTAATTTCTTTCTGTGAAGGTCATTCTACCTGTTGTCTCCATCCCTCCTCTTCCCTTGAACTTAAAACATGCTCATCTTGAACTTAAAACATGCTCATCTTTTCATTTTTCCATTTCCAATGAAGGATCGCCCACCCTTTTCCACAGGATCCGGAATTGTACCTTCTGGGAAACATTAAACTGTCCAGATTCCAAGTTCAGTCTGTGAAGGTCACCTTATTGGTAGCCAGGAAGTGTATAGTGGTCACATGAAAGTCCGGCTCCCAACTAAATATTACACGATGGAGTATGGAAATGCAGAGTTGTATTCTCCTGGAGAAAATCACGTACAATTTAAGGAGGAAATATGGCACATTTGTTAGGGTATGGCAACCCTATCTGCAGATACAATTATACCCCTTCTGAATAAAGTAAATGCAACAATCTATGCCAGCAGTGAAATGATTGAGATTGGTGAAGTGGGTCGTGATGCAGATGACGTGCTCTTGTATTTTGTTCCTTATCTTTTGTATTTTAAGTTTCTTTGGGTTTTTCCTCAAGTTCTCTTTGGGGGTTTGTGACTTTACCGATATTTGGTTCTCAGTTTGTTTATTTATATAATCTTTTCTTTGTTGTATTAGGGTATGGGAGGGAGGGAAGAGGGGTAAGGGGAAAATAGACTATGCTTATATACTATTGTTGAAAGAGATTGGGTTGTTCATTTGAATTTGTACAAGTCTTTGAAAATCAAAAATATTTTTAAAAATCCCAGATGCAAACATCAGCTTTTTCTGATTCTTCCAAAATTGCTGAGTATTTCCACATTTTCTGTAATTGTTTTGGATCCCCAGCACCTATAGATTTTTGCCACAATTTCTATTTTCTTTTCATTGTATTACTTTCCCTCAAGTGAAATAGCAAGGTTTCACTAAACTTCTGAATAGTGATATTTTTGAGAGTGGACATTCAATAATCTCTATTTATATAGAGCGATGCAAAATTTTCCTTTCCTGTTATCTATTAAGGCACATTAAAGTATCAACAATGATTGCTCAAACTGGACAGCACCTTGTAATCACCGTTAAAATTTCATCGTTGAGTGTGACAATCAAATATTAATTCTGCACGTGTTTCCTCCAGGAGCTCCACCCTTCAAAATGTACTGGGGTTGGAGGTCAATTGGGTGTCACAGGTTCATGGGCCGAAAAGGCCTGTTACAGTGCTGTGTATTTAAAATTTAAATAGAGCCAAATCTTTTGCATTTGTTGGTGTTGAAGAATTCAGGATAATATTTGCTTTGCTCAAATTATTGTTTCTGAATGCATTCTCTATTACGATACTCCACTACGACAGGCAAGCCTATTTTTCATAGCACTGTTCGACGAATGAGATATTAAACCAAGACTGTCGACTTGTTCAGTTCGATCAGGTGGCTGTTAACGTTCTTTAACTTCTTGGCTAATATTTCACCTTTAGTGATCATAATCAAAAGCCACTAACTTGCAGGCTTTCTGGACACTAAACTAGATGCCACGCTTGCCTTCATTAAGACATAGTACTGCAAATTAATCTAAACCAGAGTAATTTATAATGTGTTAATTGCTTTGGGGTTTCTATGCCTTATGAAGTCTATGGGTGGTTTGCTTTTCACACTTCAAGGGTACTGGTTTTAATAAACCTTACTGTCAAAAGCTCCACTAGGAGCAATTTCAATGAACAAAGCTTACATCTGTGAAGAGGACTTCAGTGTACATGAACTATATTCATACTAGAGACCCAGCCAACGTCAGGGTTGGGTGTCCCCATGGCTTCAAACAAAAATTTTCCCAACTTCCTTTTCTCCCTCCAATCAATCCAACAGCCATATTGCTTGAGAAAGCCCGCAGTGGGAACAAAGGTTCACCTTAACATATAACCATATGACCATTTATGGAGCGGAAACAGGCCATGTTGGCCTTTCGAGTTCACATGTCAAGTTTTTATGAATTCTAGACAAAAGAACAAGCATTTTATAGAATTCAGATCGAAATTTGCAGGAAAAATTCAATTGAAGTGCATTTTATGTCACTGTTAGGATCCTCATACTTAGTAGTTGAATTATGATATCCCCTGTCAGTACTTCATTGTGAAAGTATGGTTTTGATTGAAACGGTGAAAAGAGAGAACGCTTTGTACTCTTGTGCAATTGATAATAATAATTACAAGCTCCCCTCAGGCTTTCAGGCAAATCTTTTTATTTTAAATGACAACCCCCAACATCCCTGTAACAGGAAAAAGAATATCATATTATCATATGCTCTGAGATTAGCACAGAGCAGCTGCTATTTTATCCACCAATATCTTAGGGTGACAAAATTTGCATTTGAAGATCTATCGAATTAATCTATTGTATCAGGTAGTGAAATTATAGATCAATGAATTGAAAAATCCATCTACAGAATGATTAACACAATTCTACAACTTCAATTGCGGTAAAGAAGCTTGAACCTATGATCAGAACGGAGTGGCTGAGCACTTGGGGGAGGTATCAGTTGATCAAAAACAATCAACATAGATTGGTGGAAGAAAGATTACTTGCCGAGTATTTTAATTGAGAAAATCATGGCACACTGGAGAGACACATTTTGGTGGACGTCAGATACATGGAATTCAAGAAAGAATTTCATATTGATCTACACAATAAATGATCAGATGTTTCCATGTCCACATCTGTGGATGAATCAATGAAAATACATACCTGTAGACTTGATTTTTAAAAAATAGCCCATTGAACTTGCTTGGTCAGTTGACAACCTGAAACACTAGTAATTTGTACGAAACTGGTTGGCACAGGCAGGCTGCATATTATTAGTCGAAGGTTTCAAGAGTGCCAGTGCCAGAAAAGGAATTAAAATGGAGATCAGTATAAGAAAATGCTTCAAGCACATGCATTTTGGTACCATGAAATTTAAGGCAGCCAATTTATCTACTTGAACTGCAACCCCAGAGGGTAGAATTCTGATCAGCTCTACTGCACATGGTCGGAAACAGAAACAATGGGAAGAACTTTCAAACCTCGGTCCTTATAACACTCCTTTGCAAGAAAGCAAAGTAGTCGCAAGAACAGAAAGTTAGCAAAAGGCAGAAAATATGTTTCATTCCAATAATCATTTGACATCTTGTTGTAATGACACCTTCAATCTTCTTCGTCAAAACTCTGAATAGGGCTTCAAAGCAGCTCCACAATGAAAATGCTTTTAAAGGTCGAGTGAAACACAAAAGTCTGCAGACGTAAAACAAAATTACTGGAGGAGCTCAGCAGGTCTTGCAGCATCCAAAGGAGGAAAAGGGTTCAAGCTTGTAACTCTGGTTTACCTCCTATGGATGCTGTGAGACCTGCTGAGTTCCTCCAGTGTTCCTATATTTTTACTTTTAACATTTTTTTTAAAGATCACTCAGCTGAATTTAAAAGAAAAAATATATATTTCCCAAACAACTGCTGACTTCACATGGAGGAAATGTACTCCACTGAAGAATATAAATTGAACTTGGGAGCTGGATCTTTCACCAGCCATTTAAGTAATAGGTGTATAACATGAAAGTACCTCCATTTTGAATGGATGGCACCATCAGATTCCTGAACAACAAACTCAGACTCTTACTTTGCACGTCATTTATTACTGAAAATTTATTTTTTTCCTCAGTATTTCACAATTTGTTGTTTCCATTTCTCTCTTTTGCGTACAGTGCAGTATATATCAGGGGCGGCCAACCTTTTAATTTAGACATACAGCCCGGCAACAGGCCATTTCACCCCGACTAACCTACACCCCCCCCAACAAGTACGGTTTTCTTGAGTATGGTTTTTTTTTTGCACTATCGATAAGTAGAAATTCTACCTGGACCTTAAGGAAAAAAAGAATCTCAAGGTTGTATGTGATGTCCTGTTGGTGCTCTGAACTTCGACTGCATTGATTTTGTGCTTTTGCTGTCTGTGTAGTATTGATAAAGACAGGAAAGAAGTCAAAGGAATGTGCATGCATAGATGGGAGGGGGAAAAAGGAGGAATTTTGTTGGCTAATACTCACTTACCCCCGACAACCCATGACCAAATACACAGAAATTCCAATTTGAGTCACTGCTCTCTGGCTCAGTTCCACTCAACATGAAGCTAATACAAATATAAAATTCTGTTGAAGTTAATTTATGTGATTGCTTCTTTCCATTGCCTCAGATACTTTAACTGCATAAGATGTAATACAATTTCCTACTCACGACGAACAAAGCTCTAAGAAATTCGTAAATGCACTTCAATAAGAACCGACAATCAGTTTTCTGGAATTGGATGCAAATGGGGATCTAATTAATTTTATTGTTGGTCTGTTTCCTTCCCATCTGTCATCATTCACCATTTTCTCGCCTAAACATTTCTTTTTTTTACATTCCAGAAAATTATTCCCAAACTTCCAGAACGCAGTCTGTGTAAAAGGATCGGAACGGAAGTAAGGGACTCATTCCCGTTCCAATATTTTACCTCCTGGACCCCTAGAAATTATTATGGAACACCTGCGGTCTCAACACAACTGGAGAACAAGAGCCATTTTGCTCTTCTGTCAGCTGGATATTTCAGATGCAGATGATTCACGTCACTGACAACATTGTTGCAGTGGCGCTGTACATCTCACATAGGCTATACATCACGGTCGACGTTGACGCAGAGGGGTCCCACGTCCAGCCTACATAGATTCTGCACCTCAGGTATTTAGTCTAAACTTGCAGTGAAGTCTGGAATTTTGCAATTTTGGTTGTTCCTGTGTGAAAGGGCACTCCGGAAAGTAAGCGTGATAATTGCTGACGGAAAAAAAAGTTAGTTATATGTATAAAAAAAAAATTATTGTAGCCCATAAACAACAGCAGTTTGACTTTTTCTTCTAGTGGTCTTCAACCCTTCACCTAGTTTTTGAAACTCCAGTACAAGTTATACAGCCATCTTTACATTCATGCAAGATCCTCAGCTTCAATGTTAATATTTCTTTTCTCTTTGTTGCAGACTGTGGTGCGATTCTAGCATTTTATTTTTAATTACAATACAATCTCAAATATTGATTTGTAAACAGAGCAGCTGGCAACTGAAATTCAAGTTAAACAGGAAAAGTCTGCAGACGCTGTGATTGTAGCATATAATAGACAAAAGTGCTGGAGAAACGCAGCAGGATTACCCAGCATCAAGCCTGAAACATTGGTGTTTTTTCCAGACAGCAAGGTTGGAAAGATCTGTGAAAAAACTTTAACTTAAATGAACATAATTACTCCCCTTGTGGTTGTCTGTGGCCTTAAGTTCCCGCGCACATTACTCCCGGTGCTTTTACATGGAGCAACTTGGCCTAGGTCGTCAGCTGGACATTGAATTCGTGAAGTGAGTTTTGTGGTGCGATTTAGACTCCAGGCTTCCCCCAAAAAGTAGTAGGGGTCCTGGAGGATAAATTGTGGTGCAGGAATGGACTAAGAATGTCTGCACTTTCCTTCTTGGACTGCCCATGCAACAGCAAACTTCGTTGAGTGTGCCGTTACATGCCTGCAGTCTAAAAACCCTAATGACTTTTCTTCCTGTGCAAAGCCTTCTGAGTTCCTCCAACATTTCTGTGTTTCTTGCTGAGCTTCAACAGCGCTTTTGTCTATTAAAACTACTACAACTGCTTAATTGCTGTTTACATCTTAAATGAGCCTTATCTATTTAAATAGCACTTACTTTGCTTTGAAAGGGGAGTATGGAATCTGAGCTTTGGCTTCCAGTGAACTTTCATACTCTTTACCCCTGCAGACAGGCAACAGAAGAAAGACATTAAAGCATTTTTAAGTGAAAAATCTACATTTGTGGCTCCCACACAGAATAAACCATTTTCAAGATTCCCTTATTGTGGTGTAATAATAAAAAAAAATGTATTCTTCCATAAATTTATTTTTTGCCTTTAGTCACATTCCTTTTATAAAAATTTATTCTTCACTCATGAAGTACTTGTGATAGTACAGCTTCTAGCACCAATGTGTCTATGTAGATCAGGGGTGTCAAACTCAAATTCACCGAGGGCCAAAATTAAAAACTTGGACTAAGTCGAGGGCCGAACTAAATATTTATTGAAAATTTTCAACAACATCTGCATGTTTTCTCTCAACATATGTAATGTTCAACTTTTTCTTATTAAAATAAATGTTTAATAAAAGTTTTGGTTAAACTCTTTCCATAAAAAGCATTAACAAATGAGAAATAAAATATTCAATAAATAATATTTCTCTCTAGCCTTTAAGCCAAGGATCGCACGTTGCCGAGAAGCAAGCCAGGGAGCGGAGGTCTGCAGGGAGCCCTCCCCAGCCCAGCCAGCAAACCTGAGCGGCATCCCCCCCCCCGCCCCCTCTCCCTCCTCCGCCCCCGCAACCGCCGCCAACAACCCAAGGAGTCCCCGCTGGTCTCGCCGTCTCACCGGGAATACCGTGAGAGCGGTGGAACTCGTCCGCGACCTCCACCCCAGCGGAAAGTCCGATGCCCAGCAGCACCCGCCCACAGATGAAGCTCAAGGAGACGCGGAGGTGACCCACCTCGTCCAGCCACATGGAGCTAGGCGGTGGGTCCGTTGTATCGGCGCCGCTGTGAATATCTAATTAACTTTCCCGTTAACTATATCGGTGTACTGCTGTGCCTGCCGTGGAAGTGCTATAAACTGCTATGGTAGTGCCTGCTACTGTGCACGTGCTATACTTGCGCGGCGGCCAGCGGGCCAACTCTAATATATATTTAATATGATCTTGCGGGCCAGAGTTTGACATGTGTGATGTAGATGGTTGTGTAGGATGACTGTGATTGGCTGAGAGCGTAGCCCCACCTACTGGCAGGTCTTAAAAGGACGGCTCCTCGCCAGACCAGGTCATTCTGGACTGGTCGACCTACATGTGATGCGCTCCAGTCTTTTAGTTAATAAAAGCCTTGGTTTTATTAAGTCTTTGGTTCTTTCGACGTGCTCTACAGTCCTCAATGGTGCTCATCTGCATGAAGGTTGTTTTTGGATGATGTTACATGTTTACTTAACTTTCATTTTGCTCACCTTTACAGTTCTTGCTGCACTCAGCAAAACGGGTCATCATACCAGCATTCTCCACTAATCTCCAAAGATTTTTATTCTGATTGCTTTAACGCAGGCCAGCATAGTCTGCACACACCTTTAGTGACCAGGGGTTCAATCCTAACCTTGGGTGCTTTCCATTTAGAGTTTTGTTTGAATGATCTACTGTCATATACACAATGTACAGATGAAATAAGTTAGTCACTGCAACTTACCAGATATACAAAAAAGATAACAGCGCCAGCAATTGTGGCAAGGGTTCGAATCTCATGCTGTCTGTAAGGAGTTTGCATGTTCTCCCCATGCCTGCGTGGGGTTTCCATGGGGGCTCTGGTTTCCTTCCACTCTTTGAAATGTACCAGAGGTTGTAGGTCAACATGCTCATGGGCCGAAAGGGCCTGTTACCGTGCTGTATGTCTATATTTTTGTAAAAAAATAAATTTAAATTCTAAATATTCACAGTTGGTTGTAGTGCAAAAGTGTACCGAGTCAGTATTGCAGACAGATCTTTCTTTGGTGGTCTTGGAGAAGGTAGCGTTATAGTGAAGGTCGTACAGAGTGTTTCAAGAACTTGATAGCTATTGGAAAACAACTTGAATCTTCAGGGCTCTGCACCAAGGCAGCAGGAGAGTGGGGCCAGGGAGACAGGCACCTTTTATAATGTTGGCAGCTTTCATGCGGCAGTGCCACACTTCAGTGGGTGAGAGGTGAGTGTCTGTGACGGGCTTCGCCATGTATGTCACTTTCTGCTGCCTTTGCATATGTGGGCATTCAAATTCCAAACCAGTGAGTACATTTGCACAGTACATTTGAAGAAGTTCAATAGTATTTGACAACATGTCAAATCTCCACAAACTCCTTAGAAAGTGGAGGTGTTGCTGTGTCTTTTGGTGTTTGCACATTCCAACAATGCTCTGATTTCCCCTGCTTGGTTAAGTTTCACTCCCAACCATATCCAGCAAGTGGAAACAAAAAGAGATAATGGGACCTTTGGGAATCCTGCGTCAACACGCTGAGTCGCCACCTTCTACATTTAGTTATAATGATGTGCACGTGGATGGAGAATTTACTAAACGGACACAGTTAAATGGCAGAAAGTTACAAGTAAGCAGCATTTGCATGGAGTGCAGGCAGTTTATAGAACTCTTAGTACACCACAGATGCATATATTTTTATTTTTAGCTGTACCCATGATCAACGATATTCTGAAGTCCAGTTTCAATTCGTTTGTAACCAGTACAAAGAGCAAACCAGGAACTGGATTTTCCCAGGAGCAAAATAATGAATTAGGAAAGGCAGTTGACAAGTGATAATGCTGGCCCTTCAACTTCCTTGCATTCTCTGGAACTACGTCACCACGTGGGAAAAGCTTGAGTTCTAAAGTTAGAGTTTCAATGCTGTGAGAATATCAGGGATGATGTCTAATTTGACATTACTCCTTTGTTTGGAACCTCTAGTTGCATCATGTGGATGCTTGAGTAAAAAAACACAAATGCTGGAGGAACTCAGCAGGTCCTGCATCGTCTATAGTGGTAAAGATATATAACCGATGTTTCGGGTCTGAGTCCTTCTTCAAGGTATGAGTAAAATTCAGGCAGGCGCCTGAATAAAAGGCTGGAGCTATCGAGCTATCAGGTTCCTAACTGTGCCTCATAGAAGATTTTACTCTAAGGAGTGATTTTACTGTAAAGAGCTTTATAGATAGGTATAAACGAAGCAGCAAGAACATTTTCTTGATACAAACATTACTGAAATTTAAATTTACCTCATTGGAACAACTGCTTTGCAGGTGTGAAACAAGTCCCAAATTAAAGATTAAAACCCACCAGGTAGACCATGCTCCTCACTTTAAGACTGAAAAGGACACAAATGGATGAACATTAAATCACTTCTCTCTTGCAATTAAATTGTATGGATTGAAAAAGGGATGTGACTGAAGGGAACTCAAAGAAATGGCCAAGACTGCAACCGTCTACATTTCCAAGCCTATCCTGTATGTTCCGTTACAGAGCAATGCTTGGGGGACATGGTTATTTTGCCGAGACTGTTTATCCTGTCATTTTTCAGTTTCCTTTTCATCTATATTTAGTCTTATTTAAATTATTCAGCTTCTCGCTGCAGATACCAAGTATAATTATGGCATTATGATTTGCCTTGCATGGTAATGAGAACACATCCATAAAACATGACAAGCTCAGTTAGAAACTAATCATTTCCCAAATTAGTTTCTGACTAATAACAGAAATAATTCAGTTTAAAATAACAGCCTGCTGGCAATCCCAATCAAAAATGAAGTCATAAATCCACTTGGTAGGGTTGATTTACATTGCTTCACTTCACTCCCCCAACCTCTCCTCCCCCCCAACCAAAACCACTTTTAAAGTTGGTCATTCTTTTCAACGCTAAGCTTCTTTGGTACCAAGCACCAGACACTGGCAAGTACTTCACCAAATTGTCAGGCACCTGGGTTGTGTGTGTTCTCCCAGGTCTAGGGTTATGGTGACAAACACAACACTGAGAGGCACCTTACCGCCACCCCTCCAAATATCATCTCACCCAGATTCTGACCATCCAGAGAGTAGTTGTAGTGTTGGTCTCTGGATAGACTTGAACAGATCATTCAAGGTTCGAGCAGGACATCAGAATTACATAGAAAATCCCAAAGACAACAGCAGGGGAGCATTGCGATGAGCTGAACTGATTAAAAAGTTCTGTCAATTTCTGATGTCGGCATTTCTTCAACACAATCTCACACAAGGGCAGCTAATTAAAATATGGCACTAATTTCCAAAATACTTTGCAAGATTAATTAATTCTGCGAAGTACTCGTGCCTTACCTTTGTGCACCACTCTTTTAATTTTAATTTTTTTATATTATTGTTGTCCGAGGGTTATAATATGAATGTTTGCTCTGTGATGCCGCCGCAAAACACCGAACTTCTCGACTTGTTCATGACAATAAATTCTGATTCGGCTGATGTTACTGCTTCCAAAGCCACATATTATTTTCATGAAAATTTTACGCAAAGTTGAAAATAATGAACGTTTCAAATACATTTTCCATTTGATATATTTGCTTCATTTAGCTGTGCACATAATAATACATAATACCACTATTGTGGCATTGCTGGTCTCATCTTCGCCAATTTGACGATTACTTTAAATGTGCCTCCTTTTGATGTAATTCTTTTCTTTGGCTTGGCTTCGCGGACGAAGATTTATGGAGGGGTAAAAGTCCACGTCAGCACCAGGCTCGTTTGTGGCTGACGAGTGCGATGCAGGACAGGCAGACACGGTTGCAGCGGCTGCAGGGGAAAAATGGTGGGTTGGGGTTGGGTGTTGGGTTTTTCCTCCTTTGCCTTTTGTAATTAAGTTCATGTTATATGATTAGGGATCAATGGTCTCTTGTAAAATATTTGCAGGTTAATTGCAATGAGCTTCTTCAAAAATACTTAACTACCAATATAACTCAGATTGAAATAAAGAATCTTCAAAGCTGTTTTGCTAACAGTGTAGTGCACACCATTCTTCCAAACACCTGCAATTGTTAACTTACAAACAAACAAACTAATCTGCGAGGCTACCTTGAAACTTTGGCGAAGGAACCGTTACAAAATTTAGATGCTGCTGCGTTATATAAAAAAAACAATAGCCTCCCTCTGTCTTGTTTACATTGGAGAACAGCCGTGGTTTCCACAGATGAGAGGCGCCGCTGCTGCGCTTGGCTCCAACTTGTCCAGATGAACAGGTGAAAGCTGTCACCCAACCATCAACCTTCATATGCCGGAAATGTCTAACAGTGCCAAACCGTAATTTAGTACCAAGTCACTCATATCAACAAAGCTTGTATAGAATCACTGCATAAGTATGTAGACAAAGAGGAGACCCACAGGAAAGATGGTTGGGGATTGTGACTCACTGATTCACAAAAGTAGTTCAGTAACCAGAGTCTTTGTTCTTGAAGTATAAACCTGCACAAAATGCTAGTGAAGGAGGATATAGTTAAAGAAATGATTTTAATTGGCAAAATCCTCAACTGAAATAAACCCAGCAAGAAGACTGATGCCAAAAAATGCATAAAGATTCAATAATCTGCAAAAGATCATTTTCTTCCCGCTGTTTTGACGCTGGAATAAAATGTTGCCAATAACAGGAGACCAAATGAGGTATGTGGCCAGAACATGGCACTACGGACTGCAGCATTTGAAAAGCCAGAACACCAAGCACTCAGTAAAACCATTACTTGCTGAAGAAAAATAAGCCAGTCATGCGTGGAAGTCATTCTTCTTCATGAAGAAATAAAATAAAAGCATATTTATACCCCTTCCTACAATGAGAAAAGACACTGAAGGCAAAATTATTCCACAGGCATGCATCCTGAACTGAAAACAAGATCCTGTTCAAGACAGCAGATGTCTTGGAAGCCAAGAGTGCTAAAAAGGAGATCCATGCAGGAGGGAGGAAATTGCAGAACCGATGTCAAATGATTCCAGGAGAAGCAACACTTGCTCCAAAACAGCAAGATGTTTTAAAACGGGGCTGGATTAAAGTGCATTTAAACTCGTCTAAAGAATAGGACAGTGGGGGAAAAAAATGATCAAACACCCTATTCAACATGACGGTCTGTGCACTGCCAAGCCTTTCAGAAATTTAACATTTTTTGCTTTATATAGTTTAGTTAACCTATGGAATATTCCAAAACTTCTGTCATTTCTCTTTTGGAGTTGGGGAAAAAAATTCTGACTGTTAAAAACATTACACAAAAGTGCTGAAGAAACTGAGCTGGTAATGGCAGCAACTACAGGAAGAAAAGGGTAACCAATGTTTTAGGCCTGAGTCATTCATACCTTAACAAACATTGGTTACCTAGAACTTCCCATGGGTACTGCAATACCTGCTGAGTTTTTAAAAAATTTACAAGCTTTCCATGATTGAAGGACAAGTGCACTTCATTCACATGCAGTATGTGTGGTAGAACACCACCGGCCAATCAGTTATTGGGTAATGAGCGGCAATACCATCAGATCATCGACATATCCGCCAATTATGCCCCTATTCCTACCTCAGTTTAGAGACCCAGCGTGATTATGCCAGGAGAGATAAAGCAAGCCATAAACCAAGAGAATACTTTCATGGCCTGGACTCATTTCTTGATAGTTCTTTTACTCAACATGGATTTTAATCAACTAGTGCATTCCAGTGGTTACATTTTTTTGGGGTGGGGAGATTTTGAGTTGCAAGAAGTAAAACAAAAATCTCCAGACACCGTTGTTGAAGTAAAAACACACAGTACTGGAGAAACTCAGCAGGTCAAACGGTGTACTTTATATAGCAAAGAGAAAGATACATAGCCAGTGTTTTGGGCTTCAGCCCTTCATCAAGATGTGGAAAAATGTCAGTCGGGGCACCCGAACAAAATGGTAGGGGGAGGAGTAGCGGGAGGAGCACAGTGCCAAAGGCAGGAGGGAAAAGGTGGAAAAGGGAGGAAGGGCACAGCAGCAAGCACAGGGAGGATGGATGGCTCTGTGAATGGCGAGGGAAGGGGTGGAGAGCTAAGGGAAAGGGAAAGAGAGGGAGAAACTGGAGGTCGATGTTAATGCCATCAGGTTGGAGAGTGTCCAGATGAAATATCAACCGTGGTTCTTCCAATTTACAGGCGGTCTTGGTGAGACAAGACATGTGAGCATTGCCCTACCCTAATTGCCCAAGAAAAGGTGGTAGGGAAGGTGCTTACACAGGGTTGTTACATTGGGTATTCCAGAATTTAAATCCAGTGATAATGAAAGGCCGATAGTACTTCTATAAATCAGGTGGTGTGCAGCATGGAGAGGAGAGTGGGGGCCCTGAATGTGGCTGCCTTGCAGCTACTTGTCAAATTATTATCAAGGACAACATAAAGATAGCTGTGCCTTGCCATTTGGATTCTTGGAGGTTTACCCTGCAATGGGCTCTTCTGCATGAAGCCATCTTTTGGGAGACAGCGTTCCTTTCAGGGAAACTCATAAAAACGAGGCTTTTTGGTGATACTTATAGAGAAAAGTATTCAAGACTGTACTTGTGGCAATGCAGATCTTTCTTGGAAGCATGAAGTAATACTACACATTCTACTCCTGTACCAGTACATAATCACAAACTGAAAAGGACTGGTTAGAGTGGACATGGAGAGACTGCTTCCGATGTTGAGGAAGTATGGGACCCAAAGACACAGCCTCAGAATATAAAAATGCTCCTTTAAAACGGAGGCGAGGAGGAATTTCTTTACCCAGATGTGGAGAAAACATGGCCTCTCTGCCTGTCTGGAATGTGTGCATTGTAGGTGGTCATGTGTCTGAAACTTAATCAGAAATCACATTACCTGTCAATCAAGGTTGGACTCCATTAGTGCACACCTTGCCATTGGCAAATTTAAATTACCTAGGATAATTATTAGCTAGAAGCATAGATTAGCACTGCATATAGCATTAATGCTCAGCACATTTTTTCTCTCTACCTTGGGGGTCCGAGGCCTGGATATTGCTGCAGGCCAGGTCACTACTGTGGACATCACTGGAAGTGTTGAGGGTAAGGTCTTCACTACACAAAAGCTGAGCTGTAGTATTGCGATAGATCAATACTTTCAGAGAACCACACCCCCGTTGGTTTGTAGTTTGTGCATTCAATTGTCTGAGCATGTCGAATATAGGCTATCGTTGGAGTCCAAACCTAGGTCGAAGGTGAATGCCCTATGTTGTTGCTTATAAGTGAAATAGTAATTGAGTAACGTTTAACATTCTCCCTTGTTTGTTTCCCAAGTGTTAATAAAAGTTACATGTGATTGTAACACTTGGTGTCCAGACTTGTCTCTCTGTGAACCCTCTGAACCTGATACTCTTTCCAACACAATGCCAGGGGGTTGTGAAACTATGGAATTCATTGCCATGGACTGCTGTGGAGGCCAAATCATCAGGTATATTTAGGTTAGAAATAGATAAGTTCTTGAATTATGAAGGTAAACACGGGTTATGGGGAGAAGGCAGGAAAAGGAAAGTAAATCAGCCATGATGGAATGGCGGGATAGGCTTGATGGGCCAGAGAGCCTAATACCATTCTCAAGTCATGGTTATACGTTCAATACATATTAAGCTTGTTTTCATGCACTTTATCGTTTATATTAAAATATTACCCTGCTACTGGCAGTGGAACTACCATAAAATCAAGATTTCCCTGCCACATGATTCAGCTAACAAGATGTAATGTAAATTCACTACATATTAAGTAATGTGATATTATATCCAGCAGGGCTAATAAGCTATCATGTTTTTTTCCTTATAGGTTATTCTGTAATCTGAACCCCATGACTGAATCATTACCTTGTAATTTTCTGAAAGGTATCCTCAATGTATCACTCACACTTTACAGTATTGATTAGGTAAAAAACACAGGGGCACAAACACGATGGCAGTGAAAAACGTGATAGCATGTCACAAAGCTAATGACCAATGTCAGCTTTAACAGCTCTTTTTAATAAGGTGACAGAGGATCACGGCCTTCATGTGACCCCGGGAGACTACGACCCTGTCAAAAGACCGAGACGCATCGAATCACCAACTACATCTACTTAATTTCGTTAATTCAAAATAAAGACAAATGAGAGCCTGAAGTCTGAGCCACTAATTCCCGGTCAAGATTCAAATGTTTCACATGAATTTGTTCTTTTAGAATTTAAAGGAAAAGTGCAATCAGATGGTTGAATGCTCTGGGATAACAGCAGAAAAGTGTAAAGCATATTATTATGACAAATGACAATCCCACACAACAGCTTTGCAATGTGAGATTGCTGTAAATTTATTCCATTGATAACATTTATTCATTTATGGCATCAACACCAAACCAAGACAATAATTTTAAGATCCTTGTTGTTATGTGCTGCTTTTAATAAAGTAATCTTGAAGGAAAAATAAGCTACTTAAATAAGCCAACAGGTAAAAGATCACAGATGTGCAGGAGGCCAAAGACAGCAAGGGAGGGCTGTCCTCTTATGAGCAGGGGTACGAGTGGAAACTATATGCTATTGTGCATACGCCAGATGTGAGGAGGTTGTTGGAAAAGTTTGGAAGGGAAGGATTTATGTTCACTAAGAAATTCAACAGCTAACAAAAAGGAGCCATAGTTTTGAACGCAGCAGGTGTCTTGTAAATTTGACTGTGTCTTGAGGTGGTAACTAAAAATTGGTGAAGGTAAAACAGTGGCTCTGGATGAGCATAGATTTCACTTTGACAAGGTCCCACAAGGTAGGCTGGAACTGAAGGGGATCGGAGGCAAACTGAATCCAAAATTAGCTTTTAAAAAAATATTTTATTATCGATTTTCCAAAAATCGAAAACAACAGTACAACCTGCTCAACAATGAAATATTACATTACATTCAGAGTCCATTTGATCCCTCCCTTCCCTCCTATACCCTAATTCCACAAGGAAAAGATTATGCAAATTAAACAAACAAAGAACCAAAAGTCTACAGAGTCACAGACCAAATATAAACCCAGAGTAACAAAGTAAAATGAAAAAGATACGAAAGTTTAAAATCTGTACTAAGAGTGGAACGATTGAGATAAATGAAGTGGGTCGTGGTGCAGATGATGGATGCTTTTCTGACCTGATGTCTATAACAAATGGTGTACAACAGGGATCACAACTGCAGGGAGGTTTGTTGCTTGTAATACTTGCAAAATGACTTGGACGCAAATGCAGGTGGTCTGAACAACAAGTTTACAGATGCCACAAACTTTGGTGGAATTGTATATAATGAAGTTGCTTAAGGACAGAGTGGGGTATAGTGGAAGGCAGATGGAATTTAAAGACTGAGGTAAGCACTATGGGAAGTCAAACTCCAGCAGAACATGTATAACAGATAGCAGTAACTTTAGGACCACTGACCAAGTACAGAAGGACGGAAGGCCATCACTACCTGAAAGTGGTGAAACAGGTGGATAGAGAGCAAAGAGACAATTTGGTATGCTTACCTTCATAGACTAACACATTGAGCATAGGAGGTGGGACATCTTGCTGCGCAGCTGTACAAACTATTGGTTAGACTGCACCTGGACTATTGTGTACCGCTCTAGTGGTCAAACTGCAGGTAGCATTAGACAGAGTACAGAAGAGATGTTGTGTGGAATGGAGGGCAATAGATACAAGGAGAAATTGGATATACTAGGTTTATTCTCACTAAAACATAGGAGGCTGAGGGGTGACCTTTTAGGAGGTTCATAAAAATGATGAAAGGACATGGATGGGGGTGATAATCAGAGACCTTTTCGCAGAGCAGGTAGCGTCTAGAACTTGGAATACAAGTTTAAGCTGAGAGGGGAGAAGTTTAAAAGAAATCTAAGATTTATTTTCTTTCTGTACAGAGGTTGGTGATCATCTGGAACGAGCTGCCTGAGCAGGTGATAGGGGCAGAAATAATTACAATGGTTAAAAGGCAAATACTTGGATGGGAAAGGCCCTAATGGTGCATGTGCCTAGTGCAGGCAACTGGGATGTGAGCATAGGCATGGTTCAGTGCTGTACAGTTCCATGACTACGAAAATCTACCTTCATGCTCCAAACTTTGATTGCGGAGGAAGAATATCAACTAAAGTCATCCCCATGCCTAATTCCTAATTTCAATGCTGTCTCTCAACAGTTGCCTCACAATGTTTCACTTTTGTGCTTTCATCCAATTCTCAGCACAGCAGTGTGTCCAGGCCACAATTAGTCGTTTGCCCAGGTGCGTAACTGTAATGTTGTTATGAGGCCACATTTCTCACACATATGCAGTTATTGCTTCTCCCAACTTTCCAAAAGTAATTTTGCCAATCTTCCTTCATTTCTCCTCATACATTTTTTGTTGAGTTGGCAAGTATTGGCAAGATAGAAGAATGTCAAAATAGTCTCAAAGGATATCAAGTATTTCCCAGAATTGTAAATTCTGCAAATTGCCATTTTGTAAATGGCAGATAAATATATAATCTCAAACAGCCCCTCCTAGTCTATACTGACAGTTCATCACAGTACTGAGGAATGCTTTCCTGCAGGAGCTGCTGTCAAGATGAAATATTTTTCTGCTGTTTACAATTTGGGTGAATACTCAATACTTTACGGCACTATTTAAAGTTCTCCATGTTCTGCCAACATTTCTTTCAAACAATACTACAAAAATAATTAATTGGTCATCCATTTAACTGCTGTTTGGGAGACTATGCCATATTCACTGATGTACAAACCATGACGGCACTTGCAAAATAATTCATAATAATTCATTGGAAAGTTTTTCAGGATTATGAAATACAAACCAAAGCTTTCTTTTTCATTTTATTACAAATCAAAGTGATTTGGGAAGAGGACATATTCAGCCAAAATGCAGTCCACCATTATTTTCTAAAAAAAAGAGATTTTTTCCAGCATGAGATGTTAACCCAAGTGGTAATAACTCTTCAGTGATCAAAACCTCGATAGACAGAATGGAAAGTTCTCAGTTGCCCTTTACACTGGCAGTTAGTTTTAGAATTAGTCATAAACTGATCTTATCAACACCTAGATTTGTACTTCAGATTGTTAGCTTCAATAGCTGCTCTGTTTCTAAGACTCCCATTACAATTATATTCATAACATAACACACATCTCATTTCTGTCGTGCACTCCTTTACTAGGTTTAATAATTTGCTGTCTCAGAGACAATATTCAAATCAAGACTGGTGTGAAGAGAGAGCCTGTGTCTTCACCTTTTTGCTATCAAGGAGGAAATCTTATCTGGAACAGTCATCCATAAAGAGTTCTATTAAATCACGTCTGCAATTAATTTAGGCACTCAATTTCCAATTTTCTTCCTCTCAACATTTAAATTGGACAAATAGTAGATTAGAGGTTTTAGAAGCGCAGTCTCCATTACGTTTCCATTATTATAGTCCATGTCCAACAGTAAACTCAGAGTACTGGGGAATGTAGTTCCAAGAAGGACAATGAGTAGAATGCTGACATTACACAGAGTTGGTGAATTAATGCTATGTAATGGGTAGAATGCTGACATTACACAAAGTTAGCGAGTTATCGTGATGCAATGGGTCCAACATTTTTATTTTTGCTCTCACTTTAGTCCTTATATATCAAAAAACATGACAATAGACCCAAATAAGTGAAGGTTTCTCCCAATTCTAAACCCTTGTGTTTCCTTTCTTTTCCTTTTGTTCTGTTCACAAGCTCCAGTGGTGGCTCATCATTTTCTACCGGAGAATCAGATATTGCAGGCACAGATGCTGACAGTTTTATAAAGACAGGGGTTAAACTTGGTGCAATTGCTGGGCAATATATTACTCTTCAAACAGCTCTGGCTAAATGGTTTCTGGTTATAAATATTAGCGGTCAGTGAGATCACAAAGCTGTCAAGCAAACCTGATAATATTCAATTCATCATGGACCTTCCCTTCATTTACCCCTGTCTACAAAGCGAAACATTATCAACCGAGGTGTTTGGCTATCTCATCAATAGCAGAACAGCACCAGGTACTGCTCATATCAAGCCTGCTCTTTAAAATATCAAATCTCATACTCCCCTCCATAAAGCATGCAAGCACACACTGCCCATATTTTGTAGCCCTATCATAACCATTTTTCATTGCTTCTCAAGTAGCTGAAGGGATGAGAATACAATGGCCATTCAAATGTCGAGGCAAAGCTTCGACATTCATGTCTGTGGTGACAATCGTCTGCCTGTGAACGAGCCAAAAGACCAGTGTACAGGGCACTGCAATAATGAGATAGATCATAGGAGAAAAAATATATTGTATGGCTTTCATTTGCTACATTGACTTCAATTCTCTTCAAGTCAATTGCAATGATTGGAACAAGAAAGACTGCTGGTTGCAGAAGAACAAACAAAAAAACCCCAGAAAGCTGGAAGTACTCAGCGGGTCTGAGCAACATCTGTGGCAGCAAAAAGCACAAGTCAATGTTTTGGGTTGAGGTTCTGCATCAGGACTGAGAGAGAGGATATACCAATATGAGAGTCTTGGAATAGGGGCTGGTGAAAGGTAGAACCAGATGGGGAGGGAATGGGCACTAACCTCATCCTCTGCCATTTCCAACATGATTTCATGACCACACACTCATTCCTCTCTCCCTCTCACTGCTACTCTACTTGAGCTTTCTGCAGGGACTACCTTCTTTGTGATCCAATGGTCCACTTGTCTCGACCTAATCCCAAGCATTTCCCCTGCAACACCTGTCCCTTCACCAGCATCCAAGGACCTAAACAGCCTTTCCAGGTGGGGCAGAGACTCGCTACCACTTCTTCCAACTTGGTCAATGGCATTTAGTGCTCAGGAGGTGGTCTCTACATCGATGAAACCGTGTAGATGGAATGACCATTTTTTGTTCACAGTGGCCATCTCAAACTTTCAGTTACATGTAATTTTAACCCTCATTCCCACTCCTTTACTGACTGATCTGTCCTCTCCATTTTACTACAAAGACAAATACAAATGGGAAGAACAGCAGCTCATATTCCATTTGGGTAGTTTTGTAACCCAATGGTCGAACGCAGAATTTTCCAATTAGTGTGCGTGGGAGAACCCCCGGAGTTTATATGCACACACCAAGTTTTCTCCTCCGCCATCTGGTTCCATCTGCCTATCATCCTCTCTCCATCGGTTTCAGAATTAGAATTTGTTGTCATGAACAAGTTACGAAATTCGTTGTTTTGCAGTAGCATCACAGGGCAAACATTTATATAACCTACTGTACAAAAATAAATACAAATATTGCGCAAAAAGTCAAAGTGAGGCAGCATCTTTGCTTCATTGCTCATTCAGGAATCAGATGGCAGTGGGGAAGAAGCTGTCCTAGAGCCACTGAGTGCTTGTCCTCAAGCTCCTGTACCTTTTTCTCCGATGGTAGCAGAGTGAAGAGGACATGGCCTGGGTGGTGGGGGTCCTTGAGGATAGAGGCTGCTTTCTTAAGACACTGCCTACAACCTGGTTCACGCTCCCTCATACAGCTTTCCTCTTCTTCTCAATGCCGGGCTCCGACCCAAAACGTCAGACCACTTTTTGCCTCAATGGAGGCTGCTCGACCTGCTCAGTTCTTCCAGAGTTGTTTTTACAATCCAGATAACATGGAAATAGAAGTGGTCATTTTCTCTGGGACTATAAAAGAGCATTTCTAAAGAATATGCTTACTTGCTCTCCAAATTATAATGCTTTTGACCTTATTCCTGGAATGGTGTTATAATGCTGCATCAGTCCTATCAGTCCTTCCTCATTGAATGGATAATCTCACTCTAAGTCCAGTGAGGAGCACGTGCTTTAATTCTTAAAGTGCTAGTACATTTACAGTGTAGATTTGCCAATACTTGGGGGGGGGGGGGGGGAGAGAAGCAATAAACAACAATGTAAAGATTATGCAGATAAATCTTCTCCTGAAAGACCTCAAATCACTACGTGGCTCGACTCTTCACAGTGAACTGCAGTGAGGTATTTGATTTTCAAGGTTATTTCCTTATTAAATATGCACAGGTAAGCATCTTCTACATGGCACTTTGAAGGAAGGCTGTTTCTCCCTGGCCAAGGAGCCTTGCTTCTGTTTCATTTGCAACTCACAAACTCCTTCACCCCGTTCCTGTGCTGTACAATTCCATGTGCTTCCACTGTGACCCTCACAGTTTATTCTGAAGAATTAAAGGAGTTCATGATAGAGCTGGAGTCATAACAGAGGCAGCAAGAAGGACATTGATTTTTCTTCCTGGTCAGACCAGGCTTCATATCTCCAACTAATACAAATTAGCAGTTAATGCACAGAATTCAACTGCATCATTTAATGCCTTTAAATGAAATGTAATACCATGTGATGTGGAAACACAAAATAGCATGTGTGACTCTTGGGCATCAGCCAAATTTCCTTAAGTGAATTTCAATACAGTGAGCAATGCACACACTATTGCTCATTCCATGGAACTGTAAATTATACTAAATATTTCATCTCAATGATCATATCATCACCTTCTTAGGCAATGCCTCAGTATCAAGGATGACTTGTCTCATTTGCTGGTGGTGATCTACTTTAAGGTAAGACAGCGATTGCTCACCAGTGACCATATAGTCCAGGAGAACAAGGTTTTGTCAAGTGGCAAGCAAGTCCAAGACAATTGTACACCAGGTTCACTGGCACTCTCTATGCTCACTCACAGGCCTATTCCAAGCACCATTCACCATAAACTCTAACAAATTTTGCACACTCTTCCTCAGATTCTCTCCCTCAACTGCTGCACCTCCAATCCTTCCCTGGGTATCTCTGCTACTTCTCAGCCTCCATCTCTTCACGGGCTACCCCAATCTCTCCATTCACATGGTCCTATTTTGGAAGAGTTTCATTATATTTTACTGGTCACATTTTACAACTCAGAGAGCGTTTGGATCACAAGTTGAAGAGTATTTTTAGGAGATCCAAAATGATTGGAAAATTTATTGAAGATGATGCGAGAATGTGTCAGAAATGGAGGACAATAAAGTGCAAACCAAGAAATTTGTCTTAGATCATGTTTGTTTAATCTGCATGTAAACTGGTGGCTGGAACAAACTTGAGTAGCAAATGCACATTTATCAGAAGTGGCCAACGATAAGATTTATTTAAATTTTGGCTGGACGTCCAATAATTAGCTGTTGAAAAGAAAGGGTTATAGCTTTTCACACCATACAATCTCGATACGAGCAGAAATCATTTGGTGCAGCAGAAAGAGGGAGGATTTTAAAAAAGTAGAAAGGCAAATGTACAACTCAAAATTCATGCCAAAATTCTGCAAGGATTTAATCAGCCAGACTGTCAGTTCAAAACAATGCATCACAGACTCTTTTTCTGTGAACAGCTGATGCATTCAGAACATTTATTCACAGTGAATGCATTTCATTCACTCCATCGTTTGCAAAAGGTGCCAGTTAATGAAAAGACCGAAGTTCAGGTCTAAAGACAAACCTAATCTCGTAAGGAAAATCTATGGTGTGCTTTTTCTCATTCACTGGGCAATGAGATAGTTCCTACAGGACTGAAGGTCAAGGCATGACCCCCTAAATCTTCCATGGTTTTGGGAGCACAGGGTCAAAATGACCCACATTATTCATAAGCTAATGTAAACAGCAAAAAGCACATAAAAGTGACCCATCACTGAGCGACATCGGATCTCCGGCTGATTTCAGTTCAGAGAGTCGACTTGCTCGTCAAAATCTCACGATATTTTGAAGTTATTTCATCTGTTCATTTTAAATCACAATTCTTTATTTAAAAGACTCCTCATGTAATGCAGCAATAGCTTAAATCAGTTAGCTCATGCAACTCTGCAGATGGAAGATATACCAGCACCAAGAGAATCGCAAGTACATTCTTGAATATTAAGAGAATCGAAGATCATTGGGTTAATTTTTAAAAAATTGGCACAATCAGCCACGATCCATTGAAACACGAGGCAGGCAGCTACTGTTTATATTTATAGTCATGGCAATGAAATAGGAGGATGAATGTGGAGAAATAATGAATTGAAAATAATGCTTTGGATTAAATACACTGGAATGTGTGGCACAAAATACATTTTACAAATTTCTCAAGTATTTTTAAAATGCATCTTCAAGATCCTAATATCTCACACACAAGTCCAGTCTTAATGGGCAAGTTTAGAGAGAAACCATCAGATATTGTATAGTCAAGTCCAATTCCATTTTCACCTGACATCAGGAACTCAAACTGTAGAAAGAATTGCTGTGAATATTACATCATTTATCCCATCAATTTAATGTCAACTTTATTAAGATTAGTATTTAAATGCCCAGAAAGGTACATAATCTCCTTGATAAAGATCTACCAAAAGTACAGACCATAATCTCACCTTGAGAACTTCTGGCCTGTATGCATCAAAGTGAAGGTCCTTGGAAAATTAACTTTAAAGAAAATTTGTTCTAATGAACTGATACACAAATGCCAAGACTTCTGGCAGGCAATTCGTCATTTGATTTTGAGAGCTTAGAAGCAGTTGAGTTTCAGCTTGTGGAAATCTTCCAATAGCATCAAGATCTTGGCACATTGGCGTGACGGTCAAGATAGCACACTAACGCTTCTACTTTATTTGAAAAACAAGGAAGTTTAGCATGCCCCCCTTGCCCCGCAACGATTTTGAGAGCCACACCATTGAAATTATACTTGCTGGACGTATCCCAGCGTGACATGGGAGCTGGTCTGCTCAAGATTGGGAGACACTTCAGAAGGTAGTGAGCACAGCTCAGAACAAAACACAAACTCCCCTCCCCTCCTTGGACTGCATCTCTCACTGCTTGTGAAAGGCAGCCAATGTGCTAAAAGAGCCATCATACTCTCTTCTCCCACCTCCTTCAAGTTGAGGATCTGCTTCTGTCAGTCCAAGGGTAAAAGCAGCTTCCTCCCTGCAGGGGTGTCATTGCCTGATCTTCCGATTCATTATACTCCTAATAATCCCATGCTTCATAAATTGTTCTCTTGACACAGCTGTATGAATGCTACCGATAACCTGTTGGTCTGTTCACAAAAGAACCCTCTCACCGCACTAGGTTTTTGCAATAAGTAAACTAAACAAAACCAGCTTGAACCCGTACATTGCTCATTTAATTAGATCATACTACAGAGTTACCCCCTCCATAAATCTTCGTCCGCGAAGCCAAGCCAAAGAAAGAAGACTACAGACAGTACTGCAAGAGACATCCCCATCACTCATCACATCAGGGAATATCCCATAGTGAATTGCAAAGTGATAGGCAATCAAATGTCCTCAGATTGTTAGGGTAATACTTTAGATTGAGGAATGAAGACCAGTAATTTAAAAATCCAGAAATATCTCTAGCAATGCCTCTTTATTTTTTAATTTATTTAATAATTTTGGGGAGATGGAACTGACCTCATTCAGAGGTCTCAAGCAACGCACAAGCTAGACTAAATATTTCTTGAATTACTGAATCAGGTGGAATGTTTCTGGGACTAGCCTTTTATATTATTGCTGACTTCACCTCAGAGATTTGGTTAAGGGCATGAGTGAAGCAAAATCTGAAAAGTTAATAAAACGGACCCTTCTCTCCAAAATTGAAGACGATCTTGCAGCCATCTGTTTGTTGAAATTAGACGGTTGGCAAGGACATCAGGAAAAATCCCTACCAGTCTGTGATCATTATACTTGATCTTTGAGTAGAATGATGCAAGCACAAGCTAATCCACCGGATTCCAACTCTGTTCACTGCTCAATCCTGCAGTTACATTGTAGTTCTGAATACATGCTCAATCCCAAACCCACCTTCTTCAGATTTCAATCGAACACCTTTACCAAAAGTAGACAAACTCTCACAATGTATTTGAAAACTTTCATTTCTGCTAAGACTTGCAATTAAAATGGTGAGAAGTATAACCAATTCCATTTTAGATTCCCTGATTAAGCTTCAAGAATTCCTAGGTCAGGGGGAAGTACACTTAGTTGCAAGAAATGTTTCTTCACTTCAATGAGGACTTCCATTCTCAGAAAGGTTTTTGTCATAAAATACAATGTGCTTGTCAAACTTTTTTTTAGGTCCTGTGCCACTAGCGGGTTTAACAATAGTGTCAGTTGGAGTACTCGAGATGGCAGAGGTCGACAGCATCGAGTCCACGCTGCTGAAGATCCAGCTGCGCTGGGTGGGTCACGCCTCCAGAATGGAGGACCATCGCCTTCCCAAGATCGCGTTCTAGGGCGAGCTCTCCACTGGCCACCGTGACAGAGGTGCACCAAAATGGCCCATGAGTCTGTACCGCCCAATTTATACCCAATTAACCTACACCCTCAGTAGGTTCTGAACGGTTGGAGAAAACCAGAGCTCCTGGGGAAAACGTCCAAAATCCTTACAGAGAGCGCGGAATTCGAACCCCAGTCCAAGTCACTGCAAAGGCATTGCGCTAACCGCAACGCCAACCACGCCATCCCATCTGGAACAAAACCAAAGTAAGCGAGAGAGAGAGAAAAAAAATCAAAAATTTAAACCAATTCCTTCACTTCCGAACAATTGTGAAGGAAGCAGATGCCCGTCCTGGGATTCAGCCAACTGCCTACATTCTCTCAAAACTTGACAGAAGCAAGGAGGCAAACAGAATGCTGTGACATTGTAAAGGAAATTAACTTAATTGCACACATCAAACAGGAGTGAAGCTCAGAAAGCAGAGTTTTATTTACCAATACTTAAACACAAGAGTGAACAAGACAACACAAAAATAGACTGACGGCTTTTAAGCGTGGTGTATGTTGCTATTCACTTTGAAATTCATTTACTACTTCAAGTTGAGGATCTGCTTCTGTCAGTCCAAGGGTAACATAATACAAAGTAATTTGCTCCTGTAACGTTTCAAACCAAAATAACTAGGGCAGGTGACATTCTATCTCCTACACAACTAATGATAAAATAATGCTCCGTACACTACTCTGATCGGCAAATATCACTTTCCAGGCTTATGATAAACTACAGGTCTGACAATTTGCTTTACATTTCAGGGTATTCCTAACTTTTTCCCCTTGTTGTGACAGGCAAAATTAATTAAACCAGACCTGCGATGTAACACTCCTGCATATTGCCTTCTATTTGTTGATTACTATTGATTTTCTTGGATACTTCATTTAAAAATCAATAGTTGGAAAGAAAAATAGGCTTGGTACACACATATTCAAACATACAAAGGCACCGTGGAAGAAGCTGTAGTTTCAGTCAGGCGCTGGGAACCAATTATGAGAAGAGCTCTTAACAGGTGAAAGCAAGGGCTCGAGATCGATTTTCAGTTTTCTTTTCCAATCACAGAAAGTGGCTATAAATTAGGCTAATCGGTATATATTTTTTTTATATAAGATAACCCCACAAAGCAAACAACTTCAGGCTTCTTAAAACAAAATGAGCCAATAAGCTTTTCTTTGAAAGAAGAAGGAGAACGCTTATATTGTGAAAATGACTAACATTACCTGGAGTTCATGCGAGCTCTAAGTTTCTTGGCCTTCTTCCTGATTTTTTGCTTCTCCTCAGCATCCTTTCTTGCCTCTGGATGCACACAAGTCTCGTTCACAACATCCATAATGTATTTCTTGCAGGACAGATGCTCCTGGTTAAAAAAAAAAAGAAATAATAAATCAATCGGCAAAAAAAAAACTTTTCCTTTCACTCCAACACTGAGTTGCATAATTTCAATATCTGGACAGTCATGACTCAAATCATTTAAAGCAACCCGATGGCCTCGACCACAGCACGAGACCACAGGTTCAAATCTTCTTGACTGAAGAAGTTGCTAGTCTTAATTACGATCAATGGTTTTTACTTTTGTCATACCTCATTTTATTTTCATGTTATTGTCACTAGATAATCATGGATACTGCAGAAAAACTGTATGTTACCAAGGTGTATAATAGGACTGCTACTCTGGGTTCGCATCAGTGGCCACTTGGGTAGCAAAGCAATGGAACCACCTGACAACAATAACCAGGATCTTTTAAAATTTTAATATATGGTTGATGTAATTTCTCATCTAAAACATCAACATGATTTACCTTCAGGATTTCCTTGCATGTTTCTGCAGAAATTCAGTACGCATATGTTGCATCTGGCACTGATTCATTCTGTTTTGGACTCTCACTAAAGAACTACAGACATGTTTCTGCCGGTTACTGCTCCAATTTCTAATACCGTATTGTGTATCAACCTTATTGTACAATATTGGTATTAACAAGACAGGAAAGAAATTTCAAGAACGTCTGCAGATGCCGGGGTCGAGTGCAATACACAAATGTGCTGGATGAACTCAGCAGGTCACACAGCATCCACCGGAAGCAAAGACTAACCAATGTTTAGAGCACAAGCCCTTCATCATGCTATGAGCAAAAATAAACCGGCAGGTGAAGTGCCAGTCGATGAAGTCGACAAAGACGATGCAGTCAAACAATAATCGTGGCTTTTATTAGCAGAAACTCATGGTACAACAATGAAAGACAATGGGTGCCTACACCGTTATACCCAAGGGGAGAGTCCTTAATGGTAGAGATAATGCTCGGCCAATGTCAGTAAGGCAAGGCTAGGCAAGAGGGAGACTGACAGCTCAGTCGAGATTCACCACAGCAGGTTCCTGAATAACTTAATGTAAACTTCTCTCACTCAGTGGGTAAAATGAAAATATCCTGGTCGTCGATGGCCTCTTGTACATTTCAGTGAGCACCTTTGCTCTGTCTGCTGCAACAGGAAGGACCCCACAGCAGCCAACCGTTTTAATTCCACACACCATTTAATGTTATCTAATTGCCTCCGCCAACCATCGACTGCTTCTTGATAATCTTACACTGAATGATACAATAGTTAATTCCTGCACAGTTGCAATATTAATCAAAGATAAAGAATCAGAATAGACATTAATTATCAATTCATTTCACTGGTCTTACACAGCACAAAGCTATGCAAAATAATTGAAGCCTGAGATGTCAAATCTGAGGTGTTACCGTCAATGTGTATTCACAAAGTAATTTAATCAAAGCAACTTCCTGTGGGTGACAGAAAGTTAAATGTTCTCATTTAAAATAAACAACTTCCTGAAGTTTTCATTTCCTTCTTAACGTACAACAGGGAATTGTTAGGTTTTGTGCAATATTCAATAGCCATCAACTCAGCTGTTCAAAAATATCCACCACAGTTACTCATCCAGCCTAAATAATGATCAGCTCTACAAAATATTAAATTGTGATCCACTTGAGTGAAATAACCATTTTCGTCATGAGACTACCTTTCATTAAAATCATTCCTTTCCGACAAAATTTAATCTCAACAGGTGAAGACACCCATCAATAATGATCAATTTGCATCGTATTACCTTTTCTCATGGCATGAATTGTTCCAGCTCTGTTCACTATATTTCTACATGATACAATTGTGAAAGGCAACTTGGATAAGGGAAAAAATACATGACACCATTTTCTGCTGCTTTTCCAATAACGTTTTTGTGTCCATTCCATGTGTACATTTAGACTTGGAGATGAATCCTTCTGTTCATCTACTAGATAGGGGTGGTATTCCACCACCAGCCAGAATACAAACATTTGTCATTTCCCTGGAACCCATGGGTGCGGGTATAATTGCCACAACTGCTGATTTTGCAAGAAAATACAGCAAAGTCAAAAAAAAATTGCATTGCATAAATTCACAGTGTTTTAATAGTTTCTCTTACCCTCAGACAAAAGGTCACAATTTTTTATAGACTCCAAATAATTAGAACATTGAAATTTGCCAAATAAATTGGCAGACATTAAATGGAGAGGCAATATTTTTTGTTCAACTTGCTGCATTTACGAGTTTTGTTTGATAGGATACCTCAAAATGTAAAATGGATTCTGAGAAAGCCTGCAGCAGAATGATTTAATGCAGATTTGATGGAGGAATCCAGATAATGCAGATACATTATTTTAATATACGTTTGTCTTACTGCCAGCACTTAGCATTGAGAAAATAAACCTGCAGAAAAATAATGTGGTATGATACATGCATTGAACACGATGCACGACTAATTCACGTCAAAGAACATCCAACCACAACTGTGATATGCATTTTCAATACTATTTCATACTTCAGCATTCTCCTCTTCTGATTTATGATTAGATATGGCTACATCCTTGCTTCCAGCGCCCAGACAACTCAGTATTTAGGTAGTGAATGTCATTAGACTATTCTTGCAGATGTCAACAACAGACATGCACAAGCAAATATGATAATTGCAGATTGGAGAAACCCGGTTTGACTTCTCCACAGTATCCTCGGAATACTGAGAGGTGGTTGAAGTTTCTCCAGTGATGCACCTTAACCCAAAAAAAACACCGGGATTCAAAGATTATTTTGGCTTTCTGGCTCAGTTTCAGATCAGATGCAACATTAATCTCCAAAGCCACGAGGGAAATTTTAAACATTTCAATTAATGTGTGAGGAGGGCTTCACAATTCATGGACAAAGGTGTTGTTTAAAAAAGTAAAAGATATTTCAAAATTGTGCTTATTGGTTCACTACCATCAATTTGTACACCCATTTAAATTCTACATAATCCATACAAAAACCATTGTTAATCTACAAAAAATTTCTATATAAGCAAGATCTATGCAAAGTTGCAGTATAGCTCAGGGTGAATGTTCAAGTTTAAGTATTCAATTTTACAGAAAGACTTACTTGCCACATTTCAAATCCCATAAAATTAAGGAAAAAAAAAATTCACGTGAATACAACAGTCAACGTGGTTTGTGATTGCCAGGCCTAGCACTTGATGTGCAAGTGACTTTCTGCGAATGCGGGGACTAGCGTTGGATATGCAGGCGATTTTCGGTGAAAGATGGGACGAGTGAGCTACATTCCCATCGTAGAATTGCTGCAGTTCAAATCAGATCAACGCCACAGTTAATTGTGAAGTTACTGAATGGAACAAGGAGAAGGACCATAGGAATAAAAAAAATTCCACCATGTAAGCATTATAGAGTAGTGGTTTGATCGATGTCCAGGTTTCCACAGACCATTGACATACAATTTTGATGCAAACTCTATGATATATTTGAAATGTGTTACATACTCTTAGAGATACACATCTCTTGGTGCCTGCCACATTGACCGCCGCCAGTGGGCTGATCTCACCTTCAACCGTGCATCTTGGCGCCTCACAGTTCGGCGGGCAGCAACCTCCTTTGAAGAAGACCGCAGAGCCTACCTCACTGACAAAAGACAAAGGAGGAAAAACCCAACCCCAACCCACCAATTTTCCCTTGCAACCGCTGCAACCGTGCCTGCCTGTCCCGCATCGGACTTGTCAGTCACCAACGAGCCTGCAGCAGACGTGGACATACCCCTCCACGAATCTTCGTCCGCGAAGCCAAGCCAAAGAAAAGACATCTCTTATTATTGTGTCCAACAGAATGTTACAGCACTGTACATTAACATTTTAGAACCCAAGCAATATCATTTTTAAACTGTCAAAGGAAGACACCCATAATATTTTTGTTTCTATTGTAAAGGCCACAGAATGGAAGACAGTTGAACTATTAAAAATGTTCTTCATTCATTTTCCCAGCTTCCCCAATTCAACATCAGAGATCAATCTTTCAGCAAGTATGTCCTCCCTCTGGAATTCTTTTCCAAAACCACTTCGCTTTTTCACTGTTCCCTTCAACTTCTAAAGTCTCTTGATTAAGTATTTTTTTTAAAACCATGACTTTTGGTATTTTCCTCCCCTCCACCCCTCATCACAGTGGGTGTCCTTCCTGCTTTGTCCAAGGCTTTGTCTAAAGGGCACTCTGTAGGCACCTGTTAAACCTCCATTTCTGTTACTGATCTCAATAATGTACTAATAAAGCGTCCTTGTATGGAATGTACTCAAACCTCAATATTTATTGTTAATCGTGTTCTACTTATCATGCAAATTAATACTTTCAGAAAATCAATGTACTAAGCAAAAATATTCTCCGTAAGTGTGAGTAGTCAAGCAACAAATAGGTCAAAGTAAAAAATAAGAACTGTATACATATTGTACAATGCATCAATATTCTTATTTGCTGCAACTCAACAGGTACTTCAGAGAAAAGTTAAACTACAATTGTGCAGACAGCCCTCCTTTGACAAGAAGAGTGAACCTGTGAGAAACTTCTGGAGCCTAGAAGTATTGGTCTTCAGGCTTCAAAGCATTTTGTGACCAGAGTCCTCCATGATGTTGAGCACCTTTTTTTGAGGGAGCGCCTTTCATGGATGGCTTCGATGTGTGGGAGGTAAGAGCCTGTGAAGGACCTTGCTTGCCCAACAAAAATGTGCATGGTTATTTATAGGTGGTTTGACTGTTGCTCAATTTGCATCCTGCAACTACTCGATTCTATCGCTCTAGGTTATAAAGTTTTGGGTCCACAGACACCCGCGCTATAAGTGATTCTGCGGATTAACGAATCAGGTGTCAGTGTATCAGGAGCTCATTTCTGGCTGCATCGAGACCAAAGTGTATGGAACTATATAACTTGTTTCGCAACAGCCAGTGTCCAATCTTGGATATATAGAGCAAACACAACAGTTGAACACTTACATCATCTTCCCTAATATTTTTTTTAAAAAGCAAATAATCCAGTGGTACTGGATTACAGTGGGTAATCTGTTTATTACTTTATTACATTTCTGTTTCTCACAATGCTCATCTCAGAGCAGCATACTTTACTCAGGCACTCCTGTGACATCCCTGATTTAGAGTACATTAAAATTAAGATAATCCAACTGCTCAGAGATCCTGATAATCTGGCTTGCTTCTGCGCTGAGGGTCGAGTGTATGGCCAGAGGAAGGGTTGGAGTCAGGAACACCAGGGATCAAGAATGTGGATTGGTTTGTGGTCTGAGCTGGGGTATAAAGTGCTTGCACATTTCCATTTCCCTTTAAAACTCAGAGGATTCACTGCCTGTTAAAGAAGCTGATGCTGGTTTTATTTATAAATCCTACAACTGCAGGGTCTGGACCCAAAATGGCAGTCATGAGGAATTGCAGAATCTGGGGAAGCAGAGGACAGGAACAGGGCACCAAAAAAACAGGGAGAATGCCCCTGTTTGAGAAGAAGCAGAGGTGATGACCCACAGGACAGCATCTATGACAGCATACCAGTGAGAAGCTCTGCGGCTGAGGAACACACAAGCGGCGGTCTGTTGTCGACTCGAGGAGAGGAACCCACGCAGGCTGCTGGAGACTGCAGTCTACAGGCGGCAGATTGGCTTGAGAATGGGTGAAGGGCTACCGGGTATTGGAACCAGGATGCGAGAGGGTGCTGAAGGTTTCCTAATCACGTCAGAGGTTCAGTTCTGGAGCTCGGATGGCTGATGGTTTGAACTTCAAGCAAAGTCCTCAGGATGCCAGATGATCAGAATTTTATAATTGATTTAATAATGAATAATGGGAGTGCCTGATGGCGGAGGTAAAACTACACTGGAATACCAGCAATTGAAAGAGAAGACTTTCAATGCAGGAATTGGGATTAATTAGAAAACAACAATGGGCAAGATCCCAGGTTTACAAAATTATGATAAAGGCAGGATCCTCCTAAATTTTCTTTTTAAGAATTGCTCTAGGAGTTGATCTTAATAATTGGGAAATTCAACGTACATTGCATTTATCTAAACCTAATGCTGACATTCCATCTAAACGCTCCATGGACCACACCACCCAAATGAGTTCTACCTGCCACAGTATTAGACTTGTGTAAATGAAATAAAGCTACCCTGTCCACCTGCAGCTGTGAAACGGATTCAAGTATTCATCACAGATATAATCTATTCACACTTGACAATCCTGTCTAAAGGGATAACTGAACAAAACAAACGTAATCCCAGTCTCTGAAACCGACACCCATCAGTAACAGACCTTCAGATATAAAATGACAAGTCAGCCAGCTGCCCACTGCTACTGAATGACAATTACAAGCAGTCCGTCAAATGAGGATGGGTGTGGAGAGGAATGAGGGCAGAAGCCAGCATCCCTGATGCCTGCTCAGATATGCATTTTCTCATTATAACCTGCCCTTTTCTGCATGATTCACACACCACTAGAAGTCAACAAGCATATTCATTTGTCATTCAACAGTTTCCAGTGCAGATGGGACCTGTCAATATTGAAAAGGGAAAGAGTAAGGGGTGGGGTGGGGGTGGGGTGGAAGGGAAAGGAAAAAAATCCCCAAACTGTCTCCCTTAGCACCGCATAGTTACAGGCATTTCTCAGCATTCTCACCTTTCATGATGTGAGGCTACAGAAAATTCATCCTTAAGAATTCATTAGGAAAACAGTGAAGTAAATGACACCTCAATTCAGACACTAGTGTCAAATCTCAAAGGTTTAGATCAAAGTGCTGGATTATCACATTAAACAGATTAAATACCATTAAGTCTAGCAGCTTTGACTTTTCAAACTAATGGAGAATATTTTCATTCAACTCTTTCACTCAACAGCAGGTTAATAAAAACCGACTGGCTTTTGACATTTTAAATGGACACAGAAAACAGACAAATTAATGCGTCAATTTGCTATCATTTGCTTTAGCCCAATATCACTCAACGTAGCCGTTGGTACGAGAAGTCAAAACCTGTTCAGTTTACTTGCCTAATGAAACATGTATCTAGGCTTCTACAACTTCACATTCAACTATCTCAGTCCTCTCTTCCCCTGCCTGTAAAAGCCCAAGTTCACACAAAATTCAGCTGCCCGTATCGTGACCAACCTCAAGTCCTATGTGTTCTTGATCCCTACTCTTGGGAACCCACCTCCCCATCAACAATAAAAATGGAATCTCAATGCCAGAACAGAACTGGACACCAAGCATCTCCCTTCCTGCACCAAAATAGAGACATCCTGGCTTTCTTTCATACTTTTGTCACCTTACTTTCACACCTTCCCACCCAATGAGAAGGCTGAGATCAGAAACTCAGATTCCAGAAGAGTGCTTGTCTATTTAGGTTATACTAATCTCTCATGAATACTTCGCTTCATTTGCAACTCTTTCTAAAAAGCTTATGTATTCATATTTCATGTAATGAATATGGAACTTCAGATGAAGTTCTTAGCATAAGTAATTCTATATTTTTGGATATCTGAATGAAAGAAGGCTACAGACATATCTGACCTCTCTCACAACCAGTATTCTGCTTGAAATAATGGGATCCATTTCAAATTAAGTCAACGTCTTTTATACTTAAATAAAGAGATTGAGTATCATTCTTTGAAAATCAATTATGTACTTTTTAAAAGTTTGCTAAAATTCACCTCAATGTAAAATAACAGTGCAAATACAGTTTCTGGTCAGCAATTAATTCAACAGAAGGAAACATTGCAAACCTCATCCACAAGAGTATTAAAAGAACAGTTTACACAAATCAAATGACATTAGTTCACATCATGAGCTCTCTCAGAGCTGTTTTCCAAGTGGTTTTGGGGTTGAGACAGCTAAAAGCAAGGCAGCCTGTGATGACGTTTGGGAGTGCAGATATGAAGAAGTGCAAGTTTGTCGGCAGTAACAGAGAAGCAAAAGGGGCAGTGAAAGCTACTTATGTTTAATGTAACAAATACATTAATATGAAACAGAAAAGGCAAAAGTGGAAGATTTGTACTTTCAGGATGTACTCATTTGAAAATGAAGCTTTCCTCAGGGAAAAAAAATTGGTAAAAATTATGCAACTGACTGAAACTTTGCTGGATAGAAACAACAGCTTGAATATTACATCACACAATCATAAATGTTGTCTATTTTAAACAAAGATGAACCTTTATCTTTTCAAACAGTAGATGAACTATGCATGTCATTTTTATGCCTTGAAACAGAATTTATTTTTATTTGAGAAATTGGAAGATCTCCATCTGCATTTTTTTTCCAATACGACTATAAAAATTGGGATTGAAGATTAAAGCTGATGGAGAGTTTGAATATCGTTTTTAAAAGGAAGGGAAATATCCACCTGCCGATTGTATATAGAATGTAACATACATGAAATCCTTTAAAGGAATGCTCTCCACAGTACACCTGGAGAAGTTTTCAAGAGTCTACGGTGACCTACCGAATCTCCTTAAACATCTCACAAGGTACTGCCGAGCCTTCTTCATGACTGCAACGACATGGAGCTCTTGCGGCTATGTCCCTCGTTCTGGTCTCCTGTGCCAAAGTAAACAGCTTAACTACCTCTATTTTATCTATTGCCTTTCATAATTTTATATGTTTCTAGAAGAGTGTCTCTCATTCTTCTAAATTCCAGTGAGTAGAGTTCCAGATGTCACAATCTCTCCTCATAGGCCAACACCTTTATCCCTGGGGGGGGGAATTGCATCTCTGACACGGTGACAATTACTTAGTACTCCTTGGCAGCATCTTCTCAGGTTATTTGCACAAGTTCTGATGCAGAAGCTGAACCCAGAAAGATTCAGATTGGTAAGTTATCAGCAAGTTAAAGAGGAACACCGTCATTTGTGCTTGAAGATGAGTTTATTTGGGCATCCTATACTTGGTTCATATTTCCAGCCACAGTTGAGCTATGTTGTGGCTTAGCCATATTTGCAAGTTTTCCTGGATAACCCATTTCCATAAAAAATGTTTAAGACATGATCATGCACATCTAACCTGTCTTGTTCACCATTCTGTAGAAAATAACCATTGAAGGTCATTGTGTGATTTTCTGTGGTGCGGACAATCAACTGGATTCAATTTCCTTTCACCTCCATTTTAATCCACCTCCTCAGTAATTATCTGCTCGACAACGATTGAAAACTCGATCCCAGTCTCTTCTACCAACCACGATGGCCAAAACGACATAACTTTCAAATACCCCAAGTTCAAAGGTTCCACATATTTTTGTCCCCAAGTTGATTTGGAATTCCTCACAAGATAGTGTCAACAGATGCACCACCTCAAGGTCTTCACAATACTATAAAAGTCCTTCAGTATATTAATCCAGAAAATGTGACATTAAAGGCTTTTTCAAGAAATTGAAAAAAGAACAAAAGTTTGACTAAAGTATAAATTCAGTAGATTATGCAGCTTCAATAAGAGGTGAAGGTAATATAACCAGCATTTCAGGCCTGAGCCCTTCAAGGTATGAACAAAATGCAGACAGGCACCTGAATAAAAAGGCTGCAGGAGAAGGGTAGAAGGGGCAGGAGCACAGGCCAACAGGCAAAGGATGATAATAACTAGATGTGGATAGGAGGTTAGGAGAGGAAAGGTGAGAATTGATCAGGGGAGGGAGTGGCTCTGTGAATTCAGAGTTGGACGAAAGGCAAAGAGGGAGAGAGAGCTAGAGAAAAGGAGACACAGGGAAAGGGGAGAGAAGATGGGGTGGGGATAACAGAAACCAGAGAGATCTGGTTGGAGGGTGCCTAGATAGAATACAAGGTGCTGTTCCTCCAATTTGTGAGTGGTCCGTCTGTCAGTGCATGAGACGTGTCGGCATGAGAATGGGGATCGGAACTGAAATAGATTATTATTGGGCGATACCCGCTTCTGTAGCTGACAGAGCATAGGTGCTCAACGAAGAAATCTCCCAGTCTGCATCCAGTCTCTTTGATGTACCGGAGACCATAATGGGAGCACTGAATGCAGTAGATGACCCCTGCAGATTCACGTGGTATTGCTTCACTTGGAAGGACTATTTGGAGCCCCAAATGGTGGCAAGGGAGGAGGTGTGGGCTCAAGTGGAGCATTTGTTTGGCTATTTTCTCTCTTTTTTTAAAAAAAACTAATACACAAGTTAGATAATGTAACAAAATGCCAGAGGTTGTGGAGAAATATGTCTTGAGCATCAAAAGCACAAATTAAATATGAAAACACAATCTTACATGAAGAGTTTTTGGATCTAAGCTGTATATAGATATTTATTGTCCACACCCCTGTCTATCCAACCAAATTTATATTTCAAGACTTGATATATCAAGTATTTTAAGATTTCACAACACTGTTTTAATCTTTAAAATGTGCTTTTAAAATGTGTAATATATATGGTACTTCTTCTTTCTTCTTCTTTGGCTTGGCTTCGCGGACGAAGATTTATGGAGGGGGTAAAAAGTCCACGTCAGCTGCAGGCTCGTTTGTGGCTGACAAGTCCGATGCGGGACAGGCAGACACGATTGCAGCGGTTGCAAGGGAAAATTTGTTGGTTGGGGTTGGGTGTTGGGTTTTTCCTCCTTTGCCTTTTGTCAGTGAGGTGGGCTCTGCGGTCTTCTTCAAAGGAGGTTGCTGCCCGCCAAACTGTGAGGCGCCAAGATGCACGGTTTGAGGCGTTATCAGCCCACTGGCGGTGGTCAATGTGGCAGGCACCAAGAGATTTCTTTAGGCAGTCCTTGTACCTTTTCTTTGGTGCACCTCTGTCACGGTGGCCAGTGGAGAGCTCGCCATATAACACGATCTTGGGAAGGCGATGGTCCTCCATTCTGGAGACGTGACCCATCCAGCGCAGCTGGATCTTCAGCAGCGTGGACTCGATGCTGTCGACCTCTGCCATCTCGAGTACTTCGACGTTAGGGGTGTAAGCGCTCCAATGGATGTTGAGGATGGAGCGGAGACAACGCTGGTGGAAGCGTTCTAGGAGCCGTAGGTGGTGCCGGTAGAGGACCCATGATTCGGAGCCGAACAGGAGTGTGGGTATGACAACGGCTCTGTATACGCTTATCTTTGTGAGGTTTTTCACTTGGTTGTTTTTCCAGACTCTTTTGTGTAGTCTTCCAAAGGCGCTATTTGCCTTGGCGAGTCTGTTGTCTATCTCATTGTCGATCCTTGCGTCTGATGAAATGGTGCAGCCGAGATAGGTAAACTGGTTGACCGTTTTGAGTTTTGTGTGCCCGATGGAGATGTGGGGGGGCTGGTAGTCATGGTGGGGAGCTGGCTGATGGAGGACCTCAGTTTTCTTCAGGCTGACTTCCAGGCCAAACATTTTGGCAGTTTCCGCAAAGCAGGACGTCAAGCGCTGAAGAGCTGGTTCTGAATGGGCAACTAAAGCGGCATCATCTGCAAAGAGTAGTTCACGGACAAGTTTCTCTTGTGTCTTGGTGTGAGCTTGCAGGCGCCTCAGATTGAAGAGACTGCCATCCGTGCGGTACCGGATGTAAACAGCGTCTTCATTGTTGGGGTCTTTCATGGCTTGGTTCAGCATCATGCTGAAGAAGATTGAAAAGAGGGTTGGTGCGAGAACACAACCTTGCTTCACGCCATTGTTAATGGAGAAGGGTTCAGAGAGCTCATTGCTGTATCTGACCCGACCTTGTTGGTTTTCGTGCAGTTGGATAATCATGTTGAGGAACTTTGGGGGACATCCGATGCGCTCTAGTATTTGCCAAAGCCCTTTCCTGCTCACGGTGTCGAAGGCTTTGGTGAGGTCAACAAAGGTGATGTAGAGTCCTTTGTTTTGTTCTCTGCACTTTTCTTGGAGCTGTCTGAGGGCAAAGACCATGTCAGTGGTTCCTCTGTTTGCGCGAAAGCCGCACTGTGATTCTGGGAGAATATTCTCGGCGACACTAGGTATTATTCTATTTAGTAGAATCCTAGCGAAGCATTTTGCCTGCAATGGAGAGCAACGTGATTCCCCTGTAGTTTGAGCAGTCTGATTTCTCGCCTTTGTTTTTGTACAGGGTGATGATGGTGGCATCACGAAGATCCTGAGGCAGTTTACCTTGGTCCCAACAAAGCTTGAAAAACTCATGCAGTTTGGCATGCAGAGTTTTGCCGCCAGCCTTCCAGACTTCTGGGGGGATTCCATCCATACCTGCTGCTTTGCCACTTTTCAGTTGTTCGATTGCCTTATATGTCTCATCCAGGGTGGGAACCTCATCCAGCTCTAGCCTTAGGGGCTGTTGAGGGAGCTGGAGCAGGGCGGAATCTTGGACTGAGCGGTTGGCACTGAAAAGAGATTGGAAGTGTTCTGACCATCGGTTGAGGATGGAGATCTTGTCGCTGAGGAGGACTTTGCCGTCTGAGCTGCGCAGCGGGCTTTGGACTTGGGGTGAGGGGCCGTACACAGCCTTTAGAGCCTCGTAGAAACCCCTGAAGTCGCCAATGTCCGCGCTGGTACAATATGGTACAATGCAGTTGCAAATACACAGATTTGAAATATAAATGCTGGCAGTTTGTAACTTTCTAGGAAATTAAAAATATTAAAATATTGTACTTTTAAAAAATGATAACAGTATCAGCTGATACAGTATGTTAAGAAGTATCTTTGTAACCAATCTGGAATATTATATGGTGCTTCATACAAAATAATTAACCTTGAAATTCCTTATGAAGCAATTTCAGATTATATATAAAATGAATATTTTACGAGGAACTGAAAATTATATTCCTCAGTGCAATAAAAATTAATTTAAAATATCTTATGTTCATATTGTACCTTATCATCCCATATATTGAAGCATTACAGACAATGAATTACATATTGCAATGACTTAAGTGAGTAAATGAATATACATCTCTTTTTAATTCATGTGTCGTATTAAATATACACATATAGTCAGCATCACACGGAATATAATTCATTTTATTTAGTCTAAATTGTCTGATCAATTATATTTTATAAGCTAGGAAAGCAAAAGATATCCATTAATTTAGTTAGGTCATTTTTTGTATTCACACAGGAGATATATATGTACATTAATAAGCTGACAAGAAACACTTTCCTTCACCACGGAGATGAACTTTCTAATAACTGAGAGGTTGCCTTCTACCATCTACATTATATGAAACAGCTTTCAAACTTTGGCAAGACTGTTTTGTGCACTGCAGGTTTGTTAATTGACAAAATAAGCAAGAGAAGAGCCTTCCATATGCAAAAAGACAATGATGTCTTGCAGAGAATGTTCGCCAGATTGATTCCAGGGATGAAGATGTTGGCCTATGAGGAGAGATTGTGACATCTGGAACTCTACTCACTGGAATTTAGAAGAATGAGAGACGCTCTTCTAGAAACATATAAAATTATGAAAGGCAATAGATAAAATAGAGGTAGTTAAGCTGTTTACTTTGGTACAGGAGACCAGAACGAGGGACATAGCCGCAAGAGCTCCATGTCGTTGCAGTCATGAAGAAGGCTCGGCAGTACCTTGTGAGATGTTTAAGGAGATTCGGTAGGTCACCGTAGACTCTTGAAAACTTCTCCAGGTGTACTGTGGCGAGCATTCCTTATGATAGACAAACTTTAAAGGATTTCATGTATGTTACATTCTAAATATAGTATTACGTGACAATAATGGAACGTTTACCTTTATCTTTGGTCTGATGTGGAGGTGCCAATGGTCAGGACAAGAAAAAAACTCCAGAGGGTTGTTAACTTAGCCTGCAACATCACAGGCACCAGACTTCACTCCATCGAGGACCTCCACAAGAGGAGGCGCCTCTATCCTCAAGGACCCCCCCCCACACACCCAGGCCATGTCCTCTTTACTCTGCAACCATCAGCAAAAGATGCAAGAGCCCAAAGAGGAGGACTCAGCAGCACAAGGACAGCTTCTTCCCTGCTGCCACCAGATTCCTGAGTGATCACTGAACCCAAGACATAACTTTTATTTATTTTTGTCAAGGGGTTGATATGAATGTTCGCTGCCACAAAACAACAAATTTCGCGACTTCTTCATGACAATAAATCTGACTCTGCAGATTCATGGTGGTAAATTTAGGACAGAGATCAGGAAGAACTGCTTTTCTCAGAGGGTGGTGAATCAGTGGGATTCACTGCCCATACCTCAGTAAACATATTTAAGACAAGGTTGGGTAGATTTCTACATAGAGAGGGAATTAAGGGATATGGGGAAAAGGCAGGGAGGTGGAGATGAGCCCATCATCGGATCAGCCATGAACGCATTGAATGGCGGAGCAGGCTCGACGGGCCGGATGATCTATGATCTATAAATCTAAACTTTTTTTTAAAATCTAAACTTGTTGATAGCGCTTGAACCTTCCAATGAATGGTTGAAACCAGTGATCCATATCCACATTGTCACTGTCCGCTTCGGACATGAGCTAAAATATCTTACTTCTTGTAATCAATGTTGACAATTTTAAGGATACCTTGGAAGAAATTTTCCATAAATGGCCCTAAACACTGGTTATATTATCTTTGCCTCCTTATGATCCCTCTGGGACCCGCTAAGTTTCTCCAGCAATTTCGTGTATTTACCACAATCACAGATTCTGCAGACTTTCTTGCTTCACAGACATTTTCCACGTTTTATTATATCATTCTTTTTTTTTAAAAATTTTTTATTTTTCACACTATAAACCACATTGATCAAGATAAATACATTTTTCTTTTCAAATATATACAGTTTCGTTTCCCCCCCCCCCCTTCCCATCCCACCCTCCCTACCTCCCCTCCCATTCATTTAAAGTTCAGAATCTAAGATACATTAGACCCGTCAAACAATGTTGTCACTCAATAAAAATAAACAAGAAATTCCACTGAGTCAATTCTTTTCATTCTCTTCTCCTTCTGTCATTTTAGGTGGTAGATGTCCCCGGTAGGTTTTCTCTATTATGTTTCATGTATGGCTCCCATATTTGTTCAAATATTGTAATATTATTTCTTAAATTATATGTTATTTTTTCTAATGCAATACATTTATTCATTTCTATATACCATTGTTGTATCCTCAAGTTATCTTCTAATTTCCAGGCTGACATAATACATTTTTTTTGCTACAGCTAGGGCTATCAGAACAAATCTTTTTTGTGCTCCATCCAAATCGAGTCCAAATTCTTTGTTTTTTATGTTACTTAGGAGGAAGATCTCTGGGTTTTTTGGTATATTGCTTTCTGTGATTTTATTTAATATCTGGTTTAGATCTTCCCAAAATTTTTCCACTTTCTCACATGTCCAGATTGCATGAATTGTTGTTCCCGTTTCCTTTTTACAGCGAAAACATCTGTCAGATACTGTTGGGTCCCATTTATTTAACTTTTGAGGTGTAATGTATAGCCTGTGTATCCAGTTATATTGTATCATACGTAACCTCGTGTTTATTGTATTTCTCATCGTTCCAGAGCATAACTTCTCCCATGTTTCCTTCTTTATCTTTATATTTAAATCTTGTTCCCACTTTTGTTTAGTTTTACCATTTGTTTCTTCATTCTCCTTTTCTTGCAGTTTAATATACATATTTGTTATAAATTTTTTGATTATCATTGTGTCTGTAATCACATATTCAAAATTACTTCCCTCTGGTAAACTCAGACTGCTTCCCTATTATATCATTCTTAAAATGATTTAATTCAAGGATCACACACATGCTGGCAGTTTTAGTAAAAAAAAAGAGGAACAAAGCTCACCATCAGCAATTGCAACAAAGTTCAAAGCAAAATGGAAAAAGATGAGATTGAAATACTGAATATGTTACATCATATTACATTACCGATAACCCCGAATCAAAGCAATATTTCCTGAGACTGGCAATTTAAGGTATTTGAATGATTTGGGAGAATAATCCTCAGTAAGTCCATTATACTTTATTACGGTACTGAAGGAAATATTTTATAAAATGCTTTGAACAGCTGATTTCTGGATACATTTGTGCAAGTTTCACAGCTATCAGCTTCGAGAAGTGTGAAATTTGACAACCTAAATCTGTAAAATTAATGGAAGTTATACAAATACCATGAAGGAATAAAAATAACATACTTAGAATGTACATTCTATGTAACACGACACCCACACTGTTCCTCACTATCCAACCCATGGTCAAGGACCTCAAGGTTTGTCTCCACCCCCACCCCAAAATAATGTCTGAAATCCACAGAATCAGAAAAGATTGACCAATTTCTATCTACTACAAACCAAATTTTCAAAGACTGCTGGGTTAGATCAAAAACATTGCATCCTAGCCAGCACCACCGCCGAATACTGAATATGCCTGATCAAATAAATCGCTGATGTGAGCTGCTACTAATTGGATTCATTAAGAGTTTTCTAAGGTTGATGAAATTAAGTTGTTTCTTTTGGGACTAAGAACGTCAATGGACACTGTTTAAAAAAAGTCAAGAATTTATCAAGAAATTTATCAAGATAATTTGTCAAGAATCCAAGTTACTCAATTAAACCAGTAGACTGTTCTTTAATATCCTTGACATTTTTTTTGAAACATGGGCCTTGAGCAGAGCCGGTCGTCGTTAGTGACATATCAGTGGCAAAAAAAAATCAACGCTCATAGGTGTGTGTTGGAACGGAGAGCAGGAAGAAGGGTGGTTAATTTGCAGAGGAGGAGAGAAAGGAGTGTCATGGTCACCAGCAGGGTTTATAGCGAATAAAAAGGGCAGGGATGTGGCTGGGAAGAAGGTTGATAAAGACTTAAATAAAAGTGTTGACACAGGTATTTGGAAGACCATTGTATCTTTTTTTTTATTGTTTGTGCAATGTTTATTCAGGAGCTCCTACAATTCGACATTCTGTTGGAAACAAGTTTTAAAAATGCCACTTTGTGGTAAATCTATTTTCTCCTGTAGTCATCATACTGTACCATTCAAACATAATAGCACAAAAATCCTGTTTATGCCATCTCTTCCACAATCAGGTCTTGGCTGGTCAGCTGCTTTGGAATTTGCCAATGTTTACAAAAATTACAAGGGAAAAGCATTTCAAGCTACAATTTTTGCTCCTACTGCTAACTGTTCAGACTAGAAACTCTCTCCCATGTTGTAGAACTTAATTACCCCAGCGGTGGCAGTAAAGGAAAAGTAGTAATCACTCTCTTTAGCAATCTTACCCCCTTTCCATTGGATAGCCACAAAGCAAATAAATATTTGGGAACAAACCTTGGATACACTGCCGTCACAAAAAAGTTCAGTTCATTATGAAGGCACAAAATTATTCCAAAATAAAGAAGTCTCAAGGTTGACAAAGTGTCCTAAAGTTAGCTGAAACGATCAACATATCAATAAGTAAGTAAGCTCTTCTATTCACTTTGAATATCAAGCTCAAATATGAGAGGCATTAAAACATGAAGGGAACCACATATAAAAGCAGTTTTGGAAGGCTTATGCTTTAGAAATGAAGTAGAAGGAACTATCATTACAAATGTTAAAGCAAACAATTTACAGTTCATCTCTGATTATCTGAAATTGGATTCTCCTGAGGATAGCAGAAAGAAATCAGAAATCCTCAATTTATCTGAAAATTTTTCGGACCCAAATTGACCTCATAGGTTGAAAAAAAAATTCACCAAACATGAAATTCGAACGATGATTGTCCTTATTTCTGGTAACTCCCTCCCCTCTCTTGTTCCATTTCTTCTTTCTCTTCCCCTATTGACTTTTCTCTCAAACAGGGTGCCACGGTCTCCCAGCCACAAGCATTCAGAAGAATCCCTTGTCCCAGTATCATCAAGGAGAGTGGCCTTTCGGCAGTAGCAGGATTGAGAGCTGCCGGCAGGGTCAGGGATGTCAAGTTCTCAGCAGGAGGTGCCAGTGATCAGCCAGCATTTTGTTTGGTGAGGATTAAACATTAAAAGCCTTAAAAGCCTTTTATTGTTGTTTGTTGTTTACATATTGTTACAAGTGATTTACTGTTGCTAATGGGGGGACGGGGGAAATTTTTAAAAAATGACCAGTTGTCCAACATAGGCCCAGTCCCAACCATTTTGGATAATCGGAGTTGTACTGTATTTGTAAAACTCACCACTTCCTCATCTGATAACTCTCGCCCCTGGATGCTGCTGTTCTCACGTACAGCTTGCTGATGCTTTCTTCCCTTAATGTGGCTGAAGAGATAGACCTCAGAAGTGATCTTTGGAAGAGAGAGTGAAAAGATTTAAAGCTCACTGACTCTTGAGTTTCCTTCAGTGCGTGACAGGAATTCCTTCTTTGTCAAACTTTGTAGCTCTTGTACACAATTTTGATGTTTCAACTCTATTCTCTTAATCACGACTCAGTTTATATAGGAAACATCAATATTTCTAGGTGGTCAATTTCTGTAAACATTATCAACTGATTAGAGAGAATTCATATCGACAGTTTTTCTTTGCAATTTTTTTTAAATTAGGAGGAGAAAATCTATTTGAACCTACCAACACATTGCAGAGTGAACAGTGTTTTTTCCGTTCATAAGGAATAAGTTTGGGAGCGTAGTCGGTATTAGCGTGCCTCCCACTACTAAGCTCAGCTGCTTTTTCTTTTCGTTGTTCTATCTGCTCCATGTGCCTCCTACTGCTTTCGTCATGCTAGGATCAAAGGCAAAGCGTGATCAGATTTAAACTCCCGTATTTCCTTGGCTGTTATTTGTTTGTCAAATCAGACTCGAGCTTAGTTTTACATTTGGTTGACCGACTATACACATCAATCGGTATGTCACCGCTATCTGTACCAGTACAACTTTGGAAGAATTGTGTAAAATCCATTCTAATTAGTTTGAGTTATATTAGTGCAGAAATGGACCATTTGGCCCTTGTTGACATTTTTGTCCATCAACATTGATCCCATTTACCTACAGTAAACCTGCTTCCTTCCATGCAAGTGTGCCTCATAAATATCGTCGATGTCTCTCGTTCCATCACTTTCTTTGGCAGCAAGTTCCAGAAATCAAGCATTCTGTGTACAAAAAAAAGTTTCCCTCAAATCCTCTTTAAAACTATTTCCTATCACTAAACCACCGACTTCTTATTTTGGAGTTCCTGTGGAAAAAATATATTCTAACCATCTATCTTTTCTATTCCTCAAAATTTTATGGACCACCATCAGGTCACCCCTCTGCCTTCTTTGGCTCAGGGAAAACAAAGCGCGTCAATATAACTTCTTGCCACAACTAATGCCTTCAATCTTGGCCACATCTCGGTGAAACTCCTTTGTACTCTCTCCTGTGCAACCACATGCTTCCTGTCGTGTGGTGACATAATGTCCTAACTTGAGCATGGGGCACCCCCAAACAATGGAGGCGAGTGCGTCATGTGCCATTTTTCACCATTGCTTCTCTCAGGAAGTATGGACAAGTTTGTATCTCTGCGGCACACCACTGGTCACAGACTTCCGATCAGAAAAGCAAACTTCCACCATTGTCACCTGCCTCCGAGCAGCGGTTTAAAAAAAACTCTAATGCAAGTTCAGGACTGAAAAATCAAGTGGATCGAGTCTGTACCCTCAATTACAACAGTACACAACCAGCTACAAACAAAAATGAAACCTTTATCATTAATGAGTGTGACGATCAACTGTTCTATTATGTCATACCTTCAACTGTATTTTTTTCTGTAGCTCTTCCATAGCTTCTTGCTGCGCTGCACTCAGTGCAGCTAATCTCTCCTCTCTTTCCCTGCCAAAAGACCAGTATTAGGAAATGAGCATGGAAGAAAACAGCAGGATGGATTCTTGGATTTTTTTTAAATTTCTAATTTCAATTGTGGGAATATGTGGGAAGGACATCAGACAGAGGAACAAGATTGAAATAAGTGATTGAAAAAAAATGAAAAATGCTGGATTTTAGGATGTTCTCCAAATCTAAAATAAACTTTGAAAATAACCACAGTTTGTAAATAGACATAATTAAAAATACATGCTATTGCTATATTGATCAGGAATTGTAAACCTTGGCATGAAAATCCAATGGACAGGATCAAGGTACAGTAGCAACATCAATAAACCGGTTCTCAATCTCCAGTAAGTATTAAAGAATTGCAATCTGGAACAGAAACACGGATGAGGCATTCCTCCAAGCCTGAGGAGATTAAGAAACTATTCTCATGACCCAGATGATGTTGTCAGTGAGGCCAACTTACTTACATCTGGAGTATTTTAGATCCATAGAACATTACAGCACAAAAACATGCCCTTCAGCCCTTCTAGTCTGTGTCAAACTATTTTTCTGCCTAGCCCCACTGACCTGTACCCATAGCCCTCCATACCCCTTCCAACTACGTACCTCTTCAAATTCTTCTTAAATGTTAAAATTGAGTCCACATTCACCACTTCAGGTCGTTCCACACTCCCACCAACCTCTGTGTGTGAAGAGGTTCTCCCTAATATTCCCCCCCATACCTTTCTCCTTTTACCCTTAACCAATGCCCTCTGGATTCTATCTCACCTACCCTAGGTGGAAAAAGCCAACCTACATGTTCTTTCTTCTTTGGCTTAGCTTCGCGGACGAAGATTTATGGAGGGGAAATGTCCACGTCAGCTGCAGGCTCGTTTGTGGCTGACAAGTCCGATGCGGGACAGGCAACCTACATGTATTCTGTCTATATCCCTCATAACTTTGTACACCTCAAACAAATCTCCCCTCATTCTTCTACGCTCCAGGGAATAAAGTCCTAACCTGTTTAAGCTTTCCCTGTAACTCAGCTCCTGAAGTCCTAGTAAATCTTCTCAGTATTCTTTCAATCTTATTGATATCTTTCTTCTTGGTGACCAAAACCACACAATACTTCAGATTTAGAACACATTGCCGTGCCACAGCCAATGCTAAATGTGTTGCGATTTCATGGAAAGACGAGGTTGAGGTAAATGTAATTCGTGGGCGTAATGAGTTGAGGTCCTGTATTTATATGGAGAAAATAACATACGACTCACAGGATAATTATGATATTTTAATTTAGATGTGGTCACCTTGAGTTTAGTATATCTTAAATTGTGGCATGTGCTTCTTTTATGATGTCTTTTGCGGGGTTTGCTGAGGGTGGGTGGAGGGGGTGGGTTAGTTGTTGTTTTTCATTTTTATATTATGGACTTTAAGTTTTTCTCCTGAAAATAAAGTTTTGAAAAAATACTCCAAATTTGGTCTCATCAATGATTTATATAACTTTACCATAACATCCCAACTCCAATACTAAATACTTTAAATTATGAAGGGCAATATGCCAAAAGCTCATTTTAAAACCAATTAATCTTTGGGAGTTGCACACGAATCAGGGCATCACATTTGCAAACCTGGCTCTTTCACGCGCAGCATCTTCTCTTGCTCTCTCTTTCTCTTGTCGCTGTTGCTCAATTCTTGCCTCCTGTTCTTTTCGTTTCAGTAACAGTTCCTCCACTCTAGCCTGACGCTCCGCCTCCAGGGCTCTCTTGCGTTCCTGCATTCAGATACATTTCTCTTCAACTTTTTTTTTTCTTAAAAAAAAAATAGCCTCAGGCAGGAAAGTCCAAAAAGCCACAACAAATTTTCGTTATTTCCCTGCGGACATTCCACAACGCGAGCTGCCTTCATCTGAGACTATACATCGCGTTTTTTCAGTTAAACTCAATCTTCTCACTAAAGGAGTCATTCAGTATAGGTAAGAATCACTAGCCATGGTCATGTCTCTAGCTTGATGACATATGGGCTTATAAACATTATGGGTAATTAGAGCACCTTACCCCAATTTATCAATTTAAAGGTTTAGATCAAATATTCCTAATAAAAATTAACCAAAGTTTTTTTAATCTAATGTGTATGGAATAAGCAATCAATAAGATGTCAACGAAGTCCATGACAAATGGTGATTGATACTGATTGAAAACAAGACCAGGAAGATCTCTATATGTTATAAATTCTCTATAAAAAGCACGTTTCAATACTGTTGAAACTAATTGCCTTTCCTGAGAATTAGATGAATTCCCTCTCTACTTTAACTAAACATCTAATCCAACATAATATCTCATCTAGAGATCAACATCACCTGCACAGCTTCATCACGCGCTTGCTTTTCTTCTTGCCGACGATGCCTTTCTTCTTGCAACTCGTTCAGTCGCTGTTCGTACTCTTTCAGTTTGGACAGGACATCGTGACGTTTGTTCTGTGCTTCCAACGTATTGATGAAAGCAATTTCATTCACCTGAAAGGGAAAAAAAAAAAGAGCATAAACGTTATCATACGTCAAAAACTGAATAAGGGAAACAGGGGCTGACTTATTCTCCAAAAGGCAAGGTAAGATATACTGGAGTACAGGCTTAATTTTATTTGCATTGTCAGCTCACAGAGCTGTGCAACAGAGGAAAATAACAAAGGAAACCCATGAAACATTAGCCAGTGATCCCCACCATACATACCTATTTACTGGGCATGCACTGATGGAAAACCATTACTGAGCTTGACTGCGATACTCACCAAGATAGAGGAATTAAAAACGCACTGAGTGGTTCCCACAAACTAAGGTCATGGTCACCAGAGGTACGAGGGCAATTCAGAGGTAGCACCAACTAACGATTGTTTCACATTCTCGGGCATCCAAGTTGGTTCAGTATCTTTGGAAATAAAATATGAAGATCTCCCTATTCAATGCTCAGGGATTCACGAGCCTACTTAATAATATCTCTAGAATGATACTGGACCTTGGCTTCTTCCTCCTGTGCCTTTTTTACAATAGCTTGCAGTTGCAGCTCTCGTTTAAGTTCCGCGTGAAGCAGCTTTTCCTCCATCATTTTTCTCCTTTGTTCCAGCAGCTCTTCTTTCCATTTCCGTACTTCTTTCTCCTAAAGATGGCCAAAATAGATTAGAAATCACCATTTTCACTTGCATTTTCTTTTTTTAATAAATGGAGTTAACTTGGCTTGTATTAATTAAAGGTTAGAGGAATGAAAGGATTGAAACATACAAAATTTGGACACAACTCAACAGGTTAAATGCAAGCAGAGCATATCTCTGCTTGGGAAACTTAGAACTGGTCACTGTCTCAGGGTTAGAATGGGACGTTTATGACTGAGACAAGGCATAATTTCTTCACTCAGCAGGTGGTGAACCTGTGGCATTTCCCAGCAGAAGAAGCAATGGAGGTTAAGAAGCTGAAATACAGACAAGAGAGAGATTTTGAGGCAGAAAAGACAATAGGCAAGAAGCAGAATATAGAATTCAAATTTAGGATTAATTTATTTTCAAAATAGTAGAATAGTTTAATCCTACTGCTAAGTTTCTGTGCCTGTCATCCCTTGCCACCCTTTAGTGAGAGTTTATTATCACTACACAAGTATGTAGGTAAAGATGTACCAAGATTCTTACTTGCTGCCAAACAAATCCACAAGATGGACTAACTACAATAACAGAAATTAAATTACCACAATAATGCAAAGGCAGAAGAAAGTTTAAATAAACAAAAGAAATACATTTTCAAAAGTCACAGTTAGTGCAAGAAAAAAAAAGATGTTTCAGAATCAGAATTTGTTGTCATGAACACATGTCAGGATCCAGTTGCAGAGGTAGGTGGGTGGGTGTAGAGGCCCGGGGTTTGGAGCTTGTTGATCAGCACTGAGGGTGCTGAGCTGTAGTCGATGAAATATGAGATGCTGTTGACTAGGCTGCCCAGAGTTGAGTGAAGAGCCAGTGATATTGTGTCGGCTGTGGAACGATTGTGACGACAGGCGAACTGCAGTGGGATCAATCCTTTACTTAGAAACGCTTTGGTTCTGGCCATGACCAATCTCTCAAAGCATTTTCATCCCAGTTGAAGTTGGTGCTCCCACTACTCTTCATGGACGAGGGATTACCTTTTGAAGCAGGTGGGAAACTCCAACTGTAGCAATGAGAGGTTGAAAAGGTCCGTGAACACTCCGGCTAGTTGGTTGACAGATCTTCGAATTGACAGATCATTTGGGGATTCTAGAGCATATTTGATTCAGGAAGGTGTGGGGGAGGTTCAAGAGTTGGGGGAAATATTATTTTTGAGCTAAGAGCTGCTGGATTTCAAGCTTCTGTCCCTCCTGTCTGAAGGCCAGGGAAATTCATGAAATCTACAGACATTTATTTTTCTCAAACCTGCTGTCTCAACACCAGGGGACATTCCAATGTCTCGAGTGCAATAGATGCCTACCTTCAATCATAGCCATGAAGTGGCTTACCGGACTCGAAATGGAAACTTGGTGTGAATAGATTCAATTTTGCTTTATGCTATTCTAGAATGAAACTTCAGCATAATGTTTGGGACGAAGACACTCTTTCCTTTATTTGTCACAGTTTAAAATTTGTAATCAAACAATTCACGAGTAATTAAAGTTCACATTCCAGATTTTATTTAAGGTTATTTACATGCATTTTAGTTTGACCCTGTATAAATTACAGCACTTTTTATACATCGCCATTTCAGGGAATCATAAAGTTTGGGACATTTGGCTTCACAGGTGTTTGTGAGGACTCAGGTATGTTTAATTGCTTCACTGGCGCAGGTATAACGGAACAAGGCTTGCTTCTAAGCTTAGGTCAACTTTGGAGTTGGCTGTTGCCATTTTTCAACACGAGGACCAGAGTTGTGCCACTGAAAGTCAGAGGAGCTATTAAGAGGCTGAAAAAACAAGAATAAAACAGTAAGAGACATCACCCAAACCTAAAATCAAGTCTGGAACATCATTTAAGAAGAAAGAACGTACTGGTGAGCTCAATAATCACAAAGGAACTGGTCATCCACTGCTGGTGACAGAAGAATTCTCGTATAATGAAAAAAAAAATCACCAAATGCATTTCCGACAGATCTTCAGGAGGCAGGTGTGGATAAGTCAATGACTATTGTCTGAAGAAAACTCCATGAACCAAAATACTGGGGCTACATTACAAGATGCAAACTGTGCCAAAGGAAGCATGCTTTGGATCTTGGGAAGTTTTTTTCTAAACATCTCTACACTGTGCTCTTCCCACCACTCTGATACAGGTTAATCTTGGTCTCATCTGTCGACAAGACCTTTTTCCAGAATTCTGCAGGCTTTTTTAAATACTTCTTGGCAAACTGTAATCTGGCCATCCTTTTTGTGGCTAACTAGTGCTTTGCATCTTGTAGTGTAGCCTCTGTACTTCTGTTCATGAAGTCTTCTGCAGCCAGTCGTCTGACATATCCACATCAGCCTCTTGAAGAGTGTTTCTGATCGGTCTGATAAATGTTTGGGATTTTTTTCATTATGATGAGAATTATTCTGCCATCATCAGTGGAGATCTTCCTTGGGATGACCAGTTCCTTTGTGATTACTGAACTCACCAGTCCTCTCTTTCTTCTGAATGATGTTCCAAACTGTTAATTTTTGTATCCTACGGTTTGGTCGAAATCTCTTACTGTTTTATTCTTGTTTTTAAGCCTTATGATGCCTTCTTTGACTTTCATTTGCACAACTCTGGTCCTCATGTTGAAAAATGGCAACCACAGACACCAAAGGTGATCAAAAGCTTAGAAGCATATACCTGTTCCTGGGAGGAGTCACGTGATGGAGTAGTGGCCGGTAGGGTAAAACCAGCCCTCTCCAGAAAAAAAGTCAAAGTTCAACAAGTTGCAGAGAAGACAAAGAAGATGGCACCAAAGAAGGAAAAAGTAAAAACAACGGGAAAAAAAGAAAAGTCACCAGAAAAGAAAGAAGGCCTTAACTGCATGAAGAAACAGGGAGCCGTGGTGGCGAAGAACGCCCGTTCTCCGAAGTTGGTGTCGGCCCTGCGGAGTCGTGACCCCCTGACTGGTGGACTGCAAAAATGGCTCTCTGAGTCAAACAAAAGTGCGTAACTGTGCATGCGCGAGGAGTCGTGCTTGAGCAGTGCACAATCTAAGGTAAAAGAAAACATCGATACGAGGGGGGAGGAGTGGGCAACCACGGCCACTGAAGAGCGGGCAACCATGGCGCGACCAGCAGAGGGAGGCCCGACACCAGGGCTCTCAACTGGAAGATGAGGAAGGCGGCAGGAGAGGGAATGAAGTACCAGGCGAGAAAGAAAGTCGACGGGGTGAACAGCAAGAGGAGCAGCAGCAGGAGACCCGACAGATGAGCAGCTCAGAAGGAGAGGACCAACAGCAAGAGGCCCAGCAAGAAGAGGCCCGACAAAGAGATACAAGCAACTCATCAGGAAAAACAGAAGAGACAAAGATACAAAGAAGAGAAGAAGACACTAACACGGGTACAGATACAGAAGAGTAAGAAGAAGACCAAGATCTTCACACAGAAATAGAAGGTAAAACGGATGGACAGAATACAGATAAAGTTTTTTTTCAAGAACAAATGAGAGCATTAAAAGAATGGTTGTCATTAGAATTTAGTGCAATTAAAAGAAAAATGAAAAGAACAGAAGATAAAATGCGAAGATTAGAACTGGTCATGACAAAAATAGGGAAAAGAGTAGAAAATGTGGAAGAACAAGAAACGGCTGTAGAAATGGAAGTAAACAACAAGAGGAAAATTGGAAGAAAGTGACAAAAAAAAAATTAAAGAGACAAGAGTTGTTATCTCAGAAAATTGATATGTTGGAAAATTATAGTAGGCGAAACAACATAAAAATAGTGGGCCTGAAGGAAGATGAAGAAGGCACAGGTATGAAGTAATTTATAAAAGAATGGATCCCGAAGGTCCTGGGAACAACAACAGGAAGAAATGGAAATAGAAAGGGCACACAGAACACTAGCTCCGAAACCGCAGATACATCAAAAACCAAGATCTATCTTAGTAAAATTTTTGAGATATACGACAAGGGAAAATATAGTGGAACAGGAAAGGAATAAAATTAGAGAAGATAATAAAACATTGGAATACAAGGGTCAAAAAATATTTTTTTACTCAGACATTAGTTTTGAACTCTTAAAGAAGAGAAAGGAGTTTAATATTGCAAAATCGATCCTATGGAAAAAAGGTTATAAATTCATGTTAAGACATCCAGCTGTGCTTAAAATATTTATCCCAGGGGAGCAAAACAGACTGTTCTTGGATCCGCAGAGAATTTGCAGGACAGAAGGAGAGATGACGAGATGTAATAAGAATGAAGAACGGTGATGAAGTATATATAAAGATGTAAAAACAATGTATATGTAAAGAACTAGAGGGAAAAGAGAAGGAATGGAAGGAAGTAAGGGGAAAAAAAGGAAGAGCTTTGTTATATGTGTAAAAAACTTTTCTGGGGGAGGTTTGGTGGGGGGGGGGGGGAAGAGAATAACCATCACTGCAAAATCAGTTGACGCTTGCGAACAAGATCGCAATCCAATCCAAATGGAAAGCAGAGTTGTGGTTGCCCGGCAAGGGATAAGGGGCAACTCAGAGGGGGGGGGGGGAAGCATTTGGGGTTAAAGTATTGGGAATTAAGGGTGTGGGAATTTTTGGAGTATTTTATGTTTTAAATGTGTTGTCATACATTGAGTTTAATAAGGGAAAACTAAGAGGTGAAAATGGTAAAAAGTGGAATGGAGGTGACGAGGAAGCAGAAATGAGGTGTAAACAAGATGTATACGTTGAACAATATGACGATAAACATTAATGGAAAACATAACCAAATTAAAAGGAAGAGGCTATTAAATTTACTGAAAAAAAATAGATATAGCATTTGTGCAGGAAACACATCTAACTGAAGTGGAACATAACAAATTAAAGAGAGACTGGGTAGGACAGTGGCAGCATCATATTATTCAAAAGCAAGAGGTATAACTATATTAATTAATAAAAATTTACCGATCAAAATAGAGGAGGAAATAATAGATCCAGCAGGGAGATATGCAATGATAAAGTGTCAGATATACTCAGAATTTTGGAATTTGCTCAATATATACGCACCTAATGAGGAGGATCAAAAGTTTATGCAGGATTTTTTTTGGAGATTGGAGATACACAAGGAAATATACTGATAGTAGGGGATTTTAACCATAATTTGGATCCAATGTTGGATAAAACTGGACAAAAGACAAGCAAAACGAGTAAATTAGCCAAATTTATGGTTAAATCAATGCAGGAAATGAAACTTATGGATATATGGAGGCAACACCAAAGAGAGAAGGAATTTTCATATTATTCGAGTAGGCATAAAACATACTCAAGGATTGATATGTTTTTGTTGTCAGCCCATATTCAAGAGAGAGTTAGGAAAATGAGTATAAAGCTAGATTACTATCAGATCATTCACCCATGTTATTAGCAATAGAACTGGAGGACATCCCAGTGAGAATGTACAGATGGAGGTTAAACTCCATGCTACTTAAAAGACAGGAATTTAGAGAGTTTATTGAATGCCAAATTAAAACATATTTTGAAATAAACACGGAATCAGTGAAAGACAAATTTATATTATAGGACGCAATGAAAGCCTTCATTAGAGGGCAGATAATAAGTTATGTCTTTCTTTTTCTTTGGCTTGGCTTCGCGGACGAAGATTTATGGAGGGGGTAAAAGTCCACGTCAGCTGCAGGCTCGATTGTGGCTGACAAGTCCGATGCGGGGCAGGCAGACACGGTTGCAGGGGAAAATTGGTTGGTTGGGGTTGGGTGTTGGGTTTTTCCTCCTTTGTCTTTTGTCAGTGAGGTGGGCTCTGCGGTCTTCTTCAAAGGAGATTGCTGATCGGGAAATAGAACAGTTGGAAAGGGAGATAGTAAGTACAGAAAAGGGACTAATAAAAAGGGATGATATCATGAAAAAGAGGGAATTGGCGGACAAAAAAATAAAATACGAAACATTACAAATGTACAAGGTGGAGAAGAACATAATGAAAACAAAGAAAAAGTATTATGAACTGGGAGAAAAAACACATAAATATTAATCTGGCAACTTAAAACAGAACAAGCTAAAAGAACTGTATTGGCATCAAGGAAAAAGGACAAACAAATCACATATAACCCAACAGATATTAATGAGAACTTTAAGGAATTTTATGAACAATTATACCAAACTGAGGGGAAAGATGATAAAATAGAAGAGTTTTTAGCTAAAATTGAACTGCCGAAATTGCAAGAAGAGGAACAAAACAAACTGATAAAACCATTTGAGGAAGTACAGGATATATTAAAAAAGCTACCGAACAATAAAACACCAGGAGAGGATGGATTTCCAATAGAACTCTATAAAACATTTAAAGAGTTATTAATTCCTCCTCTCCTGGAAGTAATGAACCAGATAGAAGAAACATAAAACTTGCCAGATTCATATAGACAGCAATAATTACAGTAATGCCAAAGACGGGGAAGGATTCATTAACACCAGCATCATATAGACCAATATCTCTACTTAACTCAGACTATGAGATAATAGCAAAATTATTAGCAAACAGATTGGCCGATTGTGTACCTAAAATAGTAAAACAAGATCAAACTGGATTTATTAAGAAAAGACGAACAGCAGATAATGTCTGTAAACTTATTAATCTAATTCACACAGTTCAAGGAAATAAGAAGCCAACAGTGGCTGTTGCTTTAGATGCAGAAAAAGCCTTTGACAGAGTCAAATGGAACTATTTATTTAAAGTATTACAGAGGTTCAATCTACCAGAAAAATATATTAATTGGATTAAAGCATTATATAATGGACCATTGGCGAGGGTAAAAGTAAATGGATATGTATCGATCCAATTTAAATTAAGTAGGTCAACGAGACAAGGATGTCCATTATCCCCTACATTGTTCGCCTTAGCAATAGAACCATTGGCAGAACTGATAAGAACAGAAAATAAAATGAAAGGGATAAAATTAAGGAGGAGTATAAAATCAGCTTATTTGCAGATGACATCATCACCTAACAGAACCAGAGATATGAATAAAAGAATTACATAAGAAATTGAAGGAATATGGAGAAATATCGGGTACAAGATCAATGCAAATAAAAGTGAAGCGATGCCAATGAGTAACGTGGATTACACAGAATTTAAAAAAGAATCACCATTTAAATGGCAAACACAAGCAATCCGATACCTAGGGATCAGGTCAGATAATAACTTAAGCCACCTGTACAAATTAAATTATCAGCTACTAATAAAGAAATTGCAGGAAGACTTAGAACATTGGAAAGAATTACCGCTAACATTGATAGGGTGGGTAAATTGAATTAAAATGAATGTGTTCCCAAGGATACAATACTTATTTCAATCATTGCCAATTCCCTTAACAGAGAAATTCTTTAGTGAACTAAAGAGAATAATAAGGAAATTCTTGTGGAAAGCGGGGGAAACCGAGGATAGCGTTAGATAAATTAACAGAGGGGTATAACCAAGGTGGTTTGCAGTTACCAAACTTGAAAAAATTATTATTGAGCCACACAATTAAGGCATTTATCAGATTTTTGCCAGACAAGGGAAAAAACAGAATGGACTAAGATAGAACTAGATAAAATAGGGGAGAAGGTACCGGAACATATACTTTATAAGTGGGATGAAAAGCTGGTGCAATATAAAAACTCACCAGTACTGCATCATTTACTTAATACATGGAAGAAGATCCACTTAGAAAGGAAAAAAAATGAATTACCAAATACCAAAATTGTTATTGACACAAAACCCACCAATCCCTCTTACAATAGACAACCTTTCCTTTAGAGAATGGGAGAGAAAAGAAATCAAAAGAATAGAAAATTGTTTTTTGGGAAATAATTTATTAACATTTGAACAGTTGAAGTACAAATATGGAATAACTCATGGTACAATGTTTGCATATCATCAACTGAAAACTTATTTAAAGGATAAATTGGGAAACAGACTGAGATTACCAGAAGAATCAGCTTTGAATATGTGATTACAGACACAAAGATAATTAAAAGATTTATAACGGACATGTACATTAAGCTGCAAGAGAAGGAAATTGATGAAATAAGTTATAAACCCAAACAAAAGTGGGAAAATGATTTAAAGATAAAGATAAAAAAAATGAAACATGGGAAAAGTTATGTTCTGGAACTATGAGAAATACAATAAACACAAGGTTGCGCATGATACAATATAATTGGTTACACAGGCTATATATCACGCCCCAAAAGTTTAAAAGAATGGGATCCAACATTATCAGATAGATGTTTTCGCTGGAAGAAGGAAATGGGAACAACAGTACATGCAACTTGGGCATGTGAGAAAGTGAAAATGTTTTGGGAAGATCTAAATCGGGTATTAAATAAAATCACAAAAAATAACATACCAAAAAATCCAGAGATCTTTCTTCTAAGTAATATAAGTAGTAAGGAATTAGGCCTCAAATTGGATAAAGCGCAAACAAGATTCATTATGATAGCCTTAACAGTAGCAAAATAATGTACAATGTCAACTTGGAGAATATGGCAATGGTACATGGAAATGAATAAATGTATTCCATTGGAAAAAATAACATATAATTTAAAAAATAAAGTCACATTGTTTGAACAAATTTGGGAACCGTACATGGAACATAACAGAGAGGCCCTGCCTCAGACCTCTACCCCCTAAAATGATAAGAAGACAAAATGACTTGATTCAGTTTATTTTTCATTGTGTGAAGACATTGTTTTATGGTTTTATTGTATTGTATATGTTGAATATTTATTGATTTTGGAGGGGGGGGGTGGGAAGGGGGGCAAAAATGGGAGAAAATGCCACTGTGTATATTTAATGAGAAACGTTTGTATAGATTTTGGTTGATATGGTTCACAGTGTGAAAAATAAAAAATTATTTAAAAAAAGCATATATCTGTTCCAATTAAGTAATTAAACATACATCAGTACTCAAACACCTGTGAAGCCAAATGTCCCAAACATTATTGTGTCCTGAAATGGTGGAAGTATGCATAAAAAGTGCTGTAATTTCTACAGGGTCAAACCAAAATGTATATAAACAACCTTAAATAAAATCTGGAACGTGCACTTTAATTATTTGTGAATTGTTTGATTACAAATTTAAAATCGTGGAGCACAGATGCAAATAAAGGAAAAAAAAAGCATCTTTGTCCCAAACATTATGGAGGGCACCATATATACAACATACAGAGGAAACATTTAGCTTTTCATTCTGAGCTCCATTCACAGAACAGGCAAGAGGATAGAATCTAGTCCATGGGTCATGCACTTCTGCCAACTAAATTTCTCACAGCATATTGGAGGAACTCAGCAGTTTGAGTGGTGTCAGTGGGAAATACTCCATCAGGTTGGAACCCTTTAAATCTATTATATCTCCAAATTTCTCACAGGGTCTGTATTGAAACAGTTTTACTTACCCGCTCCAACAATTTTTGTAATTTTAGAGTTTGCTCCTCTCTCAGTTTTTCACGGAGCTGTTGAGCTTTTAACTGCTTTTCCTCGTGTTTCTTTTTCGATTCTGCAATTGTCCTGCCAGCAGAAAATTTGAAACACCCGATTAAAGTTACTTACAAATAATCCTGTCAAAATTTTGCATTTTGGCTCACTCTGCAAATAACAAACACAATAGAAAACTACAGCTTCATATGTCGCAGTAAATAAATTATTTTTAATTTTAAAATCACATTTTTCGCGAGGGGGATGAAAGCTTCTCATGCATCTGGATGGCGTGTCCTGGCGGTCGAGCTGGTTCTTCCTCCACAATGTCGCCCCACGATGTGCTCTGGCGCCAAGGTTCACGGGCTGAGGACAAAATAAAAACAAGTCTTCAAGGAAAAAATTAAGCTGTTATGAAATAACTCAGTAGGATCGGATGAAATGCATTTTCCTTTCGTATGTTGAAATCAGTCCATGAAAAAATACATGGGGGCTGGTGGAAATGGAAGACAAGTTCAGAGTTGCAAAGGGAATGGACCTTTCTGAATGCTGAATGAAGAGGGGAATGGAAGAAGTGCCTGAGGGTGGCGTCTCGTGGAAAGCAGCAGAAAAGTAGCTGGCAGAATTAAAGGCGATCCTGGAACCCTGTCCTTGCATGGTTGGCAGAAGAGAGAATAAAAGTGCATGGAATAGTTTAGAACATGGATGAGACCTTCTCAGTTACACTCCATTATTAAGGAGAAAGACATCTCAGAGACATGCGTGTGAAAAGTATTGTTACCCAAAGATACAACAGAAATAAAACTACTGGGAGGATAGAATGGATTCCTGACAGGAAAAAGGATAGAATGAAGTCAACATGCAGAATTGATATCAGGGGTAGCTTGCTAAAATTGTACTCTTCCTCAAGTAAAATGTGATCCAAATCCCAGAGGGTTGAAAACCTTATCAAGGATGGAACTCATTTTCAAGTTAATTCGTCACATAAATTTGCTTCTTTTATTTTTACTTAACTGCCGGAAATTTGTCCTGACCAGCAGAATCTGCTATCAGAACACACAGCCTTTTGAACATACATGGTTGTAACAAATTCAGTGAGAAATTATATTGTGCAAATACCAGTAATTATGCAATAAAAGTCCAAAGAAAAATATGGAATTTGATTGCCAACATCATTGGGATTAAAAAGTTTTTATCCCAGACCTCCCTCAAAATTAGGATGACAAAATCACTGTCACTCCTCACCATTTACTTGTGGGCAATCGATGCAAAAAAAATCAGAAAACACTTGTTCGAAGTACAAATGTATGTGTTTTTTTTTTAAACGTGATTTTTAAAATTCTGAAATGTCTCCCTACTTTCCGGGAGTGGCTGTTCACACAGGAACGACCAAAACTCCAAGTATCTGTATCACACTGTGAGTTCAGACAGAATACCTGACGTGCAGTATTTAAGGGGCTATTCATTAGCTCATTGTTCGTGGATCGCCTGCAGTTCAGTTTAGACCACAGGTGATCTGTGAAAATAACTAGAGGGTCGAGGAGGTAAAATGTCAGAACAGGAATGACTCCCTTATTCCCATTCCGATCTTTTTACACAGACTGCGTTCCGGGAAATTGGGAGCACATACCTTCATATTCTGCCAGTACATCATTCCAATCCATATTTTGGGATTGTGAGGATAAGCCACAAAGAGATAAGCTGCCACTGCTCATGCTGGCCTGCAACACAAAATAGTTCTGACATATTTATCAATCTTAATTTAATTTGAAGATACAGCACAGTTTCCTTCCGGTCCACAAGCCTGCAGCACCCAAATGTACCCATGTGACTAATTAACCTACCAACCGTGTACATCTTTGGAACTTGGAGCACCAGAAGGAAATCTTTTAGGACACACAAAATGAACAATTTTTTTTAACAAAATGAGCTGAATTACCCACTAGAACAGGGTACACAATCCTTTATCCGGGCATCTAAAATTCGGAAAGCTCCAAAACCTGGCATTTTTTTTTCATGGTGCAGAGAGAGAGAGAGAGAGAGAGAGAGAGAGCGCGACTCGGGCGAGCGAGGGGGGAGAGAGACGGCAGCGCGACTCGGGTGGGCGAGAGGGGAGAGAGACGGCAGCGCGACTTAGGCGGGTGAGGGGGGAGAGACAGCAGCGCGACTCGGGCGGGCGAGAGATGGCAGTGCGATGCGGGCGGGGGAGAGTTGGCAGCGCGACTTGGGTGGGCAAGGGGGGGGAGAGATGGCAGCACAACGAGAAGGGGGTGGATAAGGCAGCACAATTCGTGTGGGCTTAAATCTGGGGCAGCTGGGTTTTGTTCTAAAATCTGGAAAAACCAAGGGTTCCTTGGTTTTTGTACCTGTATAGGGGACAAACAGCATCAGTAGAACTAGTGAATTAACCCTCGCTCTAGATCAGTAATTATTGACATCTGGTAAATTTATGAATGTCCAAACAAATGGCCTAAAATATTTGCTACATGAATTATACAAGAGATTCAGTTTGGGTCAAATATCTCTTCAGTTACCAACAAGTGAAACTCACTTTAGCAAGTTCACAAAAAATAAATAAATAACTGATATTGGTGAACTTAAGGGTGGGGGAGGGGGGAGGAGAAGGGGTGCAAACGTCAGGCAACTGCAATAGTTCTTTGAGTAAGCCCAGGGATCAAACTCACTGAGAACTCGCTTTCAGTTTCAGCCTCCAGATTTATGTCGTTATTCTCCTCTGCCTGTATTTCTCTCGTCAATTGTTCCTCTTCGGCAATGGCATGAGCTATTGCTTCTTCATTCTCCTTCTCTAATCGATTCGCCAACTCCTCCCCTTTGGCTAGAACTGCTGCCATAGATTGCTGTGGATGAAAACATGCACATTTATTGAGATCAACTTTTGTAAGATAGTTCACAGCACTACCAGACATCTGGAAGGTACATTCCTCCTTCAGTGAACAATATTACCCTGAACGCAATATGGTTAGTTCAGGTTAGAACAAATTTCTTTTTACACAAACTCATAACAGTACAATCTTTGACAAGCTGTATAACAGTATTCACTTGCACAATGCACTGGGTGAAGCCACATCCATACAGTTTGCACTTTGTGACTGATTTGACATTAATTGATAATGCCCATCCATGTGTCGGTTAACAATTATAAGATGAAAAGATTGGTTCATTACACTGCTCGGTGGAAAGTAGGCATAAAACACTAATGCTGGAAGGACCAAGATAATTATTGAAGGGATTACGAGGAGGGTTTGACCTCTAAAGGGAGACAAATAATGCAAAGTTTCCAGAAAAATAGAAATAGATCTGCTGAAATTCACGTAAGATCATCTAAATCGAGGACAGCACTTTATTTCACTTCAACTTTGAGCTTGAGTCGACTTCATAATCTTAACAAATCAATGTGTTCTTTTGGTGCTTTTCTTGCATCCTAGGGGCCAATTTTCCAATCAGATGTACATGTCTGCATACATTCCAAATTCTTGATGAAGGCCAAGATTTAGGACCTCATTGAAAGTGATAAAATGTCATAATGTAACAAAAATAAACATTTATGTAAAAACACTCAGAAATGCTGGAGGAACTCAGGCAGTTTCGCAGCATCCACAGGAGGTAAAGATATATTGCTGACTCTTTAGGCCTGATTCATTCTTCAAGGAATAAGCAAAGAATGGGAAGGCATCAGAAAAAGACTAGCTGGGGGAGGAGTCCAGACCAATAAAAGATGTTAATTGCATATGATAAGAGAGCTGTGAGAGAAAGAGAGAGAGAGAGAGAGAGGGGGCGAGAGAGAGAGGGGGGGCGAGAGAGAGAGAGGGGGGGGCGAGAGAGAGAGAGGGGGGGGCGAGAGAGAGAGGGGGGGCGAGAGAGAGAGAGGGGGGGCGAGAGAGAGAGAGGGGGGGCGAGAGAGAGAGAGGGGCGAGAGAGAGAGAGGGGCGAGAGAGAGGGTCGAGAGAGAGGGGCGAGAGAGAGGGGCGAGAGAGAGGGGCGAGAGAGAGGGGCGAGAGAGAGAGAGGGGCGAGAGAGAGGGGCGAGAGAGAGGGGCGAGAGAGAGGGGCGAGAGAGAGGGGCGAGAGAGAGAGAGGGGCGAGAGAGAGAGAGGGGCGAGAGAGAGAGAGGGGCGAGAGAGAGAGAGGGGCGAGAGAGAGAGGGGCGAGAGAGAGAGAGAGGGGTGAGAGAGTGAGAGAGGGGCGAAGGAGAGAGAGGGGGCCGAGAGAGAGAGAGGGGCGAGAGTCCCTTGCAGTGCAGGAGACCATGGTCAGACATGTTAGCAAGGGTGGTGGCCACTGTGAGATCCACATTATTGTGGTGGATGGAGCCCAGGTGCTCAACAAAGCAATCTCCCAATCTGCATCCAGACTCTCCTATGTTGAGGAGACCACAACAAGAGTACCGATTGCAGTAGATGACCCCTGAAAATTCACTAGTGAAATGTTGCTTCACTTGGATGGTTTGTTTGGGACATCTAATTCATTCCATTGTAAATTTGCAACATTTCCTTCTCTGGTTCTGATAGCATTATTCATCCTGGTATGTCATTCGACACATACCCAAGACATCACCTGTCGTTCAACTTAAACTTAGTGCCTGGGCATAGAGTGGGAGCTTTCTGATGGACTGGGTATTATAGACCAAATAGCATATTCACAAACAGATCCAGATCAGTAACAGAGCCCTGATGAATTAATTCCCTTCTCAACATAGGTACACAAAAGGCATTCTCGAATCCTTTGCCTACCAACTTGACAAAAAGACAGAAAATCTATTAGTGCTAAAACTCAGGATAGCGTTACCCATGATGCCGTTATTTTTTAAAAAATATAACCATTTCCCTAATCTATATTGTACTCCAATTTATTTTTGTGTCTTAAGCGATGATACCTTTAGTCAGTCCTGAAATTTTAACTTCGCATCTGTAAGACTGATCATTGCGAGAGATATGATTCTATAGCAACACATCATTCTATCCCGAAATAAAAATTTCCTGTTATAAAAATGCATTTAACTTCTCATTAACCTTAACAATTTAATGGGCATACATACTTTGTGCAGTCTAAATAACTGCAATCCAAAATGAATGTTGTCTTAGAAGAGATTTTTTACATGGGTTGCTTGAACGCAAAAAAAAGTTTTAAGAAAGAGACTTCCGCGAAACAGAACTTTTTTTCACACCTTGATATTGGTTATGAATCTTTATCTTTGCTACATCAAGGACACTGACCAACTGATTTTCTCCAGCAGTGCGTTTTTTATTGGTGAAATGGACAGAATTACCATCTTTTGTCCAACTAAATTAAGGAAAAACTATTAGGAAAAATTACTGGAATAGGCAGGGACAGACAAACAGTTAGCCAGGCACGCCCATACTCTGCAGAACGAATTTGAAAAATTCAACATCTTTTGCAGAACGAGATTTCGGAGAAAGGACAAATGGGAGAAGTACTTAATAGCCTTCAATATTTGTATAGCTTGTCTTTTTCCATCAAATGTGAAACATTAATCACCGCATATCCACATACTGAAATGCTAAGATGCTTCGGAACAATTGGATTTAATTGGGATATATAGACCCAATTTATTGAGTAAAATTGGATTTTCCATAATCTTGAAATGTCGGTTGTACAGAACTAACAAGTGATTATTCCGTTTATGTTGTCCTGAACTCTGAACCCCTGCTGTCAACAGTGACCTTGTGCCCTATTGCTCTGAGCGCCAACATTGTTTACATAGACCCTACATCCTTTATCCTTTTGGCATTTTCACCAAACAGCCAGGAGACGACAGACATATCCCTTCAGTGAATTACATGAATGGTGCCTTTCCGATAGGGAGATATGTGAGGAGGCCAAAGGATTGGCCCCTTTTTAAAAGAAAGTCAACACCAGGTCAGGATACAAGATAACTTTACAGCAAATCAAAAATTATTTAACTTGAGATTGTAGTAAGTCACAAAATTGTAAAAAAAAATTCAAAAAATTTAACTATTTTCCCCAAATCATCAGAATTGTCCTTTTCCTTCAAATGTTCTTTTCTTGTTTGCATCAGGATCAGACTGATTCTGTCAGGTTATCCAATTGTCACATCAACTCTGCTTTTCTCCCCCCCCATAGATATTACCTGATGCTTTCCAGGTTCTGGGTTCGACAACTGGTCCAACTAGCATTTCACGACATTTACATGCCCTTCTTTTTTCTCTCCAAATATCCTCAATCTATTAAAAAGGCAGCTCTGAAAACATTGGAATTACCTCAGCAATCAGAGTTATTCCATTTGTTTTATCCATCCATCCCCACCCTCTCTGCAATGCGCTTTCTCACTGTCTAGTTCTAATAAAAAAAATCTTTGGCCTGAAACATTAACTCTTTCTCTTTTCAAAGATATGGTTATTTCCAGACTTTAAAATTTTTTAAAAAATTTCATATCTCCAGTTTGTTTTCAATTTTCTGTTCCCATACAGACAGCACGGTTAGCGTAGAAGTTAGCAGATGCTATTAAGTACCAGTGATTGGGACTTGGGTTCGAATCCCATGCTGTCTGTAAGAACTTTGTACACTTTCCCAGTGTGTGTGTGGGATTCCTCAGAGTGCTCCGATTTCCTCCCACCATTCAAAACATACTGGGGGTTGTAGGTCAATTGGGTATAATTGGGTAGCACAGGCTAGTGAGCTAAAAGGGCCTGTTACCGTACTGTAGGTCTAAGGGCATTCAGCACTTGGATCTTTTTAAAAATCGCTATTAATTATGTTCTGAAGCAACAGTTCATTGGTTCTCTCCCAGGGAAGATTGGACTTGCATAAGTAGGAGAGATTGCCACTAAACCAGAGGGGCACCAATAGCTTGGGAATGGCCCCGGTCCAAAATGTTAGTTACCCTTTAATTCCTATGGATGCTGTGTGACCTGCTGAGTTTCTCCAGCACGTTTGTGTGTTGCAGCAAGAAGATGATATTGGTTTGCTCTGGACATTGGAAACTGAGAGGGAGAAGTTTATAAAATTATGAGAGGCATAGGTAGGGCAGAGAGACATTTTCCCAAATATTGAAGGGCATAGATTTAATGCACGAAGGGGAAAGTTTAAATGAGATTTCTGAGGATTTTCTCCCCCCCCCCCACCACCCCAAAGAGAATGGCAGGTGCCTGCTTGGGGAGGTGGTAGCAGATGTAATAGTGACATTTAAGCTGCACATAAACAGGCAGGAATGGAGGCATATGGTCCACAAGGAGGCAGGTGAAATTAGTTTAAATTGACACCATGGCCAGCACAGACCCATAGGGTGAAGGGCCTATATTACCATGCTGTACTAAGTTATCGTTACCTACACACCACACCTCCATCAACCTCGACACATTTCACATTTTAAGACTAAGAATGAGAAAGTGCCAAAGTCAATTTACGTAGTATTAGTGGAGAGAAATTAATATTGAAGGAATTCCTTGCCCATATTACCAAAATCAGTTGACCTCCACGTGGACCAGGAATCAGACAAACAATTTAGCACTTCATTCAAGGCATGGCACCTCAGCTTTGATTACAATTTAAACCTGATTTGGCACTTAAGCGTCCTGACCCAAAACCAAAGGTACCACCAAATGAACCAGGCTGATACTTTCATTTTTAAAAATTACCTAATTTTAAATTCCTACAGCTCTCTTTTAATGTCTAGTCCATCTTCAGCATAAATAATATAAATAGCCGGTTGTACATGCATATATTAAAGAAATAGGAGATGTAATAGCCCTAGAGGAAACCATATAAAATACGTCAGAGGAAGTGTGTAAGATCATTTTTTTTTTGCTTTTAAATAAAAGCTGAATAATTCCACAGATAAAAAGAAAATGGAAGAAAGTGATTATCATCAGTTAAATGGAGTCTGCCGTGCGTGTTTACAGTCTGCACACCATTCCTTATCTGAAGTCCGAAAATGTATTTTCTGTGCCGCGGAGAACCTGCAGCCTTTTTAAATCAGTAATAGTCTCACTTGACAATTAAATTGCAATTAATCTCCATATTTTAAACAGGCCTTCAGATTTTAGCATTGGCAATTCCAATTTGAAGAGACAGAGACTAAATTCTTGGTACTTAGCTCTCATTAACCCATTAAATGACAATCCTCTAAAGAGCCAATTAGATGTACAAAAGGTCCACTGAGTATTAACAATTAGACCTTAAAAGATACAAATCAATGACAAATGCAGTTCAATAATATTCAAAGGTTGCTACTTTATATTCAGTACAGCTTCTACGTGACTAGGTCCTCAGGAACTTGGCTCAATTCAAAGCATGTTACAATAGTTCAGCACTAATCTACACTAATTCCCCACAAGGCAATAAAAGACTCCTGTCGACTGGTCAGAGGCCTGAAAATTAGGTGTTCTATTAATAACGAGGAGGCTTTCATTTTGTCAAGGCTTATAAATATTAATAATGTTTCCATCTTGATCCATAATCACCCCTATGCCCTCTAATTCTTTCCATCATCCTCCTATACATTTGCAGAAATAGTCGGATCAAGAATGTGGTAGTCAGTTAATGGCCCCTTACAGGCTGAGGTGGAAGAATTTATAAAGGGAAAAAAAGGGTATGTCATAGGAATCAAACCAATTCTTTGCGTCTGTCACAGGAGGCACACAAATATCCCTGATGTATTGGAAAACCCAGAGTCCATTGCAAACAAAGAAATGCAAGGCTTTAGCATTCACTTCCCCAGTAGTTTTTTGTCGCAAGCCTAATAATTGATGCATCCCAAAGATGCAGCAATTTGAGGTTTTTGGATAGTTCCTTAAATGGGGAAGGCATAGAATAATACCATCCAGATGTTGTCAAAAGGGATTGGTGTAGATGGCCAAAAAGATCGGCATGGACAGTAGGCCAGACAGCCCATTTCTGCACTCTACGATTCCACTGTTTTTAAGATTTGGCTCTTGACCTGGGCAGACTGTGGGTATTGAATTCGTCTGGATAGAATCATAATTAGCTTGGATAAAGCTACAAAGCAGAAGAGGACAGAAAACCTTGGTGAGAATTGTTTTACAAGACTCCAAATAGCAGTTGTGAGGTAGAGGATGGGATAACTAATAATAATTAAATAAATAGAGGGGGAAAAAATGCAGTAATCGCATGCTCCTTTAACCCCAACACAAAAGACTAGGCAAATCAATTCAGCCCTCTCAAATAGAGGATTTAAAGGTCGTCATTTTGAGGGATTGGGAGGACATGCCAACATGGATCCAGTACCGGGCAACAAGCAAGGGTTAATTAACAACTCTTGTGGATCAGTGACCATTAAATAGCAATAATCCGCCATTACTCTTTGCCACTTCTTTCTCAGCTATATGCCGCTTTCAATTACAACTGAAGGCATGATATTAGAGAATATATTGCTGCAACCTAGCCGTCTTCTTTATTTCCAGGAGCCAAGCCGGTACATATACTGCTGGTTTTACCGCCAAACTTAATTTCTGAACCAATATCTGAATATCTTTTGGGATGTCAGCAGTGCATCTGAGATGTTAATTCAGGTGAATGCCAAAGTTATCATGAAGTTTTTCTTTGAAGGAAGGCATTTTCTTTGTGTTCTCAATTAACATTTTCCCTCAACGAAAATGATCAAATCAGACTGAGTGGCATTTCATATTAAACTCACCTTAACTTGAATTGTATGAGGGAAGAGCAAAAATTTTTTTTAAATGTAGACTGCAGCTTGCAGTTCTCCACCAAAGAGAAGTACTTCAAGAACTTCATAAACTCAAGATTTGAAAAATGTCTGATGTCTCTGTAATTTAATTTATATATTAATATTTTCATACTCACATTTGAAAGTTCACTGGAAAGATCCATGTCAGGCCCCAGTTTGGGACTTTCTGATGGAGATGGTTCTTGCACAGAAACAATGGGTGTCACTTCCACTTTTGTATCCTCTGACAGGCAGACTACATCTTTTTCTCGCTCACTTGTGTCTGCCTCTTGCTGCCAGGACTTGTCTTGAACATTATCAGGCTGCACTGGATCAGTCGACATGTTTGCTGTATGCTAATGTAACATAATGCTTATTACAAGATGTTTCAGTTGGTCTGCAATTATTCAAAACACGACTACTATATTGATCAAAATACAAAGATCTCTTGGCCCAACTCTCCAGAGTTAATGCTGTACCAAGACAATTTGGATTTGTTTCCAATTAAAAACTAATTAGATTAGAAGCACCTTGTAACTGGGGAGATTTTGTTGCAGTTTGTAAAAGAGAAGGCAGCTGTACAGGAAAGTACTTACATGTAAAATAATACCTCTGTATAATAGAATCAATTAAAACACCCTGGCTGTGGAGTACACCCTATTCTTATCCAAGAATGGATTTGTAGGCTTGATAATGGGGTAATGTCAAATACAAAATCTGGTCCAAGGACCTCAGATGAGAAAAGCCAGATTAAGGAAGCAAGGAAAAATGCCTAATTCCTTTTATTTGCGTGGAGACTGAAGGTTAAGCAGTTTAAAGCACATCACAATAAAAAATGCAAGAACACTAAAAAGACTGGGAGGGGTAACCAAGATCTGTGTTTTAAAGGTGCATATTGTAAACAGAAAAGATGGGGATGGGGCTCCAGGAAGTAATTCTTCAGTTTAGTCTTCTATTTATGGATTCTCACCTACCTGCCAATACCCAAAAGCCCAACATCTTTGTTGGAATAGGAAAGTTTACAGCCAGAGTGCTAGATCTGCAGCCTATCACATCTACAATCCACAATCTCCTATAATCTGGTCTTTGGAACCCTATTTATTTTGTCTGATAACACACCATTATATCCTTTTTAATTATTTTATGGCTTGATTACTTGGAAAAGACCTCTCAGCGATAATGAATATCCATTCAATCAAAATATCAAAAACATAAATTTACAAGTCATCAGGTTTATTTGAGACTGATAAAGGTCATTAGCTCTACATCCCAAGTCAATATTTAAGTGTATAAACTGCTTTGGGCATCTTTTGAAACATGACGACTACTCACTGTTATCCAATGCTTAAGATTATTAACCATTAAATTAACATGAACTATATGATCACTGAAGTTTGGTCTATCAGTACTGAGAAATACAACACTTTCTGCTTTGCTCTTCGTGCCAGTTTCAAATGCTCTGGGCTCATATTTTTGAGCATGTGTGACTGACTACCTCTTCAATCAAAGTTTTAGCCCCAAATGTGTAATACAAATAAAATAACAGTCATTTGACCATTTAGTAGCTGAAGGTTGGATGCACATGCATGCACTAACCTTGGAGCCAAACTATCCTCTGAAGTAAATCACCAAGCAAAAGGGGGAAACTTTAAGAGCCAAGAATTTAAACATTCATAATATCCAACAGAAAATGTCAATTTAATAGAAATGTATAGTCTCTTGGGCTCTTGAAATGTTCCCCATTTCTGAGTGAATTACTGATTTACGATCCATACCAGACATAGGATTTCCCATCAGTGCAAGCCATTTCTTCTTAAACCTGCAATAATCTCATCACAGTCAACGATTCTTTTCTGTAACTGCCTCTACTCATTAAAGACACGAAGCAAACAGAGAAATGATGACAGGCAAGGAGCAAACTTGCGAGCCCTGAAACAATTTGAAGACGCAATACAACCAGACCTCAAGTTGGATGCATTGCACAGTTAGTCTCAACTCCTCGCCCCAAGCTGTGCCAGTAAAATTTTCTAGGGATGACCCCAATAGTTTATTTTTAATCCGCAGCAAATTGTTTATGTCAAGTAAGATATTGAAAGGAAAAAATGAAGATGGGCAGGGTATGACATTGAAAAATCAGCACAGTTTGAAAACTAACAATGTAAATACATCTCTAGTTATGTTATCTTTTTAAATCAGAAATTTGCATTTCAACAGTGTTGGAACAAGGATATAAGTGCACAAATATGTGAAAGATGAGTGCTTTTGCAGTTAGCATTCAAGCAGAAAACAGTCAATCTCTAAAACTAGAATGATCTATTTTCTGGTGCATTCCATTGTGCCCAAGTCATGTCTCCATCTTGCGCCTCTGTCCTCCTGAAGGAACATTTACTTTCTTCCTGCACTTTGTCTCTATGTCTGACTACTAAGCCAGGGCCTAATACCTTTCATTTCACAAGGCTCCTCTTTATTAGCTTGCTGCATCCAAGTTTATTTTATGCTGCCCCCAAAGTCTAATCACATCACCAAAATGATGGTTTGTCTCTCCTTCACACTTCTACAGAAGTTATTTTCTTTTGGTGGATTCTTCATTCCTTGTTACTCCTTCAATTGTTACACATTCCTTCTTCTCCAAGGCTTTGTAAATTATCAAACGCAAAAAATATATAATCAACAATTGTACTTTTCAACAAAGATCAGATTTTCCTACCAGAAGGTATTATGTCATCACAGTTGGAAGCAATATGCAGATGACATATTATAAATCAGTGCAGGCCTTGCCTGTACAATGTAGGCAGAATGTCACAGGGGATCAACTTGTATAAACAAAGTGAATTTTTTAAAAAAAAACTTGTGTTGCAATGTAAATTCTTCTCACATTAAAATCTGCCTTTAGAAATTCATTGCAAAAACTTAATCTGAATTTAGCATTTTCAACAAATAAATATTCACGTTTTGTTGGTATCTTTAAAGAAAACTATCTACTCAGTTCACAATTGTAATAATTTAATTGAATGATGTAATGATGTAATAAACTGCTCGAACAGTTTTATTGAATCCAAATGTTAATCATAGAATCATTAATCTATAGATCAAAAATAGACAATTGTGTCCACAGGGATTAAAAAAAATCTTTCAGTCCTATTCCACTACACAACTTTTAATCCATAGCCTTGGAAGTTATGGCACTTCAAATAATGAAGGAATTAATGTTTCTGCCTCAATCCTTCTAGACCAACTATCACTCTCTCTTTTCCTTGTACCTGAAATGTATGCCATTAGTTATTCATCTCTGCAGTAAGGCAAATGAGTCCATATCCAAGCCTCTCAATCTTATACATTTCAATTAAAAACTTCTCTCAGCTTTTGGTCCAGAAAAATAACCCAGGCTATCTCATCTTCTTTCAAGAATCAAATTCTTCTGACCCTGGCAAATGACTATGCTTGGTCTGATGTCTCAATCTTCTGATATCTTTTTATTCAACTGATGAAAGCCTGCCCTGATGGAGTGAATCTGCTCTGTGCTTCAGGTTTCTTGTTGTGAACCTTTATTTTCAGATGGAAGCGTGGAAATGTCAAGGACCGGATGGGTGAGAACATTTGTCTCTCAGACGTTGAGTACTCTTGTGAATGAGTGAACAGTGGCCTGGAGTTTGGCATCTGAGCACAATTTAAATACAAGCATATTCTGTATTCTGCAGCTCAATTACCAAAGTTCAGCTACTCTTGGTACTGTTCCAAGGAATTCTGAACAATACCCCACTCTGATGGGAAAACTGTCGGCGGGGAGATGCAGTATTGTGGCAAAAGTGTGGCCAAATACTGCTCTAACTCCATCTACAGTAGAATCCCCATTATCAGGCACCTATGGGGATCATGGATGTCAGGTATATGAATTTTCCTTTTAACTGAGATACACACTTACAATGCCTAATTAATCTTTGGCTTGGCTTCGCGGACGAAGATTTATGGAGGTGGTAAAAAGTCCACGTCAGCTGCAGGCTCGTTTGTGGCTGACAAGTCCGATGCGGGACAAGCAGACACGGTTGCAGGGGAAAATTGGTTGGTTGGGGTTGGGTGTTGGGTTTTTCCTCCTTTGCCTTTTGTCAGTGAGGTGGGCTCTGCGGTCTTCTTCAAAGGAGGTTGCTGCCTGCCAAACTGTGAGGCGCCAAGATGCACGGTTTGAGGCGTTATCAGCCCACTGGCGGTGGTCAATGTGGCAGGCACCAAGAGATTTCTTTAGGCAGTCCTTGTACCTTTTCTTTGGTGCACCTCTGTCACGGTGGCCAGTGGAGAGCTCGCCATATAACATTAATACACATGCATTAATTAATACACATGCATTAAAAATACACAGTTTAAAAGATAAAAGACAGTACAAAATGTAAAGTAATTTGAAAAAAAAATCAGCATTGAACTCTTTAAATCTGTAAAATTCACTTTAATTACCAAAACTTACAAAATTTAAATTTGAGTTCTGGTCGCTGGCACTATGACAGCCATTATGTTAACCGTGCTACCATCATTATTAACTCCCCCCCCCCCCCACCAAGTTTACAAAAAAAGCTTTACTAATATACCCAATAAAGACTCTAACGGGACAGATATAGGGAGACACTTTGGGGGAGCCTGCCAGGCGGCGAGTGTCATCAACCGGCTCTTCATCTTGGGTGCTGCCATTTTTTATTTAAATTCAACTATATTTGATTCTTCTGCGGGCGGGGCATGATCAGAGCACTCCACTGGCTGAATCTTTGCTCCCAGGGGGTTGTGTGTTCCTTAGGAGCGCATTTACTTTTACAATTTTAAATTTTTATTTATTTTACATTCTATATGTTTTATTTCCTTGATGGTTGTTTGGGTTTCTGTTTGATTGAATTCCAGATAATGGGGACTCTACTGTATAAGTTTGCAGAAGACAGCTCTGTTGTAGGCCAGATCTCTCATAATGACAAGATGGCGTACAGAAAGGAGAGAAAAGTCTAGTGGCATGGTGTCCAGAGAACAATGTTTCCCCCTTATCAACAAAATGAACTGGTCATTAACTTCAGGATATGGGATGGAGCACACTCCCCAATCTCTATCAAAAAAAGGTTTTTAGATGCAAATATCTGTCCTCATCCAGTCGCATTGATGCTATGGTTAAGAAAGTGCACCAATGCCTCGACTTGCTCACAAGCTTAAGGAAATGTGGCATCTCCCTCATATCCCTTTCCAATTTTCTATAGACTAAAACCAAGATACATCCAACTTGATCCAGAAGCCAGAGAAAGTACACATGACCATAAACAAAAGAATTAAAATATCTCAGGCAATGACAGAGCTTCATTTTGACATTGGTCTTCACAGACACCGACTCGTTATTTTGAGATGCTTGCCATCATGAAACAAATGCAGGCTGGAGACAAATTTCTGTGTCCTGCTGTATAGGAAGAATGTGCTCCAATATCCCTACGAGTTGATGAATTCCAAGGCCAAAGTGAGGTTAAAACACTTGCTACATGATCTGTACCTACATCAGGATTGTCATGGTATTCAAGCTTTGGCCCAACATGTTTTAATGGGACTTCTATCTCCAATTTCATATAATTCACCTGCATCTTCCCTCTTATCTGTTCTCCCCCAAATTCATCACCTTACAATTGTACTTAATATTTAAACAATGAATAAAATATTGTTGACTATTCATGTCATCGCACGTTAGTGATGAATCAATAATAATGACGCCACATGATTGAGATGCATCATAAATATAAATTAGTTTATGAACAAGTTGATAGAGGATGTGGATGATAATTCAATAAAACCAATTAAAGCAACTCAGCAGAAAATGAATAATAGCTCAAAATGCAACCACCAGTATGGAAAATCAGTCAGAACATTCAAACGAGTGGTCACTTCCATAAATTTGACAAGAACACAATTCCTTCAACAACATTTCGGGCACAAGCTCCCTCATTACAATAGACTACACTTGAGTAGCTTCCAGACCACTATGTCCTTGCCTGGAGGGGAAATGCATTAAAATTACGCAAGTATCCCCAACAAAGTGCTTCTTCTTCAAGAGCCAATCAAAGAAAATCTGAAAAACACATTCAAGCAACAAGCTATATGGAAATAGTGAGACCAACTTCCAAAATTGGTAGCCAATAAGTACCCTTCAGTGTCTATGCACATCACAGCTTTATCTTCAAGGCTTTTGATGCTAGCAATCCAGCACAAATGCTTTTACTTCCCTCTCTATTTCCACAAGAGCTAAAACCAGGATACAAGGTTGTTTTATATTTCATACCTTGATGGGACAACACGAAAGGTCTATTCATTTAATGGCCATTTATTTTCAAGATTTCACAGATAACTTGAATACAGCTAAACATTTTTTAGATAGCAGCATACCTTACAGCCGTCCATAGAAGTATCTTCAGTTTGGTTGTTTAATTTTTCTGGGGTATCGACAACACTATCAGAACAGGGATTGGTTTGTTCAAATCCTAGTTCTCCATTCTGTGTCCCTGAGAGTCCATTGTCCTTATCAATGTCATCCTTAAGGCTCAGATACATTGTCCCCGAGGTCTTACCACTAGCATTAGCAGCCATGGTGGCAGAACGCGACCGAGTCGTTCTTCCACGCTGCACCGTCTCCCATCCTTCAGTATCTTTCCTGCCTATAAGAAAGTGAGGAAAGGGAATAGTCTGCAAAAGAGTGTGTTGATCTCGAGCACCGTGATCTAAAAACAGATTGCTTTGGAGAATGGCAAATATCAAGTTTCCACCCATGAATATTGCAAGGTCACAAGTCTCATGCGTACAATTAGTAGCAATCTTTTTTTTAAGCAACAGGGTAATGTTTTATTAACTTCGGTAGGAAGTGAGGTGAACAGGCATCAATCATCACCATCTCCATTTTACCCCTAGATAATTTTACCACTATGAACCACATTGACCAAAATACACACACACACATTTCCCTCTTGAATATACACAGTGTCATTTTCTCCCCTTTCTCCCCCCTTCTTCCTTCCCACCCCCCTCCCCACCCACTCAACGTTCAACATATACGATACATTAAACAAGGTCATCACACAATGAAAATAAACAAGAAATTTGTGTCATCTACTTCTACACACTGGGTCGTCTTCTTCTCATTCTGTCATTTTAGGGGGTGGAGGTCCGCGGTAGGCCCTCTCTGTTGTGTTCCATGTACGGTTCCCAAATTTGTTTGAATACTGTGATGTTATTTCTTAAATTATATGTTATTTTTTCCAATGGAATACATTTATTCATTTCTATGTCCCATTGCTGTACTCTCAGGCTCTCTTCTGATTTCCAGGTTGACATTATACATTTTTTTGCTACATCATAAATCTTTTTTGTGCTCTTATGTTGGACACTTATGTTTCAAGTGTCCAAAGAGTTATTTTCAACAGGAAGGTAAGATACATAAGAATCATTGAGGAATTCTTGCCTACACTATGAATCATGACCCAAAGAAAGAAAGAAATTAATAATGTACAAAAATTAAGACTTGCTTTGAATATTTTGACTGAGCCAAATTAAAATTTTTAGATATATTCTCCTGTCTTGTCCACTGGCAACAATGGTACACAAAAAAAATTATTAACACAACTGAAAAGGAAAAACTAGTCGACTACCTCATTACAGAAAAGATGTCGAACCATACTGAGGGTGCAAAGGAGATTTACCAGCATGTTGCCTGGATTGGAAAATAAGTCTCACGAGGTGAAGCTAGCAGAGCCGGGGCTTTTCTCTTTGGAGAAAAAGATGAGGGGTGAGTTAAGAGATCCACAAGATTATGAGAGGCATGGTTAAAGTAGACAGTCGGGACATTTTTTTCACTCCAGGGTGGAAGCAGCTGTACAAGGTGAGAAGAAGGTGGAGGGTTATGGTCATTGTGCAGGTAGGTGGGACTAGAGAGGAGTGTTTGGTTCGGTGCGGACTAGAAGGGCCTAATGGCCTGTTTCCGTGCTGTAATTGTTATGTTATAAGTGAAGGGAGGAAAGTTTAGGGGAGACATGAGGAGTAAGATTTTTTTTAAAAACTCAGTGTTGTGGGTGTCTGGAATACATTACCAGGGAATACAATAGGGGCATTTAGGAGACTCTTAGACAGGCACATGCATGAAAGAAAAATAGAGGGTTATGAGATAGGGAAGGGTTTAGTTTTTTTTGGTTGGAATATATGGGTCGGCACAACATCATGGGCCAAAGGGCCTGCACTGTGCTGCAGTGTTCTATTTATTACACCAATGGATAATGTAAAATCCTCATCTTAGACTGAAGCTCAAGGCACTAAAACTCCTTCAGGCTAGAAGGGTCCAGGATTGTTCATGCAAAAAATATCTAAAGATGCATTAAGTTAGTGGTTCTCAACCTTTTTCTTTCCACCCACATCCCACTTTAAATCATCCTTAGGCCATCAGTGCTCTGTGATCAGTAAAGGGATTGCTTAAGGTGGAATGTAAGTGGAAAGTAAAAGTGTGAAGACCACTGTTTTAATCGTCCCTCATTGACTCGTTATGTGCAGGGTTTCATAACTCCAAAGGAAATGGGCCAATGACAATTTTTCTCAAGCAAAATATTTCAGTAACAATTGGTTCTAGAGCAGTGGTTGTCAACCTTCCCTTCCCACTCACATACCAACTTAAGCAATCCCTTACTAATCACAGAGCACCGATGCTTTAAATAAAAGGCAGAAAAAAAGGGAATGAGAAATAAAGAGGAAGAACAATGCTAGATCAGTGTGATAAAAGCAGGAGAAACAAAACAGCACAGAAGCTGGTGTTATGGGTTATATTAGTATGGATATGGATAAATAGGTCTTTAAAATGGATAGATTGAGGGGGGTTTAGTGTAGGTCACTTCACAAACAGAGAAACACTTCATAGATACATATTATTTAAAATGCAAGCGCTTTGCTGAAGCTACATGTTGAGGTTCCAGTTGGCTTTGCAGAAGCAATGAAGAGCACTAATCTATTGTGATGGGCAATAAAGTCCAGGCTCAGAAGTACTGACAAGATCTTTCAAAGATTGGGTTTGGAGCCTTGGGAGAGGTTTTTCCCCCTCCCCCCCTCTACTTGCAAAAACCAGATTCTTGAGTGAGAGAGAGAGAGAGAGAAAGAGAGAGAGAGAGAGAGAGAGAGAGAGAGAGAGAGAGAGTGAGTGTGGGTATGGCAGGCTTGTTGAAAGATCTCATTTTGAAGACAGGTTGTGAGTTCTTAATTCAGCCTGTTCAAAACCCTGCACTACTTACAAGAAGAAATGGCTGGCTATTTTTTCTCCTGAAATAAGAGGAACTCTGTGGTGACCTGGATGAAGAGGTTATCATTGGGTAAACCCATGATGGGGAAAGTTTCTTTGGCATGACACCGAAGTGACTGATTGGAGAAAATCAGTTTGTATGTGTTCCAACGAGCAACAAATATCTCTCTGAAACCAACAAGAACCTTCCTGAGCAGTAACCATTTAACTTTAAGGACCAGAGCCTGGTGAAGATTCATAAATGTTAAATTCTGTGCACGGTATAAGAATTGCCTGAATTTGGAGAAGTGAGAAGTGTACAATTGGACTGTGAAATAAAGAACTTTCCTAAACATATACACGTTACATACACATGTGCTGAGAATTAGAAGGGGATTAAGTTAGGTTAAGTTAATAGTAATAAGTTGAAGTTTGATCTTGTTATTATGTTTAAAGAAAATTAAAAGCAACTTTTGTTTAAGTGAATTTCTATTGCTGCTGGGTTTTGGAATCCTCTAGGCTTGTAACACTGGAAATTTGAAATTTAGAAAAAATGGCTGGGAATGTCAGTCAGCATATATGGGAAAGAAGCAATTTGACCATTTCAGGATGATGAACTTTCATTAAAAATGGCTACCACAGTTCTGATATAAAGTTAGTTATCAGAAAATATTACCCCCTGATATTTAATGGCATTCAGCATTTGGTTTCAAGAGCAATAATGTGCAGGTTCAGAAGATGAGCTGTTCTTCTCCTGCACTGGACATTATTGGAAGTAGCCATTTAAACAGAAAGCTTAGGGTGGCAGCAAGGTAGAGAATTACAGTGACAAACACTGGAAGAATGACGCTTGAAAATTAAGTGGAAGTGCTCTCCTCCAAAGCAGAGGAGACCACATCAGGAATATCAAATTAATTATGTAGGCGTATCTGAATCCAGATAGCTCAATGTGTTATAGCTAGAAATAAGATCAACAGATAAAGTAAGTAAATAATTATTGGAGTTCTATTATCCTTCAATTAAATTTCAATATAAAAGAGAAAAAAAAAGAACATTTTTGAACTCCACATTTCTTAAGGTTATATAATTGACCCTTGCCCAGAAAAAGTACCTTTCACTCATCCTCAACGGTATGGTGAGCTTTACTCAAGTAAGGTGCTTTGATGAGCCAGGATTTTCTCGGATTTTTCTTTTTTTAAAGACATTATGATGATAACTTACCATTTGAGTGCAATCTGATCTGCCGTGAAGATTTATGAATATGTTTCGGAGTCGCAGCAGTGGTTGCACTTGGTCCGTTAGCCTTTACTTTGTCTGCCCAACTGACGCCTGCTGGAGCAAGACGAGCTGCTACCAAGGCTGGAGGAACTGTCCTAAAGTGAAAATACCATGATTCAGATGCAAACCACGAGGAGAAACCGTCTCAAGCAGAGTAATCGGTAAATACAAAAAGATTGTTTAATTAAAAAAATGTAGAAGTCGATCCCGACAATTTAAACCCATGCCGTTCAATTACACCCAAATTAACCCACAATCCTGTACATTTTGAAGGACGGGAGGAACTGGATCACTCAGAGGAAACCCACACAGACACAGGGAGAACGTACAAACTCTTTACAGACAGTGCCGCATCTGAACCCGGGTCGCTGGCGCTATAATAGTGTCACACTAACCGCTACCCTAACTATGCTGTTAAAACTAGGATTCTCAACTTGGCTTGGCAGAAATTGATCTTTCTGTACTGTCTTCAAAATAAACAACTCCCTTCTTTGCGAGGTCAAAATTATGCAAGGTATTGTATGTGCGATCTCGCCAAAGGAAGTTGAAGCAAGACTTCATAGTCTATACTTATTTTCAATTCCTAGCTGTTTAGTGACACTGGATGCAGAGGTGAACAGTTGTTTAAATTCCATATAAATCCACATGTCAATAACAGTTGGCATTTACGGTCCACTTTGATAATCAATAGCCATTTCCTGAGGTAATCCTATTACAAAATAACCGATGTATTGAACTAACTCTTCTACAGTCTTCAACCACAGTAAGTTGTAAACATCCTTCAGTGGCAATATGTTTAATAAATTAAAACGAGTCCCATATAATTGACATTAGTGGAGGATGAACCTATATTTAAAAGAATTTAAGATTTTATTATGAATAAGATGAAATTTACAACAGAACAAAGACAAGTGTTAAATAAATGGATTTACTTCTTCAAAGATTACTGTATACGCTTGAGTAATCGACAAATCTTTGGACCAATTTTTCGGGTTAAATTTGGATGGAGGAGAGATCGAATTTTACACAGGTAAGTATCTGCTCTAATGGCCTGGACCAGGTGGTGAGTCCACATTTGGGGCATCAGGAGCTCAGATAGGTGGCTGGGGCCTAGGCGAGAGTCTGTGGCCGAGCATCAGGGGCTCGGATGGGCGGGCAGCCGGGCGATTTAGGGGCATCAGGAGCTCCGGTGATTGGGTGGCCGGGGCAAGGATCTGCGGTGGGGGGGATTGAGAGCATGGATGGATTGGCAGGGTCAACTATTGCACGGTGTCGACAGTTACGAGTATATACTGTAATTCTGTGAATCCTGTGAGCATCTTTTGACAGCAATATTATTTAAAAATGTTTTAATTCAAATAAAACGATTAAAAAGTTCAAGTTAAAATAACCATCAACACCATTAATCATAGCATGGATTCTTTGTCACAACAAAATCAGGTATCACCTGATTTTTCCCTCCTATTTTTGTCTGAAGATATGTGTTAATTGTGTATTTCTTTACTTGATGAGGAACTTTTATAAATATATTAATTCATATGACAGGTACCAGAGAAAAAGTGAAGAGTTTCTACATTCGAGACACCTTGGTCAAATCAATGGCACAAAGTTCTGTTCGAAATGCATTTCAACATAAAGGAACACTCAGTTGTCACCAATACCATCAGACAAAAATCAATAGAACACCACTACTTTACAGCATCATTAATTTAACCCAGTGTCAGAAGATTGCAGGTCAGGCTTCTCTCCAAGTACTGAAACCAAAATCTAAATGACTCCCCATTCCAGAAACTTTTAGAGAAAAGGCAGGTTTGTGTGTTCAAATAAGCTACAACATAACATTGCAATTGGAAAAGGAGGAAATTCTTCTCATGTCCTGGCTGACATTCTTTTCTCAGCAGATGGGACAAAAAGCTTATCACATTATATGCATTGGCTGGAACTTTTAAATAGCTTACATCGATTACATTTTAAAATATTAGAAATGAATTGCTCTGGGATCTCATAATAAAATAGTGTTACATAGTTAATTTACTCACAATTTTTCTAAAGTTTAGATATACAGCAGGCCCTTAACTCAATTACACCCCCGGTACATTTTTGAAGGGTGGGAGGAAACCAGAGCCCCTGAGGAAAACCCACATAGACATATGGAGAACGTAAAAACTCCTTACAGACAGCGTGGGATTCGAACCCTGATCGCCGGTGCTTTAACAGCGTAGCACTAACTGTGCGGCCCCTATAGAATGTACAGACTACAGCATGCCATACAAGCTAAACTCTGAAGAATCCATCATTGGACCTGGAAATATAACTAACTTGTATTTCATGGGAAGGATGTACTGTATCACGTTTAATATTTCTCAACGTGCAAAAAGCAAAACCTGAGGTAAAAACGTTGCTTACATGGCATTAGGAGCTCCAAAATTTAAACTTCTTCGAGCATTCGAGGTGGTGCAAATTCTATCTGCTGGTGGACTTGGCATAACGTGTCTTCCTGGTGACATTTTCCTCACTTCCCAAGCTAAAGATGTGGGTCTGCAACAGGCAAAACAAAAGCCAGAACTTGAAGGTTCAAGATGCACCTGTCACCCGAATACATGCAGTGTCCGTGTGCAATAAGAATATGGAGACAAGAGAGAAGGAATAATAAAAATTCGCCAAGGTATACTAAAACTGAAACTGGTGGAAACCATGACTAGCAGACACTGTGATTGTTATCAAAACACAGAAATGCTGGAGGACCTCAGCTGATCTTGCAACATCCAAAGCAGCTATAGATACATTACAGATGTTTCAGGCCTGAGCTCTTCCTTCAGAAATAGTTTCAAATAATGAATCCAAAAGGATGGACTGCAAAATTTAAAACTAGCGATTAATAAATATGATCATGAATTCTTGAGATAGATAGTTGTGGAGAACAGAATGGACTTGTTGATGCATCTGGCTCCTTATTAAATAAGAAAGAAGCTCATAAGCAAAGATGAAGTATGTTTAGAAAAGGATCATCTGGAAGCTAAGCACTAATAAAAATTGCTTGGATTGAACAGTTGTATTTATTTTCTATAAATTGTATGTAAACACTATAAATCGAATTTTATACAATAACAACTCCAGTCCATCATACAGATATATTGCATCCACTGAGTAGATAACATCAATAAACGAAACGCTGAAAATCCTACCGTTGTGAATTTCTGGTCGTCCATTTACTGCCACCATTACAAATATCTTCTCAACACATGTTTAAAACATGTATGAAGATGTGTTGTCATTTCTAATTTTTAACTAATTTGCTTTTATTTTATAAACCATACAACAGAGTCAAATTTCCCTACAGCTGTCTAAACTCCCCTTTATTCAAGTTGAAAATATGTGGAAATTAATAAAAATTTCTAATTTAACTATTAGTCTGGATCAAAAAAAAATGTTATCCAACAAAATATTACAGCTGGTGTCACAACTGGATGCAGTTCAACAATGAGATAGTTTCAAGGAAAAGTATTAAACTGGCGGTAGAAAAACTGCAACCATATTTATTCAAAAATAACCTACAAATGTGGTACATGGCTGAGCATTTGATGTGCAATAACAACAAGTCTACAGACCAATAGCTGGGTATTGAGATTCTTACAGATAATTGCAACCAAATGATTTCTATCTGCGCCATAAATTTCTGAATCCATAAAGCAAAGTGTGAACATACTAATAACACCATTTATTCTTTGGTGTTTTAACTCAAGTCATCTGCACTGCTACATTTATACTACGCAAAGGTCACGATGCTTGCAAAAATATCTTTCAATCGGCACTTTAAAAAAAAAAATTAAAACTGATTAGTATAGATGTGATGTAGCTTCATTGTGGAATTCTTTCAATGCCTTTATCCCAGATACAGGAAAATTGGAATTCTTTCAGTGCCTTTATCCCAGATACAGGAAAATTGGAATTCTCTCAGTGCCTTTATCCCAGATACAGGAAAATCCCCACTGCTAGTTTAGCAATGCCCCTCAATGTACAAGCATTCTTTTCACTCTCCCTATTTGGGTGGAGGTGAGCCAGGTTGTCAGTGCGAGGAAGAGGCACTGAGGGCCCAACCAGGACTTGAGTTGAAGCCAGTGAGATGGGAATAGGATTGGAGGGGGAGGGGAAAGATGGCAGCGGGATTGAGACTTCGCTGTCAAGGTTCAGATTTTAGATCCAGCGTACAAAACATCCCCTGATTTTGAGGTGATATTTTTAAGTTTTGGGTGGTCCTATATGTCAGCATATAGAGTAGGTAAAAAATATGCAAATTTAAAATTAGCGGGGATTAATAATGACGGTAGCACGGTTACTTGAATGAAAGACTACAATACTGATTTTTTTTTTCCCAAATTACATTCTGCAGTATCTTTTGAACGGTATATTCTTAATGCAGGTGTATTAGTTAGGCACTGAAAGAATGAGTTTCAATCAACTGAAAAATTCACATGTCCGACATCCATGATCCCCACAGGTGCCAGATAATGGGGATCCTACTGTATAATTCATACTGTCTATCCTTCCAAAAGTAATATTTAGGATTGGCATAAATTTAACAGGATACAGATCGTTCATTCTTTAAAGATCTTTCAGGTGTCTAATGTCCAAAATGAAGTTCTACCTGTTCTGTGCATCTGTTTTCTCCAACTTTTCTTGCAGCTGAAGCCAATCGATCAATGCCTTGAAATCACGGACATAATTATCCAGCATCATCAGGACCTCCTGAAAAAAAGAATGCAGTGGCATTGCATGTTTCCTGGTCTTCCCCACTCCAGCACAAAATATAAATAACACTAGAATACATCAAGGGAAAGCATCTCTCGACGTTGCCGCATAAAAGTGGCTGTTTTTCTCATGAACGTTCAGGGTGTCTCGTTCGGATCATTAAGTCATTTATAATCTTGAAAATACAGACTTTTCTTGGTGTATTTTAATGGTTTTTTTAATGTTCTGCAGCTCCGTAACAGACAATAGTAGCACTTTATTTTAATGTTATGCTACCCAGTCACAAAATGATGAATTTAATTTTACTGAGCTATGTAGGGTTCACGCCAAAATGATTAACTCAAGGCTTTAATATCCAGACCCCCACCCACAAAAAAAACAAAATCAGTGTTTGATCTTAAAATACATTTGGTCCAACTTTTCCTAATTGCGATTACTGCAGACTATGTACTCCAACACAACATTCTTCACCATTGACGCCCATGGCAGAACTCATTCCATTTCTATCATTTTGCGGCAATCCACAACAGATCTCTCTTGTTTACCTGCAGACTTTGAAATCTGAAATAAGAGGAGGAAATACTAAAAATACTGAGCAAGTTCTCAAGCCCCTTTCACACATGCCACCCACTAAATTGGCTGTTTAGTGTCCTGGGATAGGAATGGAGGTTTGGTTTTTCACATGACCACTCCTAACTGGGTCTCTGAACACTTTCACACTTGCAAGGAGCCATCCCTGGGGTTAGGACTGTTCTACGTCCTGATGAATTGAACAATGGTGGACATGTTCTAAATCCTGATCAATGCATTATGATCTTATATTTGAATAAAATGAATCATGCCTTATTATAACATAATTAAGCTTTATGTACAGCACAGTACGAGTCCTTCAGCCCCTGTTGCTATATAAACCTTTATAAGGGACTGTAAAACAATAGCAGATAATTTTTTTTTAAAATCGGGTGGGAAAGTTAGTAGCGCTTTAGCGCACAATTTACACAGCAAGGGAAAGTTTGTAGCACTACAGCGCACTATTGACATAGCGTAGTAAAGTTGGTAGCACTATCTCGTACAATTTATACCGTGTGGGAAAGTTGGCAGTGCTATCATGTACAGTTTATAGCCACGGTGGACCTGCTCTCCCAGAATGCTGGGTGGCAGATAAAGGGCTATATGTACAGTGCATTCATGGATGGGCTTCTCTGCCACCCGGCATTCTGGGAAGTCAGGTCCGCCAATGCTTCTTCCCATGGTCTTTATAAATTGTGCACTATAGCACGACCAACTTTCCCACGCTGTTTAAAAATTGTCCGCTATTGCTATTTATTTCCTCTCTCTCTCCCTCCCCCCTGCTGCAACTTTCCCATGGTTAAGTTTATACCTTCATTTTAATCTTCTCTTCCTTCACCTTGCTGTACTCACGCAAAGACCTGGGTAATTTCAATCCCACCATGCAATTGTCCATTTCACACTTGCAACGCCGGCCTCTGCAGAACCCAGGGATTATACTAGGGGTCGAGGCCGTCAATCTCTGGTGTGAGATGACGTCATCTGACGCCGGCATTGAGCTGATTTTGCTTTCACACTAGATACTTTACAGCATGGACACAGGCTCTTTGGCTCAACTTTTCCCAGGCTGACCATGTTGCGTACCCAAACTAGTCCCATTTGCCTGCATTCAGCCCATCTTTACTATCCGTATACCTGCCTAAATATCTCTTAAATGTTATCTATCTCTACCATTTCATCTGACAGCATCTTCCATATACCCACAAAAAAGGGAATCCTTTTAAAATGCTAATTTTGTCCTTCCAATAAGCAAACAACTGAAAAATGACATCCAGAGATTGTTTTGAGGCTTGCAGCAGTATGGTGCTCATTGTATTAATCGCAGGGGGCAACAATAATATGAAAGGAAGATCCGATTTTGAATTTTTTCCAGCACATTGAATCGGGCCCACTACTGTATGTTTACTTTTCATTCCAACCTGTTTTCTTATAGTTACAAATGAGTGATTTTTTTTTAATTTTTTATTTTTCACACCATAAATCACAATAGCCATGATATACACTTTTTCTTTTCCACACATTTACAGTGACTTTTTCTCCCTCCCCCCTCCCTCCTCCCAAGCCACCCCCCACCCCCCCCCTCTCATCCATTTTAGGTATACAATCTAGGTTGCATTAATTCAGTTAGACAATGTTGTCATTCAACAAAAATACACCAGAAATTCTACTGAGTCCATTCTTTTCTTTTCTTCTCCTTCCATCAACTTAGGTAATGTTTGTTCCCGGTAGGTTTTCGCTATTGTATTTAATGTAAGGCTCCCATACTTGTTCGAATATTTCAATATTATTTCTTAAACTATATGTTATTTTTTCTAATGGAATACATTTATTCATTTCTATATACCATTGTTGCATTTTCAAATTATCTTCCAATTTCCAGGTTGACATAATACATTTTTTTGCTACGGCTAGGGCTATCTTGACAAATCTTTTTTGTGCATCTTCCAAGTCAATTCCAAATTCTTTATTTTTTATGTTACTTAGGAGAAAGATCTCTGGATTCTTTGGTATATTGTTTTCTGTTATTTTATTTAATATCTGATTGAGATCATCCCAAAATTTTTCTACTCTCTCACATGTCCAGATTGCATGAATTGTTGTTCCCCTTTCTTTTTTACATCGAAAACATCTATCAGATACTGTTGGGTCCCATTTATTTAACTTTTGCGGTGTAATGTATAGTCTGTGTAACCAATTATATTGTATCATACGCAGCCTCGTATTTATTGTATTTCTCATCGTTCCAGAGCATAACTTCTCCCATGTTTCCTTTTTTATCTTTATATTTAAATCTTGTTCCCATTTTTGTTTAGTTTTACCATTTGTTTCCTCATTTTCCTTTTCTTGCAGTTTAATATACATATTTTTTATAAATCTTTTGATTAACATTGTATCTGTAATCACATATTCAAGGTTACTTCCCTCTGGTAAACTCAAGTTGCTTCCTAATTTATCTTTCAAGTAGGATCTCAGTTGGTAATATGCCAGCGCTGTATCTCCAGTTATATTGTACTTATCTCTCATTTGTTCAAAGGATAAGAATCTACTTCCTGAAAAACAATTTTCTATTCTTTTAATCCCTTTTTTTTCCCATTTTCTAAAGGCAAGGTTGTCTATTGTAAAAGGGAGTAGCTTATTTTGCGTCAATATTAGTTTTCGTATTTGGTAATTTATTTTATTTCAAATGAGTGATTGATGCCCCCAGTGGTAGCCATCTGGATTTACTCCACAGGATTTGTTTAAAACTGGCACAACTAAGAAAACAAATTCACAGCTGCTGATAAACATGACACGGCTCAACACGTTGAATGTCAGCTCAAAAATACCCTCAAAATAGCTCTTGAACAACCATGCAAATTCTCAAATTCAAATCCTATTGCTTAACTCAAATAAAAGTGATTTGAATTTCCATTTTTCTCCAAAGTTGTGATTATACATCTTGCGGCAACTTTTCCTAAATGGTTCCAAAAATGAAATAAACTGGACAGCTGTTGCTATTCAGGAACAACCTAAAAATCTTTGGTGTGAATTTAAATAGCAGCCAACTGTAATCTGTTCTTGTTCGGATGCTGGATATGAACGACTTCAAAATAATTATACTTGTTTTTGCTGTTCACAAATCTTTTCCATGTTTACTACATGTTTCTGGAGATAATTCAGATACATTTTTCAACTATCCTTTCTCACACCACAATTTTAATATCTGATATTTGCGCATAACTATCTTGTCTTTGGCTTCTGTCAATTAACGGCAGAAATCAATGCCACTCATGTTTCCTGTCCTAAAGTCAATGCAACAATATCAAAAGAGAAATGACAGGATTCACCTTTGCTCTCACCACACAAGAATCCTGTAGAAGTCTGCGCCATACACAAAAGTGCTGGAAAAGCTCAGCAGGCCACGCAGCATCGGGCCTGAGCCCTTCGTCAAGGCATGAGTAAAAAGAAAAAAAGCCCACATCTTGTTTGTGCACCTGAGGAAAAGGTTGACACCCAAAACTCTTAGCAAGCTGCCACCTTCACAAATTCTGAAAAAAATGCTCAATGCTCACTTATTCTAGAGTTGTACAAAATTTGTTTCCAACATGACAATACAATTTTGATAGCACTAAAATGAACACAAAACAAAATCCAGTGGAGAAACTCAGCAGGTCAAGCAAGAAGTGGGAGAAAAAGAACAGTCAACATCTGGGTCAGGAACAGGACATGAAGACAGAGTGCAGAGACACTCTCACTTTTGATGGAGTGCTCCTGCAGGAGATGTCCGTTCTATTTCTTCCACTGAAGCTGCTTGACCCATTGAGTTCCTCCACCAGCTTGCTTTTTTTTAAAAATTCCAGTATCTGCAGTCTCTCATTTGTCCCCTGAATATATATATATATATTTTTTAAAATCACTCTCACCAATGAGGCTGTAGACAATTGAACAATAAATCCTCGCAATAAATGAAACAATTTCAAAATAACTCCCAAGTTATTGAATTTATCAATAGGAAGATGCATACTTTGAATTAATATCTGTACCTTGAAGATGTACATTAAAATTAATGGGTAGACTGGTTTTTTTATATTGGAGAATTGAACCCAATCCATTAAAGTCAATGCACAAGTGAAAGTATTTTATTAACATTATGGTTCAGAATGGATAATACATTGCAATACAAAAACCTATTGCATACGTCTTCAGTTGAAACAAATAAAAACAGGAATAGCTTCAAACTCATCGCAGGTCTGGTGGCACATGTGGAAAGCAAACAGAATTAATGATTCAGGTGTAAAATCTTTTGTCAGGACAGGGCCAGAGCAAAACATATTGGGTTTCCTCAAGCAGAAGAGAGAGTTGTGATTGGACAGAGCGAAGAAGTAGGGTGAAACCAGATTTCTTGTCTGTTATGTAATCCCAACAGCAGGATTGTGCACTGTCCAAACTGAGACAGAAAGAATCACAGAAGGATGACCTGCTAGTACGGATATAAACAGGACCAAAAAAAAAGCTGGTTACCTGAAGTTGTAGAATTCATTTGTGACTTCTGAATGTTACAACGCATTCAAAAAGAAGATGAGTTTTTCATGATAATAGATGATGTGGGCCAATCTCCTCTGCCATTCTATCCATCCTCCCACTCAGCCCCACTCCCTGGCCTTCTTGCTGAACCTTTGATGCCTGGATTAATGAAATACCTGTCCATCTCTGCCAAATTTGAATTCAGAGGTTAGAATGGGACTGAGATTAAGAATTAGAAACAGATAACTTGAAGATCAGTGTCAGTACACAGAATTCACCTTTCCTGCTCCGCAAAGCCATTATCCAATCTGTTTACTTCAACCACGGTGTCTGCAGGCTTTCAGGTTTTAATTATTATCCAATCTGTGTTAGTTTCTCCAATGCATAGGAAGCTGCATTGTGAACCCCAAATGCAGTATACCAGTTTCAGTAAATTGCTACTTTAACTGGAAGAAAAACTGTTCACGTCCCTATATGATGAGAGGGGAAAATGTGAAATAATGTGTACTGCAAATCCGGCAGTTGTCTGGAAAAGTACCAGAAGGAGAGAGGTTGGTGGAATGCAAGGGTGGAGCAGTTGATCATGAAGAAAGGTAGCCCTTGGAAATTCTAAAATGGGCGAGGTGAGGAAGGGAATGGTGAGTGTGGTGGATTCTTATTGGAAATGGCAGAGATTACACAAGATGATCAGTGAAATGCAAGGGCCTGATGGGGTGAAAGGCGAAGTGCAGAATTCTGTTCTTAGTCTGTCCAAACGGAGAGAGGTGAGAAGAGAGGTGCTCCAAGGCTCACCTGGCTTCCAGCCGAATATGCCATGGCCATGGCAATGACTGAGCAATATTTTCAAGTCAGGTCTATAAGAAACACATCTTTATTTAATTTAAAATATTTTATGTAACACTTTTAAAGACCCACATGAAAAAACACTGTGAAGGCACCAGAGGGTCATGGGCCTCTGGTTCTCTTCCCCTCTCCCAGCCTCTCTACCTGCCCGTAACCTGCGCCTTATTTTCCTTCCTCCTAGCAGAGAACATCTTTCTCAGCCCTCTGCCTCTTCTTTCTTGCTTCTCCTCCATCCTCCACCTATATATATACATCACCTGTCAAAATTTGCTCTTTCTCCTCCCCCCCCCCCCCCCCCCTTTTATTCTGGCGTGTGCACGTTTCTTAAAGGGTTTTGAGCCTGAAACATTTACTGCCTATTGCTTTCTGTGGATGTTGCCTGGCCTGCCGAGTTCCTCCAGCATTTTGTGAGTGACGTCAGTCAGAAAACACTGTTGATTGAGGGTGCAGAATTGAAACAAAGACTGTTCCAGATATCCTATTAGACATATTTCTTGGGTCCTTGAAAACGCCCACAGACACTCCTTTTGTCTGGAGAGAGTGAGCCGAAGATGATGCTCAATGGATTAGTTTGCAATAAAAGTCCAAAAAGTTCAGATGCCAGAAATCCAGACCACCTGAGAATCCGGACCACTTGGGAATCAAAAACTATCCAACTTTTTAAATGTAGGAGGCTTTTGTGATGTCCATGTACAAGCACCATAGATGCACAGGAGCAACAAGCGACCATGCTTTTTGCCAAGGGTTGACTTTATTTTTCTTTAAAACTGCTCGTTTTGATAAATAAAGAATGCTGTATTTGCTCATGAATAAACAATCAAAATGTACCTGTTCATCCCTTCTTTACTCCTCCTTAATTTGAATTTTAATAGTTCTGCCCGAGAATCCGGAAAAATCCAAACCAACCCAAACCCTAAGCAGTCTGGATTTTCGAACTTCTACCTTACCTCACAAGTAGATTTAATCCCAGGTCAACATTTTGAAAAAGATGCACTCCTCAAACAGCAACTTTCTCTCAGTAACGTCAACATACCAGGATGTCCTGATAACCTGGAACATGGTTGAAGCCTTTCGCAGCTAAGATAAACTAAGATTTTGCATCATAATGCAATATAGATATCCAAATAAAATTTAAATTTTAATATTCTTCAGCTCAACTTTTTTTTGTTATGAGCACATTATGGTTCAATATTGAAAGGTTCCAAAGGATAGTGTACATAAGGTTATCTATGGCTTCCAGTCCAGGTTCGCTTCTCCAATGTTCACTCCCTTAAATAACGTGGAGAGCTTAGACCAAGGTGGCCAAACCACAGCTTGCGAGCCACGTGCAGTTCTTTGACATGTAATGTGTAGCTTGTGGAAATAATGTCAGCTGGAGGAGATACCAGTGCTCCTTTTTTTTTTAAATTTTTTATTTTTCACACCATAAATCACATTAGTCATGATACACACTTTTTCCTTTTCACACATATACAGTGACATTTTCTCCCCCCCCCTCCTCCCAACCCACCCCCCCCACCACCCCCCTCTCATCCATTTAAGGTATACAATCTAGGATACATTAAACCAGTCAGACAATGTTGTCAAGATACCAGTGCTCCTGAGGTCGCCCCGGGACACTCCAAAACCTTCCAGCTAGACCAAGAGGTCACAGGATGGTCGCAGCCCGGGTTGCATGACAAGGAGAAGGAAGCGTGGGCACTGGAGGAAAGGCCCCTCAGAGGATCGGCAGAGCGAGCAATGCACGCTGGCGTGAGGTTCTCCTCGCTCAGGACAGGCCACACCATGGCAGAGATTTGTCAAGGTGGGGTGTGCGGTAGGAGGGTCAGACAAAGCAGAGGGTCCTCTGCAAGGAGCAGCTGCAGAGTCAGAAAGCCGGGGCTGGGCCAGGGGAACTCCTATGCGGCATGGCCTGATCCAGAGGCAGGGCGTCTGTCCAAGTACTCCAGCAGGGAGGAAGCAAGATGACAGAGACGGGGAGGAGAGACTGGAGAGGGTCCCTAAAGAGGACCTCATCCAGATGCCGTCAGGACAGAGCTGGAGCAGGTCCTGAAAGTGCCCACGGGCAAGCTGTGGCCCCACTGGATAAAGAGCCAGGACCATGCTGCGCGGTGGTTAGACCGCTCCATACCAGCAGCCACTCCCCTCATCTCACAAACGACTGGGGAGTTGAGAGTGGGACAAGGAAGAGCAGAATTGTGGATCCGCTGGCCTCAACCTGCCGTGAGACAGCTTTGCACTGGGTTGTTTCCCACATCGTGCATCGACTGAGGTTGTTGCAATGGTGCAGAGACCGGTGGCAGTAGAATTCACAAAGACAACACGTCAGAAACCGGAGCAGGAGTCGTCCATATGGCCCGCCATGCTTGCTCCCACATACAGTGAGAACACAGCTGAAGTGGTCGTGGACCCAGCTCCGCCTTTCCGCCGTAACCCTGAATTCCCTTACGATGTAAAAATCTATTTTACTGTATCTTAAATATATCCAATGAGACGAGGTTACGTATGATACAATATAAATGGATACACAGGCTATATATTACACCTCAAAAGTTAAATAAATGGGACCCAACAGTATCTGACAGATGTTTTCGCTGCAAAAAGGAAACGGGAACAACAATTCATGCAATATGGACATGTGAGAAAGTGGAAAAATTTTGGGAAGATCTAAACCAGATATTAAATAAAATTACAGAAAACAATATACCAAAAAATCCAGAGATCTTCCTCCTAAGTAACATAAAAAACAAAGAATTTGGAATTGATTTGGAGGATGCACAAAAAAGATTTGTTAAGATAGCTCTAGCCGTAGCAAAAAAATGTATTATGTCAACCTGGAAATTGGAAGATAATTTGAAAATACAACAATGGTATATAGAAATGAATAAATGTATTCCATTAGAAAAAATAACATATAATTTAAGAAATAATATTACAATATTTGAACAAATATGGGAGCCATACATGAAACATAATAGAGAAAACCTACCGGGGACATCTACCACCTAAAATGACAGAAGGAGAAGAGAATGAAAAGAACTGACTCAGTGGAATTTCTTGTTTGTTTTTATTGAGTGACAACATTGTTTGACGGGTTTTATTGTATCTTAGATTCTGAACTTTAAATGAATGGGAGGGGAGGTAGGGAGGGGGGAGAAAACGACACTGTATATGTTCAAGAGGGAAAATGTATGTATCTTGATCAATGTGGTTTATAGAGTGAAAAATAAAAAAATATATATATATCCAATGAGACAGGCTCCACAGTTTCCCTGGGCAGAGATTTCCACAGAAAATCAATCAGGATTTGGAAAATATAAGTACAGTGTATGTGTACTTTTTGGTTATTGAAACTAATACAAATTAGCAGTTTAAAAACTAACTACATGATTAATTATTACATACATGCATTTCTTAATATTTACATTATTAAACATTTGTAACAAAACATGAATGCAAGATTTGAAATGTGCAGGTATTATTTTTTCATCCTGCAGCTCTCAAATATCTGAAGTTTACTGCTGCTGGAGCAAGTTTGGCCACCCCTGGCTTCGACTAATCAGGGTCAATGTTGCAAGTAGTTCACTCCTCCCATTCCCAAAAAACACTAGAGAAAAAATCCACCCATTTACTTTTTATTCTGAAGCATTCTTCAACAATCAAGATAAAAAATGAAACATGGGAAAAGTTATGTTCTGGAACTATGAAGAATACAATAAACACAAGGTTACGCACGATACAGTATAATTGGTTACACAGGGTATATGTCACTCCTCAAAAATTAAAAGAATGGGATCCACATTATCAAATAGCTGTAAGAAGGAAACGGGAACAACAATAAATGCAATGTATAAAATTGATAACGTTTTGGGAAGAACTAAATCAGATATTAAATAAAATTACAAAACACCAGAGATCTTTCTTTTAAGAAACACAAGTAGTAAAGAAATAGGCCTCAAATTGGATAAAGCGCAAAAAAGATTCATTATGATAGCCTTAGCAGTAGCAAAAAAATGTATAATGTCAACTTGGAAAATGGAAGAGAGCCTGAGAATATGGCAATGGTACATGGAAATGAATAAATGTATTCCATTGGAAAAAATAAAGTCACATTGTCTGAACAAATTTTGGAACCAGACATGGAACATAACAGAGGGCTTGCCTCGGACCTCCACCCCCTAAAATGATAAGACAACCAAACTATTTGATTCAATGTGCAAAAGTAGATGACATTTTTATTGTCTGTTTCTCCTTTGTGTGAAGACATTGTTTTATGGTACTGTATATGTTGAATATTTATTGGTTTTGGAGGGCGGTGGGAAGGGTGGAGGGAGGGGAGGGGGGAATGCCACGGTGTATATTTAATGAGAAACGTTCGTAAATAATGGTTGATATGGTTCACAGTGTGAAAATTAAAAAATGATCTAAAAAAGCATTCTTTAACAATCAGAGAAAATGCAGCATTGCAGTATTTTATTCTGCTCTGTGTTATCAGTCCTAATCAGCTCCAAGCACCCATAGCCTAAAGCCCGTTAGATGAACAAGGGAATACAAATAAGACAAGCAGCTGGAGTGCCCCCTGTCCTCATTGGTGCACATCTTGTCCCTTGCAGTGATGAAGGCCATTTTATCAAGGAGGAGAGCAGAGAACAAAAGTGGATCTGAAAACACCGATATAGACAGGCAGATAACGAAGTATAGACGAACAGCTAAAATTACCAATTAGTTTACCAATTGGCTGCAACGGATTCGATTGGTTTGTAATTAATTCTCGTTACTGGCTCATACAGCAGGATGTTTGGCGCCAACCCTTTGTCCTGCTGACATACAATACCAGTGCACAGGACCCAAGGGTCCTGGACATCAATACCTCTCTCTGCCTCACCTCCAGCAGCCAGTGCAGAAGATATACCCTGTGATGCTGAAACAGTGGAAAGTTCTGCTGCATGAGAAGACGCCGACAAGAAAGGAGTCTTTATGAGCTGAGTGAGCAAGTTTCTTGCTGAAATAAACTCCACTGTTGAGACAGGTTTTCTTGTGTTTGAAGGTCAGGCCTGCCACACAGAAGCAACACTCGAGTACAACTTTCAGACAAATTATCATCCACGATGACATTCTTTTACCTAGAAAATTGAGCTCTCTTTTCATTTCTTTCCTTGGAAATGTACTGTGACTACAAGAGAAACAGCAGCCTCATTCATAACATAATGTACAGCACAAGTAACATGCACCCAGATTATGTTAAAATGATACAGCAACCCACTTCAGGTACAGTTTCTTTGTAAAATACAGTACTGATGGCTGAGTTTACCTACCTCGGCTGCACCATTTCATCAGATGCAAGGATCGACAAAGAGATAGACAACAGACTCGCCAAGGCAAATAGCGCCTTTGGAAGACTACACAAAAGAGTCTGGAAAAACAACCACCTGAAGAAACACACAAAGATCAGCGTGTACAGAGCCGTTGTCATACCCACGCTCCTGTTCGGCTCCGAATCATGGGTCCTCTAACGGCATCACCTACGTACGGCTCCTAGAACGCTTCCATCAGCGCTGTCTCCGCTCCATCCTCAACATTCATGGGAATGACTTCATCACCAACATCGAAGTACTCGAGGTGGCAAGCATCGAATCCACGCTGCTGAAGACCCAACTGCGCTGGGTGGGTCACGTCTCCAGAATGGAGGATCATCGCCTTCCCAAGATCGTGTTCTATGGCGAGCTCTCCACTGGCCACCGAGACAGAGGTGCACCAAAGAAGAGGTACAAGGACTGCTTAAAGAAATCTCTTGGTGCCTGCCCCATTGACCACCGCCAGTGGGCTGATCTCGCCTCCAACCATGCATCTTGGCGCCTCACAGTTCGGCGGGCAGCAACCTCCTTTGAAGAAGACCGCAGAGCCCACCTCACTGACAAAAGACAAAGGAGGAAAAACCCAACACCCAACCAACCAATTTTCCCTTGCAACCGTGTCTGCCTGTCCCGCATCGGACTTGTCAGTCACCAACGAGCCTGCAGCAGACGTGGACATATCCCTCCATAAATCTTCGTCCGCGAAGCCAAGCCAAAGAAAAAGAAGACAGTACTGATGGTAGCCATAGTTTTTGACATTGACATGCTGACAAAAAGACAAGATAATCATATGTCATTGCTCGTTTTTATAACTATTTCCTTATTTGGTTCAGAAACTATGATTCTGTAGAAACCAAGGCAATCGTTCACTTTTATGATACTGTTTTCTTTCTTTTTCTACAAGGTCCTCAGTATTAGGATTTCAAGAGGACCTCTATATTTTTTTTTCATCTTTTAAACATGTACATGTGTTTGCAGAAACTTTGATCGTTTCATGAGATCGTCTCTGATAGTTTTTTGGCTTTCATCATACTTTTTAAACTCTGGTTATCTACACAAGTTAATCTCATCTCAAATTAGATACAAATTATTTCCACTAAATGGCCCGTTTCCGTGTTGTAAACGGTGTTAAAGTTTATCCCCTGCATTTGAAGGAGTCCCAGTAGCATTTTCCTGTGCTGTTCCTAACTCTATAACCCTTTTCTATAATTTATTTCTGTTAATATTTCCTCCGCTTCAATTACTTCTGTATCACACACAGCATTGAGAAGTTTATCCTTTGTTTCAGTTTTCTTTATTTTGATACAAAATAAAACTCCATATACTCACTTCAAAAAGCATTGTTATTTTTAACATAAAAATCTATGTCACAAATTCATGAATATGCATAGAGTATGTATTAATAGGAATTAGAGGGGGAGGAGACAATCAGAAAGGATAAGGTGTTGTCAGCAGTAACCATAGATATTAATGCCAGATAAAGGATGTGTTTTCAAATAGCTTCCATAAAAGCACAGCAAGTTGTTTGGATGGGAGCAGGAGGTTCGGAAAGGATACAGACAAATGGAATGACTTGGCAAAATTATGGTTCTGAGGCACTCAATATAGGAAATACATTATCATCCCCTTGGAATCTGACAGAGGCAAATCAGAATATTTTTAATGCAGATATTACAGGTTGTGTGGGCAACATCACAAGATTTGGGTGCTCATGCAAAAAAAAAGCACTAAAGGCTAGCGCGGGAAGTCATCAAAGAGGCTAATGGAATGGTGGCCTATATCTCAAAGGGATTCAAATTCAAAAGTGAGGAAGTGATGCTTCAGTTTGCACATAACTTTGGACAGACCCCCAGGTTGGAGTAGCATCTGTTTACTGCCTGAAGTAATTTAGCATTGAAACTGGAACACCAGTTTAAAAGGTTGAATTACATGCCATGTACTTATTTGACTTGTATACGCTCTTCAATAAAGGGGGCGGGTGAGGTCTGGTCCAGATGTCCTGCTCAGTCAGGGAAAGTGCACACGTAATACATCACCTCTCCTTTCTCGGTGTAGTGATCAGCGTGTGGCCACTGTCTAGCTTGCCAGACAGGAGGTCACTGCAAATGGCCTCTCCTACATTTACTGCGCCTGTAGCAGCATCTTCTTGTTGGTGTCCCCCGTTTTCATGGCGCGACCGAGTGTCCGGTGATATAACTGGATGGGTGGGCTGGGCTTGTTAGTCAGCCTAAAGGCCTTTTCACATTGGCAACCCACTATATTGGAGTGTGGATGACCTATTTTAAAATACCGGTAGGGCCGTTCACACTGGTCCAAAAAAAACTGATTCCTTGTGCCCTTTCTCATCATCAACCTGGTATGACAAAGGGGAGCCCAACCTCCAGCGGTGATGCCCTGAGTGACGTATTATGTACTCACTGGCAGTGAATGCTTTGTTCTACAAGGAGATTACCCACACCTTGCTCCAACCCCTCATTCTCTGGGTTTGGGGTAGGGGAGGAGGTGTTATGAGTAAGTAAACAGAATTGATGGGCGTCAAAGGCAAGGACTCTGAACACAGTTTTGAGGCAAATAATTTTATTTACAAAAGACAGGCGAGGGAAAATGGTAACAAGGATAATACACACACACACACACACACACACACACACACACACACACACACACACACACACACACACACACACACACACACACACACACACACACAGAGTTTATAGCGAGAGTGGGTAAGTGGTAGCGGGAATAAAACACATACGTGCATGGGAAAGTTGCACTGACAATAAAACATACGTGCATAATTTATAGCAAGCATGGGAAATTCACACCAGCAATGAAACACATGCATAAAAATGGTATCTTGCCACCCAACCATCAGAACTGCTGGAAAGTAATTGAGGATTTTTTGTTACTCCATAGCACAAATGTTCAATTTGATGAACAGCATGTGGACTGTTTGTAGTCATTCCAACAAGTTCCCGTTGTTGTTCTCATTCTAGTTAACAATTAGTTAACTAGTTAACAGTTAACAGTTGCTAGTTAACAGTGTTCGGCTTGACCGTTGAGGTCGTTAAGAGTATCAAGTTCCTTGGAGTGTGCTTGGCGGAGAATCTCATTCTGGTCCATTAACACCAGCTTCATAGCCAAGAAAGCCCAGCAGTGCCTCTACTTCTTATGAAGGCTGAGCAAAGTTCATCTCCCACCCTCCATCCTCACTACATTCTATAGAGGATGTATTGAGAACACCTTGTGCAACTGCATCACCGGCTGGTTTGGAAGCTATACTACCTCGGACTGTGAGACCCCGCAGAGGATAGTGAAGTCAGTGGAAAATGGGGGGGGGGCTCTCTTCTTACCATGAAGGACATCTACAACACTCAATGCAGGCAAAAGGCAATAAATATTGTGAAGGTTGAAGTAAAAACACAAAAAGCTGGAGAAGTTCAGCAGGTCAAAGTGTCCCTTATGTAGCAAAGGCAAATTGACATTTTGGGCTTGAGCCAGTCATCAAAAAGAAAATGCCGGCAAGTAACTGAACAAAAGTTGGCAAAGGCAGGACAGGATAGATGAAGAAAGGAGGGAGAGGACAGCAGCAACAAGGGAGAGGGGGTGATGGTAGGGCTGGATAGGTGAAAGAACTGGAAAAACAGGAACGGGGTGGGGGGGGGGGGGGGGGAACAGTAACGTTGATGTTCATGCCATGTGGCTGGAGAGTGCCCAGACGGAAAATAAGGTGCTGTTCCTCCAATCTGTGGGTGGTCAAGTTGGGGAGTACACAAGGACATGGACAGACATGCAAGCATGGGAGTGTGACCCAGAATTGAGATGTTGGCCACTGGGAGGTCTCTGTGGTTGCAAACAGAGCGGAGGTGCTAAGCAAAGCGATCTCCCAGTCTGTGACCGGTCTCCCTAATGTAGAGAATGCCACAAAAGGTGCACCGGATGCAGTAAATAAGTCCTCTGGATGTATAAGTGAAGTTTTGCTTCATGTGAAAAATGCCTGTTTGGGGCCCTGGACAGTGGTGAGGGAGGAAATGTGGGTGCAAGTGTTGCACCTCCTGAGGGCACATGGGAAGGTGCCGAGGCTGCAATGGGTAGGGAGGGGATGAGTGCACGAGGGAATCGTAGAGGGAGCAGTCCCTGCGGAAGGCCAAGAGGGGAGGAGAGGGAAAAATGTGCCTGATGGTGGGATCCTGCAGCAAGTGTCAGAAATTCCGATGGATAATGTGTTGGATGTGGAGGCTGGTGGGGTGGTAGGTAAGGATGAGAGGGATTTTATGTTTGTTGCAACTGGGGGTAGAGGGGGCCAGGGCAGATGAGCATAAAATAGAGGGGAAGTAGGTGAGGGTTGAATTGATGGCAGTGGAGGGATACGCACTAACTAAATGAATGGAACTAACTAAATACAGGAACACGATAATGTGCAATGTATACATTAACAATGTACATGTGCACAAGAGATCACAGTACCACTGGCCACAGACCTCTCATCAGAGAAAACGCCCTCTGCCATTATTCTGCCTACTATGTCCAAGCCAATTTTGAATTCAGTCTACCAAATATCTACTGATCCCATCTGCCTCAAGCTTCTGGATTACAAGACCTTGTTAAATGCATTTCTGAAGCTCACGTTGATAACATCCATTGCCCTACCCTTATCAACCATGTTCAGCAACTCCTCAAAAAAAAACTATTACAGCGCTAGTGACCCATTCCTAAATTCTCTGCTGCCTATAAGGAGTTTGCACGTTCTCCCCATAGGTTTACTCCAGTTTTATCCCACTCTTCAAAAATCACACAGGGATTGTAGGTTAATTGGTCTATTTAGGCTGAATGGGCCGGAAGGGTTACCAGTCTAAATTAAAAAGTGAAATTGAAAAAATTGCTTCTAAGACATGATCTGCCCTGCAGTAAGGACCCAGCAATCTCCTTTCCTCCCTCTTTCAATAACCTATGTTATACCTTATCAGGCTCTGGGAACAATGTTCTTATCAACATTCAAATCAACATGTCCTGGAATATCAGCATATCTGCCTGATCTCCATGTCCCTCTCTTTGGTGAATACCAAGGAAAAGTATCAATTTAGTAACTTGCTAAATTAGTAACTCTGGCTCCAAGCACCAATTCTCTCCTTTGTCCCAAAGGTGTCCTACATCACCTTGTCCTCCCTCTTGTTTTTAAATATATGCACAATGTGACTTGGGATTTTCCTTACTGCTACACATCAAAAGACTTTTGTGGCCCCTATTGGCCTTCGCGATTCCTATTTAAGTTCCTTCCTGTATTCTTTAAGGTCCCTGTCTGATGTCAGCTTCCTAAGCCTTGCATATATTTCCGTTCTCGACTAAATTTATAGCATCACTCATCATTTAAGGTTCCAAAGCCTTACAATCATTGTCTTTCTACCTTATTGGAAGATGCCAGTCCTGAATTTGAGAGAGCTGAACGTTAAACAACTCCCACATGTCAGATGTGGACATTCCCAATAATAGCTGCCTCCAATCTACTCTCCCCAGCTCCTGACTAATGATATAATTTGCCTCCCCCAATTTCCCAGACACATCATCCATAAGAATCTGAAAAAATTATGGAGTTATCATCAAAGTTCCCAAAATTCTCTCTCATTGAAACTCTGGACAGGATCATATCCCAATAGATGATTCATTTTAGCCCCTTCAAATGTTGGACTATCTTCTTACTGTCCACCTGGTATCATAGCCATGGATCTCAAGCTACTTTGATATTGACATCAGTGCCATGGGTGAGACGAAACAGGTAATAGATGACAGGATGAATGAAGAAGCTTGCATGTACACAAATCAGAAGATGAACATTGTATTAATGGATTTTGTTGTCAAGAAGGAGTTGGTCAAAAGGAGTCATGTGATGGAGTAGTGGTCAGTCAGGAAAACCAGCCCTCTCCAGGAAAATAGGAAAAAAGTTAGGAAAAAGCAAAGCAGAACAAAAATAAAATATAAGAAATAGAAGATAAAGATACAGAGAAGAGAAAGAAGATGGCTTCCAAGAAGGAGAAAGTAAAAACAACTGGAAAAAAAAAGTAGAAAAGTCACCAGAGAAGAAAGAAGAAGGCCTTACCTGCACGAAGGAACAGGACGCTGGGGTGGCGAGGAGCACTCAACCCTCTAGGTCAGTGCCTGCCCTGCAGAGTCGCGACCCACCAGGCGGTGGACTACAAAAATGGCTCTCTGAGCAAAACAAAAGTGCGCAACTGCGCAATCAAAGGAGAAAGAGGACACCGGTGGGAGGGGAGCTCAGCAGAGGAGCGGGCTGTCACAGAGCGAATAGCTGAGGGACCCCCGACACCAAGGCACTTAGCTGGAGGATGAGAAAGGCAGCAGAAGAGGGAGCGATGAACAGACGAGAGAGATAGACAGAGGGACGAACGACAAGAAGATCAACGTCAGGAAGCTCAACAGACGAGCAGCCCAGGAGGGGAGGACCAGCAAGAAGAGACCCGAAAAAGAGATACAAGCAACTCATCAGGAAAAACAGAAGAGACATAGATACAAAGAGAAGAAGACACAAACACAGGTACAGACACAGAAGAGGAAGAAGAAGACCAAGATCTTCACAGAGAAATAGAAGGTAAAACAAATGGACAAAGAGAAATAGATGGTAAAACTGATGAACAGAATATAGATAAAGTCTTTTTTGAAGAACAAATGAGTTCACTAAAAGAAATGTTGTCATTAGAATTTAGTGCAATTAAAAGAACAGAAGATAAAATCCAAAGGTTAGAACTGGTAATGACAGAAATAGGGAAAAGAGTAGAGAATGTGGAAGAGCAGAAAACGGCTGTAGAAATGGAAGTAAACGACTTAAGAGGAAAATTAGAAGAAGTGATAGAAAAATTAAAGAGACACAAGAGTTGTTATCTCAGAAAATTGAAATGTTGGAAAATTATAGTAGGCGAAACAACATAAAAATAGTGGGCCTGAAGGAGGGTGAAGAAGGCACAGATATGAAGGAATTTATAAAAGGATGGATCCCGAAGGTCCTGGGAACGACAGAAATGCAGGAAGAAATGGAAATAGAAAGGGCACACAGAGCGCTAGCTCCAAAACTGCAGATACATCAAAAACCAAGATCCATCTTAGTAAAATTTTTGAGATACACGACAAGAGAAAATATACTGGAGCGGGCAAGGAACAAAATTAGAGAAGATAATAAACCATTGGAAAACAAGGGTCAAAAAATATTTTTTTTTACCCAGACACAAGTTTTGAACTCTTAAAGAGGAGGAAGGAATTTAATACAGCAAAATCAACTTTATGGAAAAAAGGTTACAAATTCATATTAAGACATCCAGCCGTGCTTAAAATATTTATACCTGGGGAGTAAAACAGACTGTGCTCAGATCCAGAGAAAGCGCAAGAATTCGCAGAACGTTTACAGGACAGGAGGAGATGAAGAGATGTAAAAAGAATGAAGAACGGCGATAAAGCATATATAAAGATGTAAAAACAATGTATGTGTAAAGAACTAAAGAGGGAAAAGAGAAGGAAAGGGAGTAAGGGGGGATAAAAAGAGAGAGAGTTTTGCTATATGTGTTAAAAATAGTGTTTTCTGGAGAGGGCTGGGTAGAGGGGGAATAACCGTCACTGTAAAATCAGTTGACACTGCGAATAAGATCGCAATCCAAATGAAAAGGGGAGTTGTGGTTGCCCGGCAAAGGATATGGAGCAACTCAAAAAGGGGGGGAACTTTTGTGGTTAAGGTATTAGTGGATGTGGGAACTGCGGGGGTACATTAGGTCTTAAATGTGTTGTTGTAAATTAAGTGTAATAAGAGAAAACTAAGAGATGAAAATGGGGTAAAGGGAGATGGAGGTGGTGAAGAAGTGGAAAAAAGGTGTATGCAAGATATAAGATGGCCTTGTTGAACTATATGACTATAAACATTAATGGAATACATAACCAAATTAAAAGGAAGAGGCTACTAAATTTATTGAAGAAGGAAAAAATAGATATAGCATTTGTGCAGGAAATGCATCTAATTGAAGTGGAACATAACAAACTAAAGAGAGACTGGGTAGGACACGTAATGGCAGCATCCTATAATTCAAAAGCTAGAGGTGCAGCCATATTAGTTAACAAAAATGTACCAATCAAAATAGAGGAGGAAAAAATAGATCCGGCAGGGAGATATGCAATGTTAAAGTGTCAGATATACACAGAATTTTAGAATTTGCACAATATATATGCGCCTAACGAGGAGGATCAAAGGTTTATGCAGGATATTTTTTTGAAGATTGCAGACACACAAGGAAATATATTGATAGGAGGGGAATTTAACCTTAATTTGGATCCAATGTTGGATAAAACTGGACAAAAGACAAGTTAAAAAGAATAAAGTAGCCAAATTTATGGTTCAATCAATGCAGGAAATGAAACTTATGGATATATGGAGGAGGCAACACCCAAGAGAGAAGGAATTTTCAGATTATTTGAGTAGGCACAAAACTTACTCAAGGATTGATATGTTTTTGTTGTCAGCTCATATTCAAGGGAGAGTTAGGAAAACTGAATATAAAGCTCGACTACTATCAGATCATTCACCCCTGTTATTAGCAATAGAACTGGAGGACATCCCACCAAGATCATATAGATGGAGGGTAACTCCATGCTACTTAAAAGACAGGAATTTAGGGAGTTTATTGAATGCCAAATTAAAACATATTTTGAAATAAACACAGGATCAGTGAAAGACAAATTTATATTATGGGACGCAATGAAAGCCTTCATTAGAGGGCAGATAATAAGTTATGTAACTAAGATGAAAAAGGACTACAATCGGGAAACAGAGCAGTTGGAAAGGGAGATAGTAAGTACAGAAAAGGAATTAGTAAAAAGGGATGATATAACAAAAAGGAGAGAATTAGTGGAAAAAAAATTGGTGAAGAACATAATAAAAACAAAGCAAAAATATTACGAACTGGGAGAAAAAACACATAAATATTAGCCTGGCAACTTAAAATAGAACAAGCTAAAAGAACGATACTGGCATCAAGAAAAAAGGACAAACAAATTACATATAACCCAACAGAGATTAATGAAAACTTTAATGGAAATTTTAGCTAAAACTGAACTGCCGAATATTGCAAGAAGAGGAACAAATCAAACTAATAAAACCATTTGTAATAGAGGAAGTACAGGATATATTAAAAAAAGCTGCCGAACAATAAAACACCAGGAGAGGATGGATTTCCAATAGAATTTTATAGAATATTTAGAGTTATTAATTCCTCCTCCCCTGGAAGTAATGAACCACATAGAAGAAACATAAAACTTGCCAGATTCATGTAAGACAGCAATAATTACAGTAATACCAAAGACGGGGAAGGATCCATTAACACCAGCATCATATAGACCAATATCTCTACTTAACTCAGACTATAAGATAATAGCAAAATTATTACCAAACAGATTGGCCGATTGTGAACCTGGATTTATTAAGAAAAGACAAATAGTGGATAATGTCTGTAAACTTATTAATCTAATTCACGCAGTTCAAGGAAATAAGAAGCCAACAGTGGCTGTTGCTCTAGACGCAGAAAAGCCTTTGACAGAGTAGAGTGGAACTACTTATTTAAGGTATTACAGAAGTTTAATCTTCCAGAAAAATATATAAATTGGAATAAAGCATTGTATAATGGACCGTTGGCGAAGGTAGCAGTATATGGGATATGTATCGAGTCACTTTAAATTAAGTAGGTCAACTAGACAGAGATGTCCACTATCCCCCTCATTGTTTGACTTAGCAATAGAACCATTGGTAGAATTGATAAGAAAATAAAATAAAAGGGATAAAAATAAAGGATAAGGAGTATAAAATCAGCTTATTTGCAGATGACATCATCACCTCTTTGGCTTGGCTTGGCGGATGAAGATTTATGGTGGGGTAATGTCCATGTCAGCTGCAGGCTCGTTTGTGGCTGACAAGTCCGATGCGGGACAGGCAGACACGGTTGCAGCGGTTACAAGGGAAAATTGGTTGGTTGGGGTTGAATTACATAAGAAATTGAAGGAATATGGAGAAATATCGGGGTACAAGATCAACACAAATAAAAGTGAAGCGATGCCAGTGAGTAATGCGGATTATACAGAATTTTTTTAAAAATCACCGTTTAAATGGCAAACCCAAGCAATCCGATACGTAGGTATCAGGTTAGATAATAACTTAAGCCGCATGTGCAAACTAAATTATCAGCCTCTAATAAAGAAATTGCAGGAAGACTTAGAACATTGGAAAGAATTACCGCTAATGTTGATAGGGAGGGTAAACTGCATTAAAATGAACGTGTTCCCAAGGATACAATACTTATTTCAAACGTTACCAATTCCTTTAACAGAAAAATTCTTTAATGAACTAAAGAGAATAATAAGGAAATTCTTGTGGAAAGGGGGGAAACCGAGGGTAGCGTTAGATAAATTCACAGAGAGGTACAACCAAGATAGCTACCAAATTTTAGAAAATACTATAGAGCCGCACAATTAAGGTATTTATCAGATTTTTACCAGACAAGGGAAAAATCAGACTGGACTAAGATAGCACTAGATAAAATAGGGGAGAAGATACCGGAACATATACTTTATAAGTGGAATGAAAAGCAAGTGCAATATAAAAATTCACCAGTACTGCGTCATTTACTTAATACATGGAAGAAGATCCACTTAGAGAGGAAAAAAATGAATTACCAAATACCAAAATTACTATTGATGCAAAATCTGCTAATCCCTTTTACAATAGACAATCTTTCCTTAAGAGAATGGGGGAGAAAAGAATAGAAAATTGTTTTTTGGGAAATAATATTAACATTTGAACAGTTGAAGTACAAATATGGAATAACTCACGGTACAGTGTTTGCATATCATCAATTGAAAGCTTATTTAAAGGATAAATTGGGAAACAGCTTAAGATTACCTGAAGGAAGCAGCTTTGAATATGTGATTTCAGACACAATGATAAATAAAAGATTTTAACCAACTTGTACATTAAGCTGCAAGATAAGGAAAATGAAATAAACTATAAACCCAAGCAGAAGTGGGAAAAGGATCTAAACACAAAGATAAAAAATGAAGTATGGGAAAAGTTATGTTCTGGAACTATGAAGAACATAATAAACACAAAATTATGCATAATACAGTATAATTGGTTACACAGGGTATATATCACGCCTCAAAAGTTAAAAGAATGTGATTCAACATTATCGGATAGATGTTTTCTCTGTAAGGAGGAAATGGGAACAACATTACATGCAACTTGGGCATGTACGAAAGTAAATACGTTTTGGGAAGAATTAAATCAGATATTAAATAAAATTACAAAAAATAACATACCAAAAAAAGAGATATTTCTTCTAAGTAACATAAGAAGTAAGGAATTAGGCCTCAAATTGGATAAAGTGCAAAGAAAATTCATTAGGATAGCCTTAGCGATAGCAAAAAAATGTATAATATCAACTTGGCAAATGGAAGAGAGCCTGAGTATACAGCAATGGTACATGGAAATGAATAAATGTATTCCATTGGAAAAAAATAACATATAATTTAAAAAATAAAGTCACAATGTTTGAACAAATTTGGGAACCATACATGGAACATGACTACGACCTTCATCCCCTACAATGAGAATGATACTGATAAGAAGACAAAACGACTAGATTCAGTGTGTAATAAATAGATGATGTATTTTTCTTGCTTATTTTCCTTTGTGTGAAGATATTGTTTTATGGTTTTATTGTATTGCATATGTTGAATATTTATGGGTTTTGGAGGGGGGTGGGTAGAGGGGTGAGAGGGAAAGGGGGAAAAAAAAAGGGAGAAAAGACCACTGTTTAAATTTAATGAGAAACGTTTATACATATTTTGGTTGATATAGTTCATAGTGTGAAAAATAATAAATAATTTAAAAAAAGGAGTTAGTCTTGCGTCTCATCAAACATGTCCATCGTTAACCCTCTCAACTGGGAGACAATGACTACCTCAGGTCCTTCAGGTCATCCTACGATCATTTGATGCTCCAGCCTGCTGGCAAACCTGCATTCATCCTTTACTTCAAAACAGGGAACAGAAACAATGATAATCGAGACATAGGTCTTCATTCATAGTTTCAAACTGACAAGAGCCATTTTTACTTGCGAAATTGGTCTCTTGAGAGTAATTTGAGACCAACCGGAGTGTGGAGACTAGAAAATGCAGAAATCTGGAGAAATAGAAAATCTGCTGGAGAAACTCAGCGAATCGAGCAACTTCAGTTGGAGAAAAAGAATCTTCGACGTTTCAGGACAGAACCCTTCATCAAATCAGTGTGGGTGGAGCTCTTGCCAGACCAAATCTCAATCCGAGCCAAGTCAATTGGCAGAACTATGAACATTAAACCCTAATTAAAAATTAAATGTTTTAGCTTTGTTTTAATGACAGCTTTTTAGAAATGCAAGACGACGTTTACTTAACAGCAGATCCTTGTCTTTTTACAAATCTGTCAAGATATCACAAAAAGCTTTACAACCATTAGTGAAATGTAATCACTATTGAAAAAAATTCGGTATCTAATTTGGCAGATAATGACAAGTTGGAAGAATATAACAGCAAGATAATATGTTTAAGAACTGTTGAGTGAGGGATAAATAATGGCCAGGTCACTGAACAGGACTCCAGTGCTCCTCTTTGAAACAATGCTATGGAGCATTCCACACCCATTAAGTCTAGAGTCAGGCAGGGCTGCCTGCTCTCTCCAGCCTTATTTGTATGCTGCATAGAGCACTTTGCTGAATCGATCAGGAAGTAAAAGGGTATAAGGGGATTGACGTTGCCAGGCAGCAGAGGCATTGAGGTCAAGGCCTCCCAGTACATGGATGACGTCGCAGTCTTCTGCTCGGCACATGATCGGTCCACAGACTTAATCAGCATCTGTGGCCATTTTGAGTCAGCATCAGGCACCAGGATAAACCAGAAAAAGAGCAAGGGAATGCTCTTCAGTAACTGATCTGACTGCTCCATCGTCCCCTTCACAATCAGATCTGACTACCTGTAGGTGTTGGGGGATCTGGTTTGGATGGCCAAAGTGTGCATCAAAAATTGGTTGGGGTGAATCACAAAGGTCCTCCAGTATTTGGGTCGGTGGGCACAACGCTCCCTCTCAATAACAGGGAAGAACCTGGTCATCAGGTGAGAGATGCTCTTGGTGCTGTGGGTGGGGGAGAAGTAACAACCAGATGCCACAGTGGTGGTAATGGTGTAAATAGAAATTAAGTATCAATGTACAAGGATGGAAATGTATGGATAAGAAACTAAGCGACTTGGAACAGTTTTCCTTTGGTAAATAACATGTTGTGAATAAAGACCATTTTTGGTTTAAAAAAAAAATCTATGCCATCCCAACAGAGCAGACGGGACTTTGATAAATATACATTTATTTTGGATTGCTATGTATACATTTGTTTGTGTGTAACGTATATTATGTGTCTGTGTGTGCTCTATGGTCGGAGATGCACTGTTTCATCAGGTCGCACATGTACAATCAGATGACAATAAAGTTGAACTTGGTCATCTCATCCTATGCTTGGCACCTCCAAATATCGCTCACCACCACAATGGAGAATCAGCCTAGAATTCTCTACCTTGTAACCCAAAATATGACAGTTGGGATCCAGCTGATTGATATCCATCTTCTTCATACCCTAAAGGGCACAATATGCTGAGAAATTCACAAACTTAAAGCCATTGTTCAAATGAAACCACTTTAAACTTTGTTCAACTTACTTCCCCCCCCCACCACAGCAACCATGACTTCCTTTTGAGCAACAAATTCAATGGAACCCTATCTTGCACCACTTTTATAATAAGCATACTATCAGATTGTGGCAGGTGCCTGCCCCATTGACCACCGCCAGTGGGCTGATCTCGCCTCAAACCGTGCATCTTGGCGCCTCACAGTTTGGCGGGCAGCAACCTCCTTTGAAGAAGACCGCAGAGCCCACCTCACTGACAAAAGGCAAAGGAGGAAAAACCCAACACCCAACCCCAACCCACCAATTTTCCCCTGCAACCGCTGCAACTGTGTCTGCCTGTCCCGCATCGGACTTGTCAGCCACAAACGAGCCTGCAGCTGACGTGGACTTTTACCCCCTCCATAAATCTTCGTCCGCGAAGCCAAGCCAAAGAAGAAGACTATCAGATTACTTCATAACTTGTGTCTGTATAAATAAGTATTTTCCTTGACTTCAAACCGATGACTGTGGTTTGGTCAATTCCAAGGAACGTAATTCTGTCCCATTCTTTGACATTTTACCTTCTACACCAGACTGATTAATTGGTGATACACAGCAAGTAAAATGTAATTGTAACATTCGTACACTTGTCATTCCACAAACAGATAGAACAGCCAGGAAAAGCAGAGAACACTGCTGGTAGAAAATGACCTGCTTGACATCAAACACTTCACTTGTAGTTATTACTACAGAGTGTGTTTATGAACCCTTCAGGGTAACCGAGCCATGTGAGAGAAATCGTTCTGCATCCTGAAAGGCTTTCATTGTCGTTTATCGTTGGATCCATTAGCCTGGAGCGTCACAGTGAATGCATTTTGTGGTTTAAATTTGTGGATTTTGAACCATTAACAGCAAATGCTTTTGTATAGCCCAAGGCACCATCCACAGCTCGCAAAGAAAAATGTACAAAACAGCTGATCTTCTTACACAAACTAACCCATCTACCACCTAACCACAATTCTCCCATCTGCACTTTCAACCACATCCAGACACCAGAGCCCCTGTCAACTGAACACCAGATATTATACTGATTGACAGAATTATACTGCAATCAATAATTATTCATGCCTTCTATTAAAAAGCAAAATAGACCATGTACATATCTGTCCAAATTAAACAAAAACATAAAGATCATTGTAACCTCCCAGAATACTTACATCTTCAGAGCAGATTTATGCTTTGTAACAAATAGCTGGAATATCGGCAGATATCAATGCTGTACAATTTATGTGATTTCAATCTATTACTCAAACAATTATCTCATACTCTGCAAATTGTGGAAAGAATATCAGTCTGATGCCAAGATGCAAACAGGGCTCGAAGCCAGCTGAAAGGGTTATTAATGCTACAAACACAGGTTTATAGGCTTCCACAACAAATTCAATGAGATGCTGAAACCCACCAGTTCAAAGGATTTCGTGGGACGTCAAGCCATAGAATTTAGAGCCAGAAGCATCCCTACTTATTGAAGTTGCGTGGAGTAGGATAATGACCCTGAACGTTCTGATTTCAAAGAAAAGAATACTACTGTCGCTCGAAGAGATTTGCTAACTAATCTCACATCTACAAAAAATTAACCGATGTGGTTCTCCGTGCAATCAAGGGAAAAAGTAAAATTCAACACTTTGCTTGGGCAAGAGAAAAGTTTTGTTTGCTTTAATTATAGTAGCCATCACATTGCTGTCTCCAGGCAAAATGGTTAAATTCTCAATCAATCAACATGTTCACTTTAGTGATTCATTCCAATCAGACTCAGCCAGATGTATTTTAGATAGTTATGAACTTACCATCAGATTTTTCACCAATTTCGCTTAAGAACCTGGACAAAATTTTACAGTACAAAACTATAAAGAAATATTGGGGTGTTGCAGTTAGCTCCACGCTGTTATAGTACCAGCAGCTGGAGTTTGTACCTTCTGCCCGTGCCTTCGTGGGTTTCCTCCAACCGTTCAAAACATACCTGGGTGTGTTTGGGTGGTGTGGGCTCATGGCCCTAAGGGCCTGTTACCATGCTGAACATCTAAATTAAAATTTAAATGTTTCTAAATTATTTTCTTTTTAAACTTTAAAGATTTTATCACAGGAATAAAAAGAAAAATTACATTTAAAAAAAAATAAAGTAATATAATTACAATACAACATCAGTAACCTAACTTAATTCAAACTAACCCCCCCCCCACAACATACAAGGACTAAAAAAAAAATTCTATATAAAAAAATGTTTCCAAATTATTAATAAATTGAATGTTTATATAGCTAGTATATTAGGTTGCTCTTAGAATGTTCAAAAAGCACAAATTATTATTTTCTCATTGTCTGTTCTGTAGATGAACATACTTGTTAACATTGTATTCAGAAAATTAGTTGAATGTTCACTTTAACAGTCTATACTGAGGTTGGATGAAGAAAAAATGTTGACAAAGACAATCAGATAAGTTCTTGCTATTCTATAATTCATCCCACTAAATTCAATTTCTTATTAAACATGCAGACAGAGGACAGAATTTAAAACGTCTATCCAAAAGAATGGCACCTCCAACAACTAGCTGCAATTTATCAACGAGAATTGTCAAACCACATGTGTTCAACATTTATAGATGAGGCGACAACCCATAACTTTCTGATGATGAGACAACAGTCACTAAACAGTTTATGATGAGGTTCACTTGGAATGCTTACATTTTAAAACTTCACAGCAGCTTTTTTCCTCAGTTCTGCACAATCTAACTTGCTTGATTACAAAATTGATCTTATTCAGCTGACTCAATGGTTTTCAAACTTTCTTTCCACTCACCTATGCCATCGGTGCTCTTTGATTAGTAAGGGATTGCTTAAGGTGGGATGTGAGTGGAGAAAAAAGGTTGAGAACTTCTGCTCTTGACCCAATTGTTATTGAAATATTTTCCTTTGGAGTTATGAAACTGTGCACATATCATGTCAATGAGGTACAATTAAAACTGCGGTTTTCAAACTTTTTTTCCCACCCATATCCCACCTTAAGCAATCCCTTACTAATCACAGAGCACCTCTGGCATAAGGATTACTTAAGGTGGGATATGGGTGAAAAGAAAAAGTTTGAAAACCACGAAGCTAACTAATCCCCAGATGTTCAGTGATGGCTGCAGCTTAAAGTGCCCCGAAAATTATAACTATTTAGAAGATGAATTAACAAGAGTGTGAAAATAGTTTTTAATGAAAACAAAGTACTCAAAAAATGCACCAGGGAATTACATGCCACCCATGTGCTGGTTTAAAATTGCTCATCAATCTCACTTTATAATCAGACATGAATGCAGGAATGTTGCCTGCCTGTAAGGGTTAAAAGCCCAATTCAGACATTAAGCAGGAAACCAAAGAATGTCCACGCAGAAAAGCAAGCCTCAATACTGCCATCTATTGTAAATAATCACTGCATGACCACCAGTAAGTTGGGTCTCGCATGTAGTCAACTTAAAAATAGTGAGGGCGAAGTAATTGCATACTCTTCATACATAAAAATCAAATTATGTTACACCATCAAAAGGAAAATAACAAGAATGAAGGAACATCTCGACTGCTGCAGGTAATTCTCTTCTTCCTTCTTTGGCTTGGCTTCGCGGACGAAGATTTATTGAGGGGGTAAAAAGTCCACGTCAGCTGCAGGCTCGTTTGTGGCTGACGAGTCCGATGCGGGACAGGCAGACACGGTTGCAGCGGAAAATTGGTGGGTTGGGTTTTTCCTCCTTTGTCTTTTGTCAGTGAGGTGGGCTCTGCGGTCTTCTTCAAAGGAGGTTGCTGCCCGCCGAACTGTGAGGCGCCAAGATGCACGGTTGGAGGCGAGATCAGCCCACTGGCGGTGGTCAATGGGGCAGGCACCAAGAGCTTTCTTTAGGCAGTCCTTGTACCTCTTCTTTGGTGCACCTCTGACACGATGGCCAGTGGAGAGCTCGCCATAGAACACGATCTTGGGGAGGCGATGGTCCTCCATTCTGGAGACGTGACCCACCCAGCGCAGTTGGATCTTCAGCAGCGTGGACTCGATGCTGTCGGCCTCTGCCATCTCGAGTACTTCGACGTTAGGGATGAAGTCGCTCCAATGAATGTTGAGGATGGAGCGGAGACAACGCTGGTGGAAGCGTTCTAGGAGCTGTACGTGGTTGATAGATAATGCAACTTCTTAAAGCTGCAGATGTAAATAAGGATTCAGGCATTTTAATGTGCTAAAAGCACAAATGTCTCTTGGAGAAAGTAACTGTTAAAAATTAAAATGGAGCCCAAAAGCAAGGACAATCAAGAGTTAACTTATTTCAAAGATGTTAAATTCTAGCAGTCTGCTGCTCTTCCTCTTTCTTTCTGTGATTGTTTTTAATATACCAACCTAGAAACACAATATTTTAATTGCAAAAATTAGTTCTGCTTTAATTTCTTATCCAGATTTAATTGAAACAGCCAGAAACAGATTGATCACAGATACTATTTTGTACCTAAATTACAGCAACTTATGTGCAAAATGATTGACAAACCACTGTCAGTCCTTTATGAAGTGTATATTCAATTTCACAGAGGAACATTAACCCAATGACATACTTCCAAAATAACAATTAAAATTTGTTTTTGCTTGATAAGAACATGTAGAAGAGCAAAATGATCAAACAAGAAATAACAATGTAGGGGGGGAAAAAAATCATACCTTGCACTCCACCACACTCTGGTCTGACTCACAAGTGACATAAATTTCATCCACTGCTCGGCGAAGGTTATCGAAGAGAAATGCCCAGTAGCGTGCCCTCAAATCAACCTTTCGGGGCTGTCGGCCTTTGGTTGGACTTTTCTCAACTGTGTTCTTCTCCACAACAGAGTTCAGTGAGGCCTTCTCAGTCGAAACAGGCTGCAGTAAAAAAATGAAGAGGGCTGTTCTATGACACAGTGCAATTACACAAGTGATCTCATACTATTTCAAAGTTAGAGCTAACTCGTATATCAACAGCAAAAGAAGGCACCTGCAAAATGATTGATACGTTTTATAGGTTCCTCAGGCTAATTGCTTTGCTTTGATTATGTTGAAACGCGTCAAATTGAAATACCAATCGAATTCTCAGCATTCTGTTTATCAATCAATATTGAGAAGACTGATCTCAAAGATTTCCCACTCCACAACCTAAAACAACCAAGTCAGTTACTAACCCAGCAAGAAAGAAAAGGAAAATAGCAAAAGCCAATCGACTTTCAAACAGCCCCTCGTGTACAAGAGCAGAAATCATGGAACCTGCAAAAGCCCATATCATCAAATAGAAACAGGAGATTGCGTGGACAGAAACAATGGAACAAAATATGGTGGGTACTCAAAAACATAAATGCTCAGGCAATGTGCTAAAATGAGCAGGGTTTAGAATGATCAAGGAATGATCCATAGATCAGTGAAATGTATGTGGAATCAACAACATGTGCAAAACTTTTTGGGTGACTTTACTGTCAGGCCAGTGATCAAGATACTCTGCAATAGTCCAGATCCTTAAACTTGAATTCTGAACTGGATAAGTATTAAAGTGTTAAGAACCTTTATACATAGGTTTATGAAGATCTTAAGCAATAGGTTAGCCCAAAGAGACTCTTTTCAGTTGAAGTTTAAAATTGTCTTTGACTTCAACTCTATTTTTACTGAGGCATTCAATCTTGGATAAAAGCTTTGAATAATACTGACATTTTAAAAAGTGCACCTTCCATAAAACACAACATTTCCTCAACATATAATTGACATTTCATGGTTGAATCAAAAGAATAAACTTGCTTGTTTGTGAGATCTTAAGTGGTATAGAAATACCTTCAAGTTTATAATTAACAATGAACTTGCTGCAGGTAAATAATAGTTGCTTGTCCATGTGAATAATTTCCAGTGAGTTCATTGAGAATGTTTTCCAAGCTACGGGGAGAATTTCATGGACATGAACTGTCACAGGATTTTTTTAATATGCCTGTACATCAGAATGAATAGGCAAAACCTCAGTTTAATATTGTATCCAAATTAAGGCACCTCTCTATTCTTCATTTCCCTATTGTACACTCTGGAGAGCCATTTAAGCTGCAAATTCTTTTTCACTACGACTTTGGAATGAGCCAAGCTAAGACACACAGCTAGCAAATGAGGACAATTTAAATTACTCAAGTTTTCCAGAAACAAATGTCAGGAGCTAAAGTGCTCGAGCATACATTTCATTTGAGAAATGAGTTTATTGTCATGTCATGTTTGCTGCAGCCAAACAGGTACTCAGTTTTAAAAAAAGACATTACTTCACATTAAAATTAAAAAAGTTAATAAATACAAAGATATATAAATAATAAATCTTGACAATAGCTCAAGGTAATATTTTATGATTAGTGTAGAAAACCCTGATAGATGTTACAAACTATTCTTGAAACTCAAGGTAATGGACTCCAAAAGGTAGCATATAGAAGAGGTTGTGTCCAGGTGAGGAGGATCTTTTATGATGTTGGTTGTCTTCTTGAGACAGTACCTCACATCGATGTTTTAAATAGATGGGAGATGGGAGCCATTGTCCATGTGAATAATTTCCAGTGAGTTCATTGAGAATGTTTTCCAAGCTACGGGGAGAATTTCATGGACATAATAACGTTTATCATCTTCTGCAGACTTCTTTGTTCCTAGGTACTCAAATAATCAAACCAAGCTGCAATGCAACCAATCAGTACATTTTCCACAGTGCACCCATAGATGTTTGACAGCATGCCAAAATTCCTGACTTTTAGAAAGTAGAGGCATTGGTGTGCTTTATTCATGGTTGCCCTGATGTGCTAGCACCAGGAGAAGTCTCCTAATTTATATACCCCAGAAACTAATCCTCTCCTCCTTCGACCCATCAAATAAGGATATGAGAGTGGTTTCTTGGCCTCATTTCTAAAATCAACAATAAGCTTTTTGATCCGGGTGAAATTTAGAATAAGATTACTCTTTTGGTACCGCCCAACCAAATTCTCGATCTCTACCTTGTATATTGACTCATCATTTCATCCAGCAATATTCAATCCACCAGATAATGTCTTTGCATCAGCTCAAAAAACAGAACTGCCATTTTGATAAGGGGCCAGAAGTTAACCGACACCCAAAGAATCATACCCTGTAACTAACCAGCTACAGTATAGGAAGAGTAAAAAGAAAAAAAAAATTTAATTCAGCATTCAAGGGTTTAAGTTCCAAAGCATTTATTTAAAAAAGGTAACCTTTTAGAATTTGTTCCCATGGTTCAGAACATTGTCACTCTGTGACTTTGCAACTAAATCTGTGAATGGCCTCAATGCCAAGTTTGACCCTGGCATGAGCTACAGACCAGCCATCAGACAATCATTCTTCTCCTTCTTTCTTTGGCTTGGCTTCGCGGATGAAGGTTGATGGAGGGGTAGGTCCACGTCTGCTGCAGGCTCGTTGGTGACTGACAGGTCCGATGCGGGACAGGCAGGCGCGGTTGCGAGGGAAAATGGGTGGGTTGGGGTTGGGTGTTGGGTTTTTCCTCCTTTGTCTTTTGTCAGTGAGGTGGGCTCTGCGGTCTTCTTCAAAGGCAGTGTATTCTTTCTTCTTTGGCTTGGCTTCGCAGACGAAGATTTAAGGAGGGGTATGTCTACGTCTGCTGCAGGCTCGTTGGTGACTGACAAGTCCGACGCGGGACAGGCAGGCACGGTTGCAATGGTTGCAAGGGAAAATTGGTTGGTTGGGGTTGGGTTTTTCCTCCTTTGTCTTTTGTCAGTGAGGTGGGCTCTGCGGTCTTCTTCCAAGGAGGTTGCTGCCCGCCGAACTGTCATATTGAGAAACTATTTCCATCTCAGCAAACATCACTTAGCACCATCCCTGCCTCACCTCACTGGCCTGATGAAACATCTCTGCTGCACAATTCCAAAATACCTGCCTTACCCTCCCTACATTTTAGGGTTATGTAAAAGTCCGTGGCTTGTGTTCTAACTGGAATTTAATCAAAATCACAAATAACATTCTTATTTGCTGATCTACACTTATTCCCAATCTTCACCAAGCAATAACCCGCTGGTTTAATTTGCAGAGTTACTCATGAAAAAAACCCACAACAGTTGATTCAAAACTACTTGTTAGAGGCATCGAGATGAAATGTTGACTCACATGGACTAGGGCATAACTTTATTGGGGAGAAAATTATCTTTGCAGTCTCCTGACCAATATTAACATCACTGCTGGTATACCGAATAAAATGCCCATCCTCAAATACACCTGGTACATGGAAAATAAAGGAAACTTTGCTTAAAAAGTGCTCCACAAAACATGACGTTTTTGAGAGAAGGTTCAAATAGTATAAAAATCAGTAATTTGCTGTGTTGTGTTCCACATTAAAATCGGTTTAACCAAGATTTTTTTTAAAACCCAGAAAATTATGTGTATGTAACCCAATCCAAATGCACAGATCAAGGTGCCATTTGGCTAATGGAAAGGTCATCTTCTGTCTCCCAGCTCCCAAACAGCCTTGACACCACTTGTTTGTTACTGTTCAATAACTGTCAATCAAGGCAGAGGAAGGAGGATACAACTGTAAGCTAAATGCTGAATTCAACCCTCCATTAGCCACAAGTAGGGGTCATCCTGAATTAGTGCAAGATGGTAATGTCAGTGCAGTGCCAGTATTTATCCCCAGTTGACTCTATCCAGGCTTGGCAGATATTTCAGAATAAAGCAGAGATTCTTGTTCCAGTACTAGCTAGTGGATGTAATAGCTATTTAATAATTTAACACAAAGGAAACACAAACATGTTAAGAATGCTGATATTTGCGATGCACTAAAATGCAAAGAGGAAAAATAGAACTGGGTTTAATTTGAAATACAATAGTTTACTGTATGAAACCCTACATGCTTATTAAAGTACACATGAACCTGCTCCTCCAGGGCCATCTCTCTGCCTCCACATGGTCATCCTTAACCCCAATCAATAGTTCCACATTCTCCTCAGCTGCGTAATACTTGAAACTTGACCTCGCATTGTATTCCCTTATTGATCACGATTGCTAAGGAACAAAATCCCTGCAATTTTGGAAACTAAACAACAATTTGATCTTTGTTAATTTGCTGTTCATCTGAAGCTCATCGGAATCTATCAGGTATAAAGCTTAATTTTTTTCCCCCACACATCCAATAGTTTAGCTCCATTTCTTTCGTCAAGATAAGGAGCCTGCTTTGTACAAGACTGGCTATGCATTTGGCCCTAAAAATCTCAATAATTCACCAAAACAAAATAACAAATAAAACGATACAAGGGGCGGAAATGCTATCGTAGCGGTTTGCACATCAGTCCCAGCAACTGGGGTTCAAATCACACACTGTCTATAAGGAGTTTGTACGTTCTCCCATGTCTGCATGGGTTTCTTCTGGAGACTCCAGTTTCCTCCCATCCTTCAAAACATACAGGGGAGCTGTAGGTCAATTGGGCAGCCCAGGCTCGTGGACTGAAAGGGCCCTGATGCCGTGCTGGATGTCCAAAATTTAATTTTAAAAAAATTTGACCTCTTTTATTGAAAGTTGTGTTAATTCAAATTTATTTTATTCCACAACTGCAGTGAATTTAAAGTAACAGATATTAAGCAGGTTACGTTATTTATGAGAATATGAAACGCAGGAGCAATATTTTTAAAACAAAATATTAAATAAGATTAGATAATTTGCTGTCAGAAAAATCAGTAGGAAATTAAGTACACAGCAAAAGTATATAAACTATCAGCCCTATCATGTTTATTGATGGTATTAACTCAGATTTTCTTTATCCATATTTTGAGCACAAGTTCTGCCTCTTACAGTACAACGGTTTCCTCTTCCTCTAGCTGACCTCAACTACTAGAAAGCTCAAAAGCAATTGGTTTCTTTTTTTTTTTTTAATTTTTTTTTTTAAATTTTTTATTTTAAAAGCAATTGGTTTCTTGATGCATCATAAACATTCCCTTTGCTCGATACACCCCTACACTTTTCCAGTTCCGATGAATGGTCTTTGACCCAATTCAATTGCTCAACTTATGAAAATTAGCAAAAAGTATTTTTTTTTTAAAGTTTGATCACATTGAAGATGTACTGCAGACAGTGTACAGTTCGAATTTGGATTCTATATCTTTAATCTTAGGGTGCTTTGTTTCCTACAAAACAATTGATCAGTATTGATTTTTAACTAAAACACAGCAACTCAATTTAATAAGAAAATTTCAGATTTAACAATTTTACATTGAGAGAGAGAGAGAGAGAGAACACAAGAGACAGAGTCCCAAATGACCCTGTCAAATTAAACTGGTTTCATATAAATTGCTTTATGCAAACAGAGAAAATTTATGAGAATGTATAGATTTCACTGTTTCATTAATATTTTTTGCACATCCAATCAATTATGAAATTATTGAGTTATGGGTCAAGAAACAATAAACAGTATTCTGTCAGTTTTGAGAGCAAATTGCATGTCTAAATGTTTAATGCTGTTTATCGGTGAGCAATGCAATACAAGTTGGTTAATGGGAGAATACTGTCAACATCAACAGGATAGCAAAAGTATTCAGTCAAAGTCCTATCCACTGAGCAAAGATATCACTAGCAGAAGCCTGCAGGCCCAATTTCAAACCACACTTGTCGAGTAAAGTCAACCAAGGCATGGGTGCCAGATGAATTCTAAAATTTATTTTATATTCAGTCCCTGGGAGACTGAAATGCAGCTTAGGTTTGTTTCAACATATGGTGAAATGCAGGGAGTATCAAAGTATAAGGTGGAGGGAATTAGGTTTATAAAAGTCAGCAAATATTGCAGAACATTTTTGTAACCATTGAAACATCAGATTTACACAAACATTCTATGCATTGTTCAGCAACTTCACTGTTTCAATGTGAACTCCTGATTTTGATTTTTTAAAAAATCACCTTTCATGATGCCCAGCAGCAGGAACCACAGTTAGATTACATGGGACTAGCCAAAAAAACACTCTCTCCCTCCACACCATCATTCACTCTACTGAATCGCGCAACAAACAATTAAAACCAAAGTGAGCTCCAGTTCGATTACATGGGACTAGCCAAAAAAACACTCTCTCCCTCCACACCATCATTCACTCTACTGAATCTTGCAACAAACAATTAAAACCAAAGTGAGCTCCAGTTAGATTACATGGGACTAGCCAAAAAAACACTCTCTCCCTCCACACCATCATTCACTCTACTGAATCGTGCAACAAACAATTAAAACCAAAGTGAGCTCCAGTTCGATTACATGGGACTTGCCAAAAAAACACTCTCTCCCTCCACACCATCATTCACTCTACTGAATCGTGCAACAAACAATTAAAACCAAAGTGAGCTCCAGTTGGATTACATGGGACTAGCCAAAAAAACACTCTCTCCCTCCACACCATCATTCACTCTACTGAATCGTGCAACAAACAATTAAAACCAAAGTGAGCTCCAGTTCGATTACATGGGACGAGCCAAAAAAACACTCTCTCCCTCCACACCATCATTCACTCTACTGAATCGTGCAACAAACAATTAAAACCAAAGTGAGCTCCAGTTCGATTACATGGGACGAGCCAAAAAAACACTCTCTCCCTCCACACCATCATTCACTCTACTGAATCTTGCAATAAACAATTAAAACCAAAGTGAGCTCCAAACTTCAGTTTACAACTCTCTTGCTCTCATTTATAGTCCATGAATCCTGGTAAACTTTCATCTACTGTGTTCAAAAGAAAATGAACTGAAAACAAGAGCACCCTCTAGTGTCCAAATGCAACACTCAGGAGTCCACTACCACTTTTAAATGCTTAAAGTTGAAACTCAACTAACACTTAATTTTATATCCTTAATTAAGAATAGCATAATGAAAAGTGCAAATCACTAATTTTTAACAATATAATGCAACTTAAAATGAATGAACCTCAGCAACACCAATGCACAAAATCTATCCATCGCCAAAGCATGGCCAAATATACCAATAATGTAACACCCACTTTATATTGGTCTGATTTCACCTGAATTGAGGGACCCTTTGATCTACAGAGTCAATCCATTTGGCCAAAATTTGTTTTAAATTAACCAAAAATACAAGTTTTCTAAACAATCACAAATAACAAAAAAAAACACAAACTAAATCAAAATATAAAAGTAAAATATTCAACACCTTGTTCATCCTCAAAACATGAGCAACAAAAACACAGATTAAGATTCCAATTGCAGGATTTAATATTGTTTGCTAAAATAAAAATGAATAGGAATCCTAAAAAAGTCAATTAAGAAATCCCTGCTGCTTATTCAATCCTTAAAAAAATGGTCGTTATATTCCGAATATTCACATTTCAATTTACATTGATTAGATCTTAATATGAATATTTAATTTTTCTTTATTATTTTTTTCTTTCTTTATGGGTCTCCTTAGGAGAGTTGGGTGAAGGGGGGGGGGGTCTTTTCTTCTCTCTTTTTTTAATATATACAAAAAAATAACGTCCATGTTTATGGTTAATTATTGTATATGTCATATATTATTTGTTTTTTTGAACAAATAAATGTTTAAAAAAATCCTTAAAAAATTCAATATCTACAATTATAATGAAAACTACTGAGGTAAACTTGACTCAGAATAATTATTCCCTCGGTCATACCACAGCAATACGACTACTAAGCTTGTAATGCAGTGAAACAAATTTATACAAGCAGATTCTGCCTTAATATAGGACAATCCATTTTATAATAAAATGTCAAGATATAGTGTGCATGGACTTCAAAATGTATTAAAAATTATATTATTAAAAACAGCATTCCCAATCATACCTGCTTCAAGAGCCTCTGTGAACTTGGAGCGGATCGTTGTGACTTCACTGCTTCCCGTATTTTTCCACCAATGTGAGTCTTAGATTTTCCTGAAATAAATTCATAAAAGACTGTTGATGATAAGAAAATAAATTAGTTTTTCCCTAGTGAAATTCATAACTAATGTTATTGAAATAAGAGCTTTCATTCTTGAAGCATGAAAGTAAGATAATAGGGTTTAAACACTTTAAAGTAATATAACACGGCTGTAGCGCCACTGACGACAGAGCGACAGAAGAAAATGCTTGGCTCAGGTTGAGATGCTTAATTCTCTTTTCAGCCAACTTTTTAATGATACTTCTGGTCCGGAAGTGATGTCATGACCCCCCCCCCCCCCCACATTGCTCGGTTCATGGGTTTCACGCCCAAGATGGAAGGGGTCTGGTGCCATCTTAGCGTGGACCCACAGAACGCGTGGTCGGCCACCATTTCAGGGACAATTCACATCTGAAGCCACCCCCCCACCCCACCACATGCCACTACAATGGCAATACAAAAACTTCAGGAAATACTTGAACATTATTTTCCAGATGCTTTCACCTCAAAAACAATGAGTTCCAATCGTTTTCCCAAAACTGTTGCAAGGACAGATTGCCATGTATATTCAGTCACATTAGTATGCATTATAGGTAAAGGATTCACAGTGAGACTTGGCAAAAGGGGGCTTTATTAGAAATAACTAAAGTGGAAATACTGCCCAAGACAGAGACCCCATCTGCCCACAACAGTAGCTAAAGATGCTCATGGCAACCAGATATTTTGAACACCTTCCTTTTCCTCAACCAGAACCACCAGGTAGTCAAAAACAAATTAACTGCTTATTCATTTCTAGGCATTGGAGTGACCAGAAGCATTCATTTATTAGCCAACATCTCAGAAGTATTTCCCCTTCAGAAAATCATGGTGGAATTAGGAAAAGTTTAACAAAGCCATGAAAACAGCTTGTTGACACAGAAAAATAAAAATGGGGTACTACTTGTAATTCTAAGTTTATTAAAGAGTAAACCCCAGCGACATTTCAAAGGATAGTTTACTGACACTCAACATAAAACCAGAATAAGCCAGCTAACAGAAATTGCTTTCCAAAACTGAAACCCTGAACAAAGGCAAAAGCAGATCTTGAGGCACACAATGAAGCCACTTCATAAAATACAAGCATGTTCTTTCCCAACCTCTTTAATAATGAATGCACACTTCAAAATAAATGTCATTAATGCTTTAAGGGTCAAGGAACAGCTGATTTTTTTTTTGGATATGCCTGTCTTATCCAAAAGATAAGAATAATAAGAAAGCATTTCAAACTCAGCAGAGAAATTCCACTCAGATTCCCACTTTAAATGAGCAACTCCAGTTTTTCTTTTTACCAATATTCGAATAAAAGTTAAAAATATTACTTTCATAATACTCCCCATTTTCTGAGGAAATATTAAAAATTGCACTCAAACTCAGAATTAAATAACCTAATTATTTTCCAGTCAATCCAATTTATCTCCTGCAGTGCTTAGTGCCTTATCTACTTCTCTCATGGTTTGTTATCCCATACCCACTTTAGGATTGAGACTTGCCAAATAAACATAACAGATGTGACAAATAAAATTTGATGAGAGCCATTATCTACAAAATAAGTTAGCGAGGCAGCCTGTCATTATGAACCATTTTAAACCAGTAATTATGCTGAATTTACAAACGACAAACCCCAGCTCGCTTTTATTGATGCTCTTGTGGTACTAAAAATATTGATCCCTTCAAGCCATATCCCATCACGTCCATTGATTTTCTACTGTTTGACTATGTAACCTGACCGCTGACAGCCCATTCGAAGGATCCACTTTCCCAATAATCAATACCATGCCCTCGATTCACCTGGGGAAAATTTAGCATCGTCTTAGCTGCTTCATCTCTGGATGCAAAGGCAAAACATCCAGGCTGTAATGGAAAGTGGAAAATATCCAGCATGACTCAACATTACAAAGCAATACATACAGCCGTAAAAGGATGTAATTGCGTAAACACAAGTTTTTTTTTTAAAAAGGCCATTGCTATCCTTTGGAAGAGAAGATAAAAAGGGCAATCCATCTGCATCTTCAGCTAGATTTTTCTATTTATTGCCATAATTTGTTCTGTGTTAATAAAATACATTTCACAATTTGATAGTTTTCTTAAGAAAATTGCCCCCGATGATCTTTTAGAGGAGTTTCCAGAGCGTGAAGATATTTGACTCTTCACCAAGACAAGATAACATACCACAGGATCTCAAAATTAGCCCAATATATAAAATTATTAAGTGATGGGAAATTGCTTACATTTCAGAATCCATCACTTAAAGACAATACGGTATTTAAATTTGCTATTTTCTCGTTTTAAAAAAAAGTTCAATTTATAATGTCTTTTACATCTGTTTCATGGGAAAAGCCAATTACTTTGTGCTTTTAATTCTCACATACTGTATAGCAGTCTTCAATGTGTGGCCGACATAATGGCTGAGATGATTATATACTAGTTATCGTCGCATTGCAAACTCCTACATTCGTGCTATCTTGGGGGAGGCACCCTGAGCAAAGTGGGAAAATGAGGAAGGGAATCAGCTGGGTCCAAAGAAAAAATGATCTTCATAAAGGCTTCATATAGGAAAGGAAGTTTCCAATCAAGGCAATGCAGAACCAACATTATTAGGCATGAGAATAATTTTAACATTTCGGAGTCAAAACAGAGAATACAACTATAACCAAACAAACAAAATGAATTCAACTATTTCAGATAACCAGCTTTTCCTATGGGTAAGAATCAGATAATTCTGATGGACACCCATCTGTTAGTTTCTCTCTCTCTCTCTCTCTCTCTCTCTCTCTCTCCACAGATGCTTCCAGATCTGCTGACAATTTCCAACAATTTTTTTTCTTTCAGATTTTTGGCATACACTGTGTTTCGCATTTTCAGCAAGCTTTTTTACCTCTCAAATGGCCATATTCATCTTCCTCCACTTGTCTTGACTTACGATCAACTTGTAATCATTTCCCTCCATTAACTGGCACAGATATTTCATTTGGACTCTTTACCCTCCCCACCTCTGCAATGTAAAAACAAAACTTTTCTGTTGAAAGATCAGAAAATGCTAACTGATTCTCCACAGGATCCCAATATTTTTATTGAATAATTACAGCATTTTCTTCAGCTCGAGTTACCATATGACAGAAAGAATGCGATAGCTACAGGAAGCATGCAGAAAATTTTACCAGGACTACAACTTTAATTAGGATGAAGAATTGCCAGATTGGAATTGTTCTCCTCAGAAAAGGGATTGAGAGGTGATCAAGAAATGTAGAAAATTGTGAACGATCCAAAGAGAGCAGCCAATTTCCAGAGCGAAGATAAGAGGTGAACTTTTAAATTACTCGATAGAAGAATTAGGGGGGAGTGGTTAAAAAAAAGGTTTCCCTTTTTATAAAACAGCAGGGATCTAGAAACACCATTCAAAACAAAGATGGTGGAAAGAGCCCTCATCATATTTCAAGTGCATGAGCATTTGAAATGTCTTCTGAAAAGTGTAATAATTCATTTCCTCTTTTTTTTTACCTTTATGGAGTGGATGCGCAAATGGCCTCTTTGTTTGCATAATTTTTATTGGTTCCATGTACTGGCTGGAAACTTGGGAAGAAAACTATTAATGCCAAATCTTAAAATGAAAGCTGCATTAATTTCACTACTGTGACCCACTTCTAGTTTTAGGCTTACACAAAATAAAAATGGTAACAAATTGATAATATTCAATTTGTCACAAGTGTTTTGTCAACGCCAACTGCAATGGTTACTTTCCACTTCACTTGACTACCATCTATTGATAAGGTTTAGTGTTCCATGAATTTCACTCAATATACGAAAAAAATGGAATAAAAAGCCATTGGCTCCTCATACTTCGTCACATTCAATCAGCTGATCATTTACCTTGACATTATTTTTCTGCACAAATTCCATGTCTTAAGTTTCTCTTGATGACAAAAAAAATCCACCATTCCCTACAATGAATATACACTGCACTCTTCAGTAAAAGATTCCAAAGATATGGACAAATAAATTTCTTCTCATCTCTAGCCCTTATTTTAAGATGGTTCAAGACTCAAAAACCAGGATATCTTTTCTGCATCCACACTGTCAAGTCTTGTAAGAAGATTACAAGTTTCAATGAGATTGCCTCTTGTTCTTCTACATTCCAGAAAAGCCTTGGTCAACCAAGAATCTTTCCCATACTCTCTGTACACTCCCTTTTACTTTTTTTAAGGTAAGGAGATTTTTAAAAACTGTATACGGTAAGTCCCTGGCACCGGAATTCAAATAACTGCCAAGCAAAATTGATGGAAATAAAAAAAATTAAAATAAATATGAATAAAATAATAGAGTAAAAATACACATTTTAAATTGTAAAGTGAATGTTCTTTGGATGGGAGCAAATATTCAGCCAGCGGAGTTCCTTGGTTGTGCTTTGCTCATAGCAGCTGTTTGAATGAAGTTGTGTGAAACAGCAATGGTGTCACCCAGGATGAAGACCTGGTTGATGTCGCTCACCATCTCTTAAAATGTCTCCTCATCCCTGCTTAGCAAAAGTCACCCTGGTCAGAGTCTTAATCTGTAGACTTGGGGGAGGGGGGGTTAATTATCTATAATGTTATTGTTCAAATTTGAGGTGGTTCTGTGGGGAGGGGGAGGAACCTGCAGATGCAGCGATGGTTAAATGTTTTCAATGAAAGTGACTGAAAACAAAGTAAAATGTTTTAAGATTTATATATTCATGCAAGTGAAATTTGTTCAGTATAACACATTATACTATTTTTGTCTTTTAAATTGTCTGTTCTTAATGCAGGTGCTTTTGTTAGGCATTGAAAGAGCAAGTCTCAAGCAACTGGAAAATACACTTATCCGGCATCTACCAATCCCTGGACTAGGGGTTTTACTTGAGGTGCAGTCCCACCTGTAGAATTGGGACTATATTTTTGAGATGAGAAGAATGAGATTATATCATTGAACTAAAGTCAACCTTCCCTCGAATACAACAGGTAGTGCAATATAAAAGTGCAGAGTATAGTGCTGCAGAGAGGAAGATCAGTTAAAACACTGCAGGTCAGTGTTACTTTACACAAGATCAATCTATTCAATGGTCTGATAACAGTGTCTTTGAAACTGGTGGTATGTATTTTCGAACTTGTGATTTTATTGAACGCTATCTGAGCCAAATACCTATACTGCTTCCAAAATCCCAACATCCTCAAGTGGATAAACAAGCCACATTTGTTCTCTTCTAAAACCAACAGGACACCAGGAATGCTCACATCGACTCTTTGTTTGCCTTGCAGCAAACAAAAGTTGAAAAACATCATGTATTTTGCATTTTTAATGTATTATTATGTGACAATAATAACCTTTGAACTAGCAATTGACTAGCTTTCTAGTTTAGAAAATCAATTTAAAATTCTAATAACTCAAGTTATCTTTCAAGTGTTGCAGGCCATCAATTGCATCCAACTTTATCTCTAAACGTCAGGTCTTACAGAAATGCAACCCAATTCACATTCTCAGGACAGCCCAAGATAAACTACATTCAACAAAACTGGTTTTAAACTATTAGTCATAGTTATAATGTAAACAGAAAAAGAAATTCATTTAAAACCTACCATCGTCATCTTTATTTTCCAAGGGAACACTCCATGCAATCAGGTTTCTGGCAGCTCGACCTTCTTGTGCAACTATTTTTCGGACTTTGTCATGACTATTGGATCTCTGGAACGAGGCCTAAAGATTAAAAAAAGAATCAGTGTGGACTAATTTTCATGACTGAAAATAAATTACTTCCTCAAATGCTCCCTCAATATTCTCTAGGCCAGTGGTTTTCAAACTTTTCCTTTCCACTCACATCCCCCTTTAAGTCATCCCTATGCCATCGATGCTCTGGGATTAGGAAGGATTTGCTTAAGGCGGGATGTGAGTGGGAAGGGAAGGTTGAGAATCACCGCTCTAGACCCCAATTGTTACGGAAATATTTTGCTTGAGAAAAATTGTCATTGGGCCCAATTCCTAGGGATTACTTAAGGTGGTATGTGAGTGGAAAGAAAAAATTTGAAAACTACTGCTCTAGATTCATTAGTAAAGAATTTCAACACATCACTCAACATCCAGCATGGGTTTTTTTCACCACCCAAGTCAGGTTGAGGAGTGATCACAAAATAGTCAAACAACTCTTCAGTGTATTTACACTTTGTGAGAGTTCAAGGTTACCAGTGGCAAAATATCGAACATCATAGATGTCATTGCCAAGTGACATCCTGCTATTACCTCCAGTTTGGAAAAGTTGAGAGTAAAAAAAAATTGGCAGCTAAACTTACCAATTGTCTGTATATGGTGATTGCAGTGTGACGAAGTGGAGCAGAAATTGCACAAGAATAAAAGGAAAAACGCAGACTATGATGGAAATCCACAGCGAAAATAAAGTGATAGAAATATTCATTAGGTCAGACAGAACCCATGAGGAGATTTTACTGCCTGCTTTTTATTCCCTGCTGATACTGCTTGGTATTGATGTGAAGGATCAATTAATACAAGATAAGTTGGATGGTTGGGAATAAAAAACATATTCAGGCAATGAATTTCCCTACCAAGATATCTAGTTTATACATTAAAGGCAAAAAACAATTAGTTCTAAAATTCAAGTTGGGTTAGGGGGTAAATTAGAGAAAATGAGAGAGAGAGCAAAGGAAATGCATTGAAGAAGTTTGACCAACTTCTCTGGCTACCCATCCCATAGGATGATGGTGGTTTCCTTTCAGTCAGTTTGAGGGGTTTGATATGGGGATACCCCACTCCTCAGAAAGGAACAGTGTGTGCGTCAATGGATTTAGGTGAGTAGGGGTTGCACAGATCCTCTCGACTTCCCCTCCCTCATCCAGTGGCATGGTGAGGCACAAAACGGCTGGGGAAAGTTCTGTTGCAGTGAATGGCCAGACCAAGCTTCAAAGCAAGGGATGTCCTTTCCGCGCTCAAGGCATGTGTCTGCTAAATGGTCGTTGACCCTACAAGAGGATTCGCCCGCCCTTTTGACAGGTCTGGTTTTTCATCCTGAAGTGTCCAGCCACCCTCCACACCAGGCAAGCCTGTTGGTGGATCCAGTTTAGTCGCCAACCATGTGACAGGTAGTACTGGGTAACATGGTGCCAGCAGCACTCAGACGAGTGACCATGAAGCAGCAGGAAGATCACAGACGTCCAAGCAGTTTTCCTCCTGTGCAATTTATTTTATTCTTAAAATAACTTTAATAGAAATCACTTTAAAGGTATATTTTCAAAATATGTATGTAATTATAACGGGAGCGCAGCCCTGGGAAGCTCTCAACTGATTGGTCTGTACAGTTGAAGATCTTTTTAATTCCTTACACTGTGCATTAAATTGCAAAGAAGAAAACATCCAAAGTACAAATTTCAAAGAGACCTCACTGAATGATGAACACTATCCGTGGAGGCTGCAAGGTTCAACGACATGACACCATACCATTGGGAATGTTTGCAACAAAAGCAAAGAGTTAGGGTAGGATATTATACACCCCACCACTTAGATTACGGCTCGAAAATATGTATAATGTGAATCACCAGATTACAGAAATGTGATTGCATGAAACAAGGAGCAGAATTAACTATTGCCAGAATTGGAAATTTATAGTTATAAGATTGTATAAGCTAGAGTGGTTTCTGAAACATAAGGAGCTGGACCTCACTGCTTATTACAGTAGTAAAGAATTCCTTATCACAGTTGAAGTCTGAAAATCCAGACTCTTCAGGGATTGGGTCGGTCCAGATTTTCCGGATTCTTAGGAGTACTTTAAAAATTAAAATTTTAGGAGGAATAAAGAGGAGATGAACAGGTCAATTTTGATAGGTTATTATTATCAAATACAGCATGCTTCATTTATCAAAGCGAGCACTGTTGAAGACAAAGAAAAATCTCGCTGTGTCTGGCGCTTAAGCATGCACGCGTGCACGCAAAAGCCCACTAAATTTGAAAAGTTTGAGAGTTTTCGAAAAGTCCAGATTTCTTGGACTTCCTCTGTACATTGATGTATACCTGCAGAGCTATTAAACAGCTAATGAATCTCCACTTTATCCTAACCCATCTGGTGAATGACTCCTCGTACGCCACGAAGTTTAATACGATCAGTCCTGGTGGAGAAGCTGCCCTGAATGGGACTAACCCTTCCCCCCCCACCCCGCCCCTCTCTCTGTTACTGGATTCTGGACTTCCTAATGGAAAGGCCATAGTCTGTCCTGGTCAGAAGTAATGTTGAGCACCATCACACTGATGGCTCACCTAGATCCGGCTCCAACAGAGTCATCAAGTTTGCAGACGGACACTGTTGGCTTCATCACCAACAACGATGAGTTGCACCGCAGAGAGGAGGATGAAAATCGTGTGATGTGGTGTGAGATAACAACTGGAGTCTCAATGTGGACAAGACGAAGGAGATGATTGCGGACATCAGGGAGAACCAGGGACAACCACCCTCCACTCCACATTGTTAGCTTGATCACGGAGAGAATCTAGAGCCCAAGTTCCTTGGCATCCACTTAAGAACACATGACATCTCCTCACATTTCCATGTCAACTTTCTACACCTGACTGGCTGGTCACAGGGTGGTATGGTGCACACTGTAGAGCATGAGATCAGAGAACAATCCATAGGATTGAAGAGAGGCCCAAGGGATAAATGGGATCTCTTTCCCCTCCACCTCCATTCCAGGATCATTGTCTGAAGAGGGGCCACCAAATCATCGAGGACCCCTGTATGTAGCATCTTCCAGCTACTCTGGTCAGGAAAGAGATACAGGAGTATCAGAGCCAGAACAGCTTCTTCCCACGGGCAGCGAGACTGCTGAACGGCTGATGAATGCTCAAACAATCCCTACAAGCCTCTACTATTTATTTAACACAACATTTTTTTTTAAATAAATGTACGTACTACACATTTATTGTGTTTTTGCACCGAGGAGCAGAGAAGGCAGTTTCGTCAGGTCGTACTTGTACAATCAGATAATGAACTTGAACTTCAAGGTGGTTTTAGGCTCAGTCTTTTGTACTCCCTATTAGCAGGATGGCCACCTTCTCTGAATACATTGCCCACAATATTGTGTGTTACAAATACAATTTATAAACGCAACAACCATTTCATAAACTTTAAGCTATCTGTTATTAGACACCAATACGAAATAATTAAAACAATTTAAAAACCTCCCAACTGAAGAAATTTAAATATACAAAGCAGTACACAATAAACATGAGCACCAATGGGAGAAAGTGAACTGACATTGGTGGTAGAGCTGTCATAACATCCATATTGTAGCTTGGACACCAGCACTACGCGCTTGTATTGACTACAATATTAACACTATTTGCTCACATTTAAAGACATGCCATTTGAGAAATGGGAAAATCACGACTTCCAATGCCTGCAGGAGTGAAGGAAGGGGAAAACTGGTGATAAAAATAAAATGTGTAAACACGCAGTGAAAACAGTTTCTGAAGTGATATTGAGTACATGCCAACTGAAGTACTTTCAAGTTTACAGAGTACATTCACAGTCAACAACAGAAAGGTTCCTTCATCAGAATATTACTAGATTAATATTTACAATGCAAGACTGGGCAGCTGTCCTCGGTTAAACAGAAAGCCTTTTATTCAAGCAGAAAAAGATACAACTTAACAAAAGAAATGACTCCTAGAATAAAACTACAAACGGATTACTACAGTGCCAGGTCGAGAGGAATCTGCAGGAAAGCAGCAATAACGATCAGCTGACAAAAAGAGAATTTGAGCTTTCTGGTGTGGAATACATGGACAAAAAAAACAAAAATTACATACAGAGAGAAAGTAGAGCCAACAAGTTGATTCGTCAGGATTCTCGCCCATCGAAATACTTCAGTATTCACGCAGCTACAGTTAAAGGCCACACTCTGTCTGCACCATCTCTAAAATATACTGTGCTTAACGATATGATCATCTGACTAAACAAAAATAGACCCCTTTTCATCCTGCTTAGTTGTCCAACCACGCCTGCTTCCTCCGAATGAAACAAACAGAAGTTCTTTTGGAAAGAGACAGAGGCAATGGGACCCTCAGTCCTCTGAGCTTTTTGAATTCTAAGTCCTCTGCAGATTTGACACGGTGGACAGGAATTATTCTTGCTCTTGAATGAACACTCAGCTTTCATTCAATGGGCCATCATTTAATAAACATATTTTACTTTCCAAATTAAACACGAGCAAATTATTAAATTAGCAGAGGTAGCTAAGCAAAGTTAGCTGCTTTCCTACATTCTAAACACCAAACACTTAAAAGAAGGGAACTACAAATTTTCCCCTATCCAAAACTGGAGTGAAACCTTTCATAAGCCAAAATGGCGTAAAGCGAAGAAACAGTTACCATTAATTTATATGGGAAAAAATTTTGACCATTCCCAGACCCAAAAAATAACCTATCAAATAACAAACAAAATCTAAAATAACACTAAAAGAGACCACTTTGCTACTAGCAGAACCAATAGCCACTTCAGTAGCTTTCAAGATTCTTTCTCTCTGCGTGTAAATAGTCTTCTTTTCGTTCTTTGGCTTGGCTTCGCGGACGAAGATTTATGGAGGGGGTAAAAAGTCCACGTCAGCTGCAGGCTCGTTTGTGGCTGACCAGTCCGATGCGGGACAGGCAGACACGATTGCAGCGGTTGCAGGGGAAAATTGGTTGGTTGGGGTTGGGTGTTGGGTTTTTCCTCCTTTGCCTTTTGTCAGTGAGGTAGGCTCTGCGGTCTTCTTCAAAGGAGGTTGCTGCCCGCCAAACTGTGAGGCGCCAAGATGCACGGTTTGAGGCGTTATCAGCCCACTGGCGGTGGTCAATGTGGCAGGCACCAAGAGATTTCTTTAGGCAGTCCTTGTACCTTTTCTTTGGTGCACCTCTGTCACGGTGGCCAGTGGAGAGCTCGCCATATAATACGATCTTGGGAAGGCGATGGTCCTCCATTCTGGAGACGTGACCCATCCAGCGCAGCTGGATCTTCAGCAGCGTGGACTCGATGCTGTCGACCTCTGCCATCTCGAGTACCTCGACGTTAGGGGTGTGAGCGCTCCAATGGATGTTGAGGATGGAGCGGAGACAACGCTGGTGGAAGCGTTCTAGGAGCCGTAGGTGGTGCCGGTAGAGGACCCATGATTCGGAGCCGAACAGGAGTGTGGTATGACAACGGCTCTGTATACGCTTATCTTTGTGAGGTTTTTCAGTTGGTTGTTTTTCCAGACTCTTTTGTGTAGTCTTCCAAAGGCGCTATTTGCCTTGGCGAGTCTGTTGTCTATCTCATTGTCGATCCTTGCATCTGATGAAATGGTGCAGCCGAGATAGGTAAACTGGTTGACCGTTTTGAGTTTTGTGTGCCCGATGGAGATGTGGGGGGGCTGGTAGTCATGGTGGGGAGCTGGCTGATGGAGGACCTCAGTTTTCTTCAGGCTGACTTCCAGGCCAAACATTTTGGCAGTTTCCGCAAAGCAGGACGTCAAATAGTACACACAGTTCAACACACACACAATGTTTATTCACTCTAATCAAAACGCTAACTATGTCCAGTTTTACACTAAACTTACAAGCTCTCTTTGGCTTTTCTGACTTTAGGACACATCTTGCTAACCAATGCACAAAATAAATTGAGATAACGCACAGATGGCCACAAACACCGCTCAAAGCTATGGCAGCTTGATGCTGAGTGCAGTTCCTGGGGTAGAAGCTTGGTGGGTGCCACTCTCGTTGCTCTGGGTGGGTGCTGGCTCTATAACGGCTCGCTGCAAAAGAAACACTGAACGCCATTTTCGCTTTTCGCCTTTTTTTCCCCCGAGGAAGTGAAAATCATCTTTGGATTTCTTTCCGTTCGCAAAAACAGGTCTTTCAGTGAAGTGGCAAAAAGCAGGGTTACCTGTCTTGTCAAGAATTTTTGGCTCTGATGCAGGGATTCAACCCAAAATGCCAACAATTCCATCACGTCTCCACACCCTTGCACCCCCCCCCCCCCACCACCTGATGGTACTCAAGCCACCGAGTTCCTCACAAAGTTTGTTTTTTTTTGCGCCAGTGGGCTGATATCGCCTCAAACCGTGCATCTTGGCGCCTCACAGTTTGGCGGGCAGCAACCTCCTTTGAAGAAGACCGCAGAGCCCACCTCACTGACAAAAGGCAAAGGAGGAAAAACCCAACCCACCAATTTTCCCCTGCAACCGCTGCAACCGTGTCTGCCTGTCCCGCATCGGACTTGTCAGCCACAAACGAGCCTGCAGCTGACGTGGACTTTTTACCCCCTCCATAAATCTTCGTCCGCGAAGCCAAGCCAAAGAAAATATTTGGAAAAGTAACCTGCTGAGTCTGATTATCTGCATCCAAAAGAGGCGGTCATGGAAATCACGGATAAAGGAATTGTTACTTTTCAAAATTCTACAGATGGTTCAACAATTTTGGTGCAAATTTAATCTTGTCTATAAAAGGCTCGAGGGAATTGGGAACAGTTAGCCCAACAGCAGACAGCAAGAACCGAAATAATAAGTCATTAAAAAGTCATGTCATAATAAACAATAACAATCAAAGAACACTCAGAGTAACCTGATTGACCTCACTATATAAAATATTCCTAGTTTTCTACTCTTTAGTCAGTGATTGAAAAGAGCCAACTGTAGCTGCAATTTTGATTGGGTACAATAATGAAGAACTTTGAAGGCTGCATTCTACAGACAACATGATACTCAGGTTCTATCTGCCCTATTTGATTGTATAATTGCTGGAAGAATATTGTGATTGTCAACTTGGTGCTGGGAAACAATTTGGTACAAATTAGTCGTTTGTTTGCATTTTCCA